>NC_062567.1:20887199-21230533 GCF_022837055.1 Prionailurus viverrinus
CCACAGGCAAAAATTGTAAGCAATTGCCACCTGGAAGCCTGGACATTCTGAAAGCGTGTCATTATAGCGATCATTTTCATGAAGGTTGCTATGGTTTCCTTGCTACACTTTCTCCTTTCTCTATAGTTGGATGATTTTAGTTAATCAATGGCAAGCCACAGTATAATCATTTTCTCTTCAGAGAACACAAGGAAAAAGCACAAGCCCGGAGTCTCCTGTGCAATGTCACCGCTGACAGTTATTTTTTTGGCTACAAGAGAAGGGCATGTTCTTATTCTAAATGAAGAGCATAAAGGGAAAGCTGAGAGAAAATTGAAATCACTTTCCAAACGAGGCTTACCTTTTGAGAAGCACCAGAAAAGCTATTCTCTCAAATGATCTTACTAGATTTTTTTTTTTATTAGGATGCTCATCCAGGAGGATGTGAGGAAGAAATAGTCCCTGCCCACAAAAAAATCTTGGAATTTTCTTATGATCTCTGCTAGGTATCTGGGAGGTGAGAAGCCATCCTGAGGGCTTATTGCTGCTTTACCTAGAGTCAATCACTATTTCTGGTTTTTACAGTTGTTGGATTTATTCACAGAAAAAGCCACTACTCCACATAGTGGCAATCACAAATAAAATATGGAAGAATCCTATTAACAGAAGCAGGGAAATAGAGAATCGTTACAAGAAAAACCACAAAGAAGACTTAGGAGATCATTTAGGAAGGTGAATATTCAAACACTGGCATAAAATTTCCTTTCTAGTCCCAAGAGTTGATTGGATATAATCTAAGTTTGTCACACTCATTAGATTGCTTGTGTGTCTAATACATTTAAGATTGGGGGTGGGGCGCCTGGGTGGCTCAGTCGGTTAAGCGTCCGACTTCAGCCAGGTCACTATCTCGCGGTCCGTGAGTTCGAGCCCCGCGTCGGGCTCTGGGCTGATGGCTCAGAGCCTGGAGCCTGTTTCCGATTCTGTGTCTCCCTCTCTCTCTGCCCCTCCCCCGTTCATGCTCTGTCTCTCTCTGTCCCAAAAATAAATAAATAAAAAAAAAAAAAAAAAAAGATTGGGGGTAGACATTGGCAGGCAGACCAACAAAAAACGAACTTTTGCCATCTTCATACAGAGTCCATTCCATTCCTTCCTGCCTCAGACAGTGGGAAGGACACGCAAAAGTCCAGGACATGGGGTCTTCTCCGAAGTAATTCTAGACTTCTAGATTGCAGTGTCAGAGCCGATGAGGGGTGGGAATGACAAAAAAGGAAGGCAAGATTCATGCTTTGAGGAACTTTACTTTTGTGTGATGATGAACATAGAAAAATTTTCTAATTGTGAAAAAAATAGAAACGTAAAGCTTAAGTCAATTTCCATTTTCCATTTTGCAAGAAGCAGTCAAAGCTGCTTCTGTGGTCACCACATCGCTCCCAGCTCCCAACTTCGGATTTGAAAGGATGTGTTTAATCCAATCTGTAGGAGTTGGGTTCAATTTTTTTTTTAAGTTCGCATTTGAAAACGAGCTCATTTTGAGGTAGAATTAGCTCTCCATAAAAGGGCTGTGTTCCCTGCCTGCTTAAAGAGAAATTCAGAGCCTTGGCAGATGCCATCAGATATGTAAGAGAAGCAACAGACTTAAAATTTCAAAAGACAATGTGGGGGTGCCTGGGCAGCTCAGTCGGTTGAGTGTCCAGCTCTTGGTTTCGGCTCAGGTCATGATCTCTCGGCTCATGGGTTCAAGCCCCACATAGGGCTCTGTGCGGACAGTGCGGATGGAGCCTGCTTGGGATTCTCTCTGTCCTCTCTGTTCTCCCTTGCTCATTAACTCTCTGTCTTTCTGTCTCTCTCTTTCAAAGTAAATAAATAAATTCTTTTTAAAAAAAAAAAAGACAGTTGGATTTAGTGTGAACATTACTTTTTCCTGAATTCTTTTTTTTTCAAATAAAAAATATAGATAATTGAAAATTGTATTGCTTCGGGAAAGTATATTAATCTGTTAGGAATAAAGGCTGCCTTTGGCTTTAGTTGTTACCATTAGATCCATAAGCCTACAGCACCATTACCTTTTGCACATATGGTATGAATCCTTGATTTACATGAGAAAATGGGATTTTCTCCCTCTTGGTTCACCAGACAGGCTTAGAGCTCATCAGGCTTTGCAGAAGTGAGTTTCTGTTCACATGACCTGACTTCCTTTGAGCACTAAAACTTCCCCTGGGCACCCAAACTCTTCCCACTGAGATTCCCTCTTAAAGTGTGCAGAGTTTTTTTTCTGGAACATGTAGTCCATTCATTTTGAGGTCTGCACTCGCTTCAGCACTTGTGATAAAAACACATAATATACTCCGGAAGTGCAAGTTCACTTGTGCAATACAAATTTAAGAGTTTTTTCTGGGATCAAAGTTAGCTGGCATGGGTTGCTTTCAAATGCATGCACCTCAAAAAGACTGTGCACTCAAGTATTTCTCCGAAAGGAACACGAGATGGTGAATATTGTTCACACGTCTGCTTGAGCTCTTTTTTGGGGGGGGTGGGGGTTGCAATATCTTTGAGACTACTTCCATTATATTTGCTTTTTTGTCTGCTGGTAAGAACAATACTTAATTATAATAGAATATTTGGAAAATCTAAAAAAAGTTTTCAAATGAACACTAAAAGTTGCCTACAATTACACCACTCAGTAGTCACTAGATATATCACTAGCATGTGGTATATTCCTTTACAATTTTATACACACACACACACACATATATTATAAATATCCAGCACATACATATATAATGAAATCTTTTCATGACTGTATATGTACAATAAACTTTATATATGACTATATAACCCCTTTTCTCATTTAACAGTATGAACATTTACCCATATTATTAAATATCCTCTAAGATAGACTTTTAACAGCCACATAATATCCCAGCAGGTGATTGTGCCATAATGTCATCATTCTCCATTTGTAACATCTAAAATTTTTCATTTGTTTCTATTGTAAATAAATGTTCTAGTGAACATCCTGATATACAAATATCTAGTCACATCTCGAATCCACTCATTAATAAAAGTTATAATAAGTAGTATTAAAGGATCAAAAGAAAGAACATTCTGGAGTCTCCTTATATTCACCTGTATAATCTTACTTCATTCATTTCGAGAGATATTGTAACGATTGTCAATCTCACCAACCGTTTGTGAAAAAAAAAAAACCCTTACCCCATCTTCACTAACAGTAAGTAGTATCATTTAAACATTTTTACAGCTTGACTTTGAAAAAGCCATGTAACTGGCATTGAAATGTCCATTTCTTGGGTTATTGGCATAGTTGAATAGTCTTGGCAAGTTTATTAATTATTTTTACATCTTTTTCCTTTGTGAATTGTTTGGCCATAACCTTTCACTTTTTGCCATTTGACTGCATTGTTCTTATTATAGGACACTTTCTAGTAAGGATATCTATCCTCAGTTTGTCATAGTTTTGCAACTATTTTATTCTTATTTGACACTAGCCTTTTAGTTTTTAAGAATATCGATGCTCCTGAATTTATATTTTATATCATTAGTTTTAAAAAGTTTTTCCTTTGTGATTTCTCTAATCACTCTTATGCTGAGAAAGTTTTCCCACACACTAATATCTAATAGAGTTTGAGTCCTACATTATTTCATTTTATATTTTTCTCTTGAATCCATCTGAACTTTTTTATTGTAAGATGAAAAGAGAGTATCTAATCAAATTTACTGACTAAATAGCTTACTAATTGTCTCAGCAGGATTTCTTGACTCTTCCTTTCTTTGTTCATTGAGTTCTGATATCACTTTTATCCCATACATTATTTATACCCTGAGATTTAACTATTACATTGATCTGTGTCCCGATAGATTCATTCACATAACAGATGTTTATGCAGGTATGTTATTTGCCAGGTATCATTTTAGGCAGTGAGGATAAAGCAGTAAATATCATATGCAAAGATTCCTCCCCTGGTGGAGCTTACATTCTGGCACGGGTGGGTAGGAGATTAACAAATACGAGATGAGTACATAAAATATATTTGGGTTACATAGTAATGAGTGCTGTGAAGAGAAAAATAAAGCAAAGAAAAGGGACAGATTTGTGTGTGAAGGAAGACAGCATTTACTAGCTTGCTATCAGACATTTGTTAACTGCATCCCTGACTGAAGACATAAAAGAACATTGAAACATGAAATACTCGTGCCTTGGGTGATGTCAGAGAATGCTCTGTGGTAAGCCCAGTGCCCAGAAGAGTTCTATGATAAAATAGGATCGATTTGTGCATTAATATACTATTTTATTCTTATTTGACATTACAGGCAAGTAGAATCATTTCCCCTAGAACTGACTATGTAGCCACTTCAGGAGCTGCTGGCTTTTATTACCACTTGGACAGTTCCTTATCTACAGCTCTTGATTGACCAAAAAACAAACAAATAAAAAAGAGCTACTTGGTTTATGGATAGCAGTTCCTAGTGATCAGACAGCATCTTGTTTAGAAGGCTGCCATTCTGATCAATGAAGGCAAAAATAAGCTTAGAGGGGCGAACCGCATAATGTCTTCCCTGTATTCGGTTTTTAATCAACTTATGGTGGTGGCCAATGGCCTGCCCATATGGTTAGGCAGAAGGGCAGTGAAAAACTGCCCTATTAAAGGATGTGTATGTGAAGGAAAAGTGGACATCATTGTGGGAATTTAAGGGGCACATTAAAGTAAGACAGGTTAGCACCCATTAGAAGAACCCTCTTTCAGGACTGAAGGTAATTTGAGTTGGCAAGTGGCAAGTGAGTCCCATTGTGCTCACTTGAGGCAGCCCCCTGTTTCCATGAAATGAGAGGACATGAAAGGACTGTAACAATGCAGAGATGAGTTGGTGCAATGGACTGAATATTTGTGTCCTCCTACAATTTGTGTGTTGAAATCCTAACCTCTAATGTAATCAGTTTAAGAGGTGGAGGCTTTGGGGTGATTAGATAAAAAGGGTGGAATACTCATGAATGGCATTAGTGCCCTTATAAGAGGGACCCCAAAGGGCTGTCTCATCTTTTTCTGCCATATGAGGACACATGAGAAGCTAGTAGTCTGCAAATTGGAAGGGATCTTCACCAGCACCTTGGTCTTGGACTCCCAGCCTCCAGAACTGTGAAAAGTAAATTTCTGATATATGTAAGCCATTCAGCGTATGGTACTTTGTTGCAGCAGCCTGAACTAAGACTGTTGAATCTAGACATATTCCTCTTGTACACTCTGAGTCACAAAATAAGAACTGTCCTGTCTGCCAACAAGAGTCAGAGGCTACAAATGGCCTGGGGTAGATTTCCTGGGGGTAGCCGCTGCACATAGCTGCCAAATGGGTGTGATATCAACTACAAACAAGTTCTGACAAAAATAGATACTTATTCTGGACTGGGCTTTACAGATCTGGTGGTGATACAGGTGCTCAGAGTATCATAAAATGACTGGACCTGAAGACACTGCCCCAATTAAGACTGCTGAGCTATGCTTCCTCACCCCAAGGAATTCACTTTCATCGTCTTTTCTCTGGAAAGTAACAAAAAGAAGTGTTTGTGGTTTCTGCTCCTTTAATCCACCTGGGAAAAGCAACGGAGGGAAATTCTGGAAAGAAAAGGTAAGGTATTTCATCGGAGACTCTTGTCAAGATGTGTAGGGACATGGGCACTAGGATTCCAAATTCCCCAGGGAGTCCTCCTACAGCCATGGCTGTCTACCAGTGGTCCTGGGGCACCCCAATCCTCAAGTGAATTGCCTCCCAAAGGCAGAGTGCAGAAGACTGAGAAGGAGCTGGAAGAAGAGCCTGATTCTTCAGTTGTCTTTGACACTGAGAAATTGCAAGTAGAGCCTCAGGAGTCACTTCCAGGGCCTCACATGAGGCCAGGAATGCCAAGCTCTCTACCTTCACTTCCTGGAAAGATCTACTAGATTATTGCCACTACATTTGACCTGCCTTGGTGGGAGAAGTTCGAAAATTCAAAAGTGTTGGAAATGCTCATTATTTGAATTTTTTTATAAACTCTGACACACTGACCTATGTAAACCTTGTGGAGAGAATTCTCCCCACACTGTCTCCTGGAGAGACTTCCAACTTGCAACTTTGCTGTCCACACAGTCCTGACTTACTTACTCTGTCTTCGCTCCAATACCAGAGTGCAGCATGCAGAAAGATGATCACTCCAGCTCTGGTCATCTCTCCTCTTTCATGCAATTTCTCCTCAAGTGAAGATCTCCTGACTGTCCCATTGTGGGGAGAAATGGATGCCATTGGAGGGATATACCCCTGAGCAAATTAATGGATATTTTGTCTTGTTTTGAAGAACGGAGATATTGGGGAAGAACCTGCACACAATATGAAACACAAAATGCATTAGAGCTGTAGGTAGGTGTAAAAAACCAAATCCCCAGGAAGAGCATTTGGGTTATTGGACCAGTAAGAATAATTTCTGCCACTCCCACTAGTGCTTCAGCAGAAATTGTGGCTTAGGGACTGTCTTTACTTTTTTTTAATGTTTATTTATTTTTGAGAGAGAGAGAACACATGCAAAAGTAGGGGAGGGGCAGAGAGAGGGAAACACAGAATCCTAAGCAAGCTCCAGGCTCTGAGCTGTCAGCACAGAGCCCAATGCAGGGCTTGAACCCATGGACTATGAGATCATGACCTGAGCAGAAGCTGGTTGCTTGGGGCGCCTGGGTGGCTCAGTCAGTTAAGCGTCTGACTTCAGCTCAGGTCACGATCTCACAGTCTGTGAGTTCGAGCCCCGCATTGGGGTCTGGGCTGATGGCTCAGAGCCTGGAGCCTGCCTCCGATTCTGTGTCTCCCTCTCTCTCTGACCCTCCCCCGTTCATGCAGTGTCTCTCTCTGTCTCAAAAATAAATAAACTTAAAAAAATTAAGAAAAAAAAAAAAAGAAGCCAGTTGCTTAACTGACTGAGCCAACCAGGTGCCCCTAAAAAATTTTATGTTTATTTTTGAGAGAGACAGAGACAGAATGCAAATGGGTTGGGCCAGAAAGAGAGGGAGGCACAGAATCCGAAGCAGGTTTCAGGCTCTGAGCTGTCAGCACAGAGCCTGACACGGGGCTCGAGCTCACAAGTCATGAGATCATGACCAGAGCTGAAGTCAGACGCTTAACCAACTGAGCCACCCAGGAGGAGTTAGAAACTGTCTTTAGTCACCTACCAGTGCCCTGCCTGCAGAAAACTCAATGCTTTATCATGATTTCATTAAGGCTAATAAAATATTGCTAGTTAATTCATTTAAAATATTTATAGCCATAACACTTGCAATAAATATATGGATTGATTAATTAATTAATGACAACTGAAAAATTGTCAAAAGTTTGTTAAATTACTTTCCAAAGAGTTGTTTCACCTCATAGAAAATGGTACAAATTGTAACTGTCAATTAAAACCTGCATTATCCTGTCATCTGCAAAAAGTGAAAGCTTGACTTCATCTTTGCCAATTTGGATGCCTTTGATTTCCTTTTGTTGTCTGATTGCTGATGCTAGAACTTCCAACACTATGTTAAACAACAGCAGTGAGAGTGGACATCCCTGTCGTGTTCTTGATCTCAGGGAAAAAGTTCTCAGTTTTTCCCCATTGAGGATGATGTTAGCTGTGGGATTTTCATAAACGGCTTTTTGATCTTTAAGTATGTTCCTTCTATCTCAACTTTCTCAAGGGTTTTTATTAAGAAAGGATGCTGAATTTTGTCAAATGCTTTTTCTGCATCGATTGACAGGATCATATGGTTCTTATCTTTTCTTTTATTAATGTGATGTATCACATTGATTGATTTGCGAATGTTGAACCAGCCCTGCAGCCCAAGAATGAATCCCACTTGATCATGGTACATAATTCTTTTTATGTGCTGTTGAATTCGATTTGCTGGCATCTTATTGAGAATTTTTGCATCCATATTCATCAGGGATATTGGCCTGTAGTTCTCCTTTTTTGCTGGGTCTCTGGTTTAGGAATCGAAGTCATGCTGGCTTCATAGAATGGGTCTAGAAGTTTTCCTTCCCTTTCTATTTTTTGGAACAGCTTGAGAAGTATAGGTATTATCTCTGCTTTAAATGTCTGGTAGAGGGGCGCCTGGGTGGCTCAGTCGGTTAAGCGTCCAACTTCAGCTCAGGTCATGATCTCACGGTCTGTGAGGGCACGCATCAGGCTCTGTGCTGACAGCTCAGAGCCTGGAGCCTGTTTCGGATTCTGTGTCTCCCTCTTTCTCTGACCCTCCCCTGTTCATTCTCTCTCTCGGTCTCAAAAATAAATAAATGTTTAAAAAAAAATTTTTTTTAATGTCTGGTAGAATTCCCCTGGGAAGCCGTCTGGTCCTGGACTCTTATTTGTTGGGAGATTTTTGATAAGTGATTCAATTTCTTCACTGGTTATGGGTCTATTCAAGTTTTCTATTTCTTCCTGTTTGAGTATTGGAAGTGTATGGGTGCTTAGGAATTTGTCCATTTCTTTCCGATTGTCCAGGTTATATTTGTTGGCATATAATTTTTCATAGTATTCCCTGATAATTGCTTGTATTTCTGAGGGATTGGTTGTAATAATTCCATTTTCATTCATGATTTTATCTATTTGGGCCATCTCCCTTTTCTTTTTGAGAAGCCTGGCTAGAGGTTTATCAATTTGTTTATTTTTTCAAAAAAACAACTCTTTGTTTCATTCATCTGCTCTATAGTTTTTCAGATTTTATATTGTTTAATTCTGTTCTGATCTTTATTATTTCTCTTCTTCTGCTGGGTTTGGGGTGTCTTTGCTGCTCTGCTTCTATTTCCTTTAGGTGTGCTGTTAGATTTTGTATTTGGGATTTTTCTTGTTTCTTGACATAGGCCTGGATTGCAATGTATTTTCCTCTCAGGACTGCTTTTGCTGCGTCCCAAAGCATTTGGATTGTTGTATTTTCATTTTCATTTGTTTCCATATATTTTTAAATTTCTTCTCTAATTTGCAGATGACATGATCTTATACATGGAAACCCGATAGACTCCACCAAAAGTCTGCTGGAACTAATACATGAATTCACCAAAGTCACAGGATACAAAATAAATGTACAGAAATCAGTTGCATCCTTATACACTAATAATGAAACTACAGAAAGACAAATAAAGAATCTGATCCCATTCACAATTGCACCAAGAAGCATAAAATATCTAGGGATAAACCTAATCAAAGATGTAAAAGATCTGTATGCTGAAAACTATAGAAAGCTCATGAGGGAAATTGAAGAAGATATAAAGAAATGGATAAACATTCCATGCCTATGGATTGGAAGAATAAATATTGTTAAAATGTCAATACTACCCAAAGCTATCTACACATTCAATGCAATCCCAATCAAAATTGTACCAGCATTCTTCTCGAAGCTAGAACAAGCAATCCTAAAATTTGTACAGAACCACAAAAGGTCTTAAATAGCCAAAGTAATTTTGAAGAAGAAGACCAAAGCGAGAGGCATCACAATCCCAGACTTTAGCCTCTACTACAAAGCTATAATCGTCAAGACAGCATGGTATTGGCACAAAAACTGACACACAGACCAATGGAATAGAATAGAAACCCCAGAATTAGACCCACAAACGTATGGCCAACTCATCTTTGACAAAGCAGGAAAGAACATCCAATGGGAAAAAAAACAGTCTCTTTAACAAATGGTGCTGGGAGAACTGGACAGCAACATACAGAAGAATGAAACTAGACCACTTTCTTACACCATACACACAAATAAACTCAAAATGGATAAAGGACCTGAATGTGAGACAGGAAACCATCAAAACCCTAGAGGAGAAAGCAGGAAAAGACCTCTCTGACCTCAGCCGCAGCAAGTTCTTACTTGACACATCCCCAAAGACAAGGGAATTAAAAGCAAAAATGAACTACTGGGACCTCATGAAGATAAAAAGCTTCTGCACAGCAAAGGACACAATCAACAAAACTAAAAGGCAACCAACGGAATGGGAAAAGATATTTGCAAATGACATATCGGACAAAGGGCTAGTATCCAAAATCTATAAAGAGCTCACCAAACTCCACACCCGAAAAACAAATAACCCAGTGAAGAAATGGGCAGAAAACATGAATAGACACTTCTCTAAAGAAGACATCCGGATGGCCAACAGGCACATGAAAATATGTTCAACGTCTCTCCTTATCAGGGAAATACAAATCAAAACCACACTCAGATATCACCTCACGCCAGTCAGAGTGGCCAAAATGAACAAATCAGGAGACTATAGATGCTGGAGAGGATGTGGAGAAATGGGAACCCTCTTGCACTGTTGGTGGGAATGCAAATTGGTGCAGCCACTCTGGAAAGCAGTGTGGAGGTTCCTCAGAAAATTAAAAATAGACCTACCCTATGACCCAGCAATAGCACTGCTAGGAATTTATCCAAGGGATACAGGAGTACTGATGCATAGGGCCACTTGTATCCCAATGTTCACAGCAGCACTCTCAACAATAGCCAAATTATGGAAAGAGCCTAAATGTCCATCAACTGATGAATGGATAAAGAAATTGTGGTTTATATACACAATGGAATATTACGTGGCAATGAGAAAAAATGAAATATGGCCTTTTGTAGCAACGTGGATGGAACTGGAGAGTGTGATGCTAAGTGAAATAAGCCATACAGAGAAAGACAGATACCATATGGTTTCACTCTTATGTGGATCCTGAGAAACTTAACAGGAACCCATGGGGGAGGGGAAGGAAAAAAAAAAAAGAGGTTAGAATGGGAGAGATCCAAAGCATAAGAGACTTAAAAACTGAGAACAAACTGAGGGTTGATGGGGGGTGGGAGGGAGGGGAGGGTGGGTGATGGGTATTGAGGAGGGCACCTTTTGGGATGAGGACTGGGTGTTGTATGGAAACCAATTTGACGATAAATTTCATATATTAAAAAAAAAGAAAAGAAAAGAAAAGAAGAAAAGAAACGCAGTGCAATTAAGCTAGAGCTTGAGAACAAAACGTAACTGGGGAAAATCCACACATCTGGGAATTTTAAAACCCATGCACTTCTAAATGAGTTTAAAAAGAAATCAAACCAATATAGAGAAAACATTTCGATGTTATAGTGTTTATGAACATTAGCCCAGACTTCCTCTCCTGTCCACTAAATAATACCATTCACCATGCAGCATAAATCATTATATGGCTATTTAACTTTGGACCCCTTTCAATAAAATCTGATTATCTCATTAAAAGCTGGGCCCGAAGGCACATGGAGCATATGTGTGTGCATGCTCATACATCGTGCCGTGTGTGTGTGTGTGTGTGTGTGTGCAAGGTCTATTATAAATGAAAATTGTATACATATATGAAAATAATTTCATCAGTGTCAGTAAACTAGTATCAGGATTTGTGGAAGAGAGATTAAAGATCACTCGGTTTTATTTTATTTCCTCTAAGTTTCAAAGCTCTTTTGACTAACAAACATCCAGTGTGACCATACCAATGAAGACTATAATTTGATTTATGTGAGCGGTGTAAGTAAAATATTGAAACAGATCCTGCCAAGAAGTGGTTTGAAATGTTCAAAGGCCTAATGAAACCAAAGAGAATTCCCTCGAAGAAAGAGCGGTCCTTTGTGCTAACTGGTCAGCTGTACTTGCCCCCAGCCGCACAAAAGGAGTTTGCTCGTGCACAAACCTGGGATGGTGACTTCCCCACAGACACGTAATGTCCAGTAGCTGAAGGGCTTGCACGAAGCATTTATGCCCTCGTTTCAGATTGAAGAGAACATACATCTGGCACTGTTATGCTTGACTGGTGCTAGCTTGTGGCATATGAATGGCTGAGGAATAAATTTAGGGACGTTATTAACCGAGACCAAAATGTGCCACTCTATTTCACCGGCTTAAAATAACAGCTCCTGTTTTTCTAAGGCGTAGTTGTCTTAATATTCTAGAATGTGCATTTCAATATCAGTTAAAGATAGACACAGGAATGATGACAATAACATTTCAACAGCAGCTTGATGTAAAACATGAAATGAAAGCAATGACTAAATAGAAAAATCAATCACATTTCATGAATAATGTGAAATTTATAACCAAGTAACTTGTAAACCAGTTCTTTAGAATATATATATATACATATATATATATTTTTTATAACAAACCAAAAAAAGAAATTCAGGAATTTTAAATGGATAATTTGAAAGACATATAAGTATATCTGAATTTGAGAGAGAGCCATTTATGTGGGGCAGTTTCATGATGCAGAATAAAAACCCTCTAATGAACATTTTAGGGTCTCAGGGCACAGATATCATCCTACCTGCTAGGGGATATAAAGAGACACAAAATGTGTGCTTCCAAAGACCATACAATCCAGAGAGAGAAATTATGTATGCAGTCAAGGCTGGCACCAGGGTTAAAACAGCAGGAATGAAGAGAAGACAATGGGTGCAAGAAATATTTTATAGACAGAATCCAAAAGACTTGGGGATTCACTGGGTGTGGAAGAAGACAAGAGTAAGAAACAGAATATGTATGATGGGTGACATCATTAACAGAATGGTGACCAAGCAGGATCAAGTTTGGGTGAAAGGCATGATGTTTATTGCTTTGGTGCTTAAATATTTTAATTCCTCTTACTACAAGTAAAATATCTGAAATTGTGGGGGGAAAGGAGGACTTTTTAATAATAGCTAATTAGAACAAAGACTGGGGACAAGAGTGACTGTTTCTTAACTCTTAAGTACCCCAGCTGGTAAGAAAAAGAAAGAATCTGCCTCCCCTATACCTCAGCTCTCTTAAGCCCAGAGCAGGGGGTACAAATGTGGGGGAAGGCACCGTAGTTACTATGCCTCCTAAAAGGGGGTCATTTAGGGGTGCCTGGGGTGTTCAGTCAGTTAAGCGTCTGACTTCGGCTCAGGTCATGATCTCGCGGTCTGTGAGTTCGAGCCCGGTGTTGGGCTCTGTGCTGACAGCTCAGAGCCTGGAGCCTGCTTCGGATTCTGTGTCTCCCTCTCTCTGTTCCTCCCCTGCTCACGATCTGTCTCTCACTCTCTCAAGAACAAAAAAACATTAAAATAAAGGAAGTCATTTAGACTGAATTTTGAACATTATACAGTCTCTGATTATGTTGCTGCATACTACGCTGAATATTTGATCAACAGATTTGGAGTTGAGAGGTTCTACTTTTCTTCATCTCCAGAAAATAATATCTATATCTATATCCATATCTATATCTATATATGAGCTTTGTCTTGGAAAAAAATTGTTTTAACTGAGTATACAGGATTCGTGGAAAAGGTTGAAGGTTCAATTTCAAATCAATGAAGAATGAAGCAAATGGTTCAAGTGATCAAATCCTATTGACTTGTTATACATTACACATAGAATTGTATGATCATAAAAACACACTTTGTCTTTGCATGAAAAACTATACTTTGATTTGTTGTAGATGGCCATGTCAGTTACCTATTACTAATTACTAAAGATCAAGGATTATATCTGATGAAATTTATCTTCACAGAGCTTAGTCCAGAATCAAGGGCATGAGGATGTATAAACATTTATTGATAAATGAGAAATAGTTTGATAGGTCATGTAAAACCATAAAAGCTTTCCATTTCAAACTGAGATTTGAACAAATGTGTTTAAGTCATTGGGACAATAGTTTCTACTTAGCTATTCTATGTCAGAACTTTGTCCACTTATCTATTATCATGGATAGTCTGAAATACAGTGGGAAAATCAGACAGAGGCAAAGTCTGGGCCACTGAGTCACTTATTCACATTCATTGTTTTGGCTCCTGGGCTCACATGCTTCATCCTTTTATATGTGTCCCAAATTTCATAGCATCAAGAGGGGGATCAGGTGTTCCAAAACCTTCTACAGATGGGTTATCCCCATTCATAGACTGAACTAGTGCTAGGGACCGATGGATTTCAATGTTGATCCAAAGTCATGATGAGATTTCTCCTGCTCCTTTTGCAACAACCAAGCAACAGAAGTATGGCCAAGATGTGAAACTTCTCAAGCTTGAGACTAAAGCCAAATTGCTCTGTTGACTATTACCCTACCCCCATAGGTGTGGTGATGACTTTGGTCCAGTGTTTCCCCACTGGCAAGTATAAGAAAAGACATTTTCAAAAATGGTATGGTGTATTTCCCATCACCAGGATGCCAAGTTTACATTTTAGGAGGATTTTTGTGTATGTACATGTTCTGAAGTCAAAGAGCTTAATTTGAGCAAATTATAATCTAGAATAACAGATAAATGTATTCAGTTATAAATTCATCAATAATCATGCCATTTTCAACTTATTAATTCCATGAAATGTATATTGGGTTTTTTTTTAATTGTCTTGTGGGCCTGCATCTCATCAGAAAATATAAAAGTAGTAAAAAAAATGTTTTTCAAATACTGGGCAACAATTAACTTTCTATTAACTCTAAGTCAAACTGATGAGAATCCAAATTAAATGATCAGCCCTACTTGTGCACTTAGCTCAAGAAAGATGCTCAAATGTTGGCCTCACATTTTGTTATAATTTTTAAACTAACCACATTTCTTTTTTTTTATTTTTCAAAATGCTTTTATTATTTATTTTTGAGAGAGAGACAGAGCGTGAGCAGGAGAGAGGCAGAGACAGAGGGAGACACAGAATCTGAAGCAGGCTCCGGGCTCCAAGCTGTCAGCACAGAGCCTGATATGGGTCTCGAACTCATGAACCCTGAGATCATGACCTGAGCTGAAGTTGGATGCTTAACCGATTGAGCCACTCAGGTACCCCAAGCTAACCACATTTCTAATTGTGTTGTCTTTTAAGTCCAGTATATGAGGAAAGAAAAATATGAAGGAAACTGGAGAAATTAAATCTCCCACACAGCAGAAACAAGAAACTGGGTAAAGATTTGGTCAGGAAAGCCATTCCCTCTAAGATAGAGGTACAACCTGGGTGGTCCATTCAGTAATCATATGGGGATTGCCCACCAGTTCTTGGCCATTGTGTCTGTCTTCCACTCTCACCCCAAGTCAGTTTTTTGACCCTTAATTTAATTAATTGATTGATTCATTTTTATTTTGAGAGAGACAGTGCAAGTGGGGGAGGGGCAGATAGAGAGGGAGACAGAGTAGGCTCTGTATTGTCATCACGGAGCCGGATGTAGGGCTCAAACGCACAAAGCTGTGACATCATGACCTGAGCCGAAACCAAGAGCTGGAGCCGACTTGGTTAAGCCAAGAGCTTAACCGACTGAGCCACCCAGGTGCCCCTATTAACCCTTAATTTAATTTTATTTTGTATTTACTTATTTTTTTTAATGTTTACGTATTTTTGTGAGAGAGAGAGAGAGAGAGAGATAAAGCGAGTGAGCAAGGGAGGGGCAGAGAAAGAGGGAAACACAGAATCCCAAGCAGTCTCTGAGCTGTCAGCACAGAGTCAGTCCCACACGGGGCTCAACTCAAACCATGAGATCGTGACCTGAGCCGAAGTCGACTGTTAACCACCTGAGCCACTCAAGTGCTCCCCCCACCCCCGTTTTAAATGCTTCTTCAAAAGCTACTGCACAGGAGGAATACTTTAAAGCATCTCAGAAGTGTCTCGACTTTTTTTTTTTTTCCAAATTTCACGGTTTTGGTGAACAGTCCACAACTAAATCCATGGCCCTCTAAGTGGAAATTCTCTTTTCAAGAGATTCTCAATAGCACTTCTCAGAATAAAGACCTAGGAGTCTGGGATACACATATACTATTCTTCTGGAAGAATGTATGCCAACCAGTAAAGGGAGAGTCACTAACAGCTGCATGTGGTGGTACAGCAGCAGTACATGTGGTGGTAACAGCAGCAGCAATAGTGTTGCTGAACCTCTGCTGAGCTGAGCCCTTAACTCGGGACGGGCACTGTTGGAGACGCTTTGTATGTTACCTTAATCCATTTCACAGCCTCCCTGTGAAGTGCGAGCTGTTATTATCACCATTTTACTGAGGCGCAAAGAGCGGAAGTCCCTCACGCAGGGTCGCATAGTTTGGAAGCTGTAGAACATAATGCCGTCTCTCACCATTATCAATCCTCAGTACTAAGTTATTCTCTCGAATATTTTAAAAACGCGCCATTTACCGTTAATGTTACAACTCCATTTATCTTTAATCATGATGGCCTACACCTCTCCTGTACTTTTCATTGAATTACTCTACTTAATGTTTATGTGCTACGTGCAAGTCTCTTCCGGTAATCCTATTTCTGAAATCATCTGTTATTGCATACTTTCTGGTTAAACATTTGGTTTTGTGTTGAGTCTTGTATTTAGTCGCAAAAGCAATTAAACGATGGAAATACTGACCTTAAAACAAAAACTATGAGCTGCAGATATTATTTAGCTTACTCAAAGTTTTGTTTTGTTTTGTTTTGTTTTAATGTTTATTGATTCTTGAGAGAGAGAGAGAGAGAGAGAGAGAGACAGAGTGCGAGCAGGAGAAGAGCAGAGAGAGAGAGGGAGACACAGAATCTGAAACAGGCACCAAGTTCTGAGCTGTCAGCACAGAGCCTGATGCGGGTCCTGCACCCACAAACCATGAGATCATGATCTGAGCTGAAGCTGGACACTTAACTGACTGAGCCACCCAGACGCCCCTGTTTATTCAAAGTTTTAGGTGGGTGAGTAGATATCTATGCCTCTTTTCTTTTCTTTTCTTTTCTTTTAGAGAGAGAGAGAATTCACAAAAGGGGGAGAAAGGCAATGGAAGGGAGGGAGAGAGAGACAGAGAGAGAGAGAGAGAGAGAGAGAGGAGAGAATCTCAAGCAGGCTCCACTGTCAGCACAGAGCCTGACGTGACTCGAACCCGCAATCCTACGATGATGACCTGAGCCAAAATCAAGAGTCAGACACTCAACTGACTGAGTCACCCAGTATCTATTCCTCTTATGATCACAGGAACCATTGCAATGAATGAAAAACCATTTGTGCAATACATTTAGTTTCCATTTCTTCTCGATATCTTATGGACCCTCATGCCCTTCCTTGGGCACATCAAGCTGACAGGCTTCAAATAGGAATGTCAAAAAGCTACAGTCATTCCTGGCAGTGTATCTTCAGAGTCCAGAGATTAAGCTCAATTGAGATCTTTTTTTAAAGTTTGTTTATTTATTGTTAATCATCTCTACACCCAAAGTGGGGCTCAAACTCACAACCCCAAGATCATGGGTCGCATGCTCCCCTGCCTGAGCCAGCCAGCACCCCCTCAGATATATTTGAGTCTGCTGACCTCCTACAATAATAATGTAGGTACTCAATAACAAGGTTTAAAACTTAGCCTTTTTACCAGTAACTGCTTGGAATTCAATCACTTAAATTTTACTCCCCCCACTTCCTCTTAAATATTGAAAAACAATATAAATCCATTTTAAATCAGGTCAAATATTTCTTCAGGAAATGAGAAACACTCCCTGGAGGCTATTCTTTCTTTCTAGACTGTGGACAATGTATCATGAGAGATCCTTAGTGCTAAAATGCACTGGACACCATTACAGGATTTCCCGTGTAATAAATTGTGCTAATTTATATGCCATTAATGGAGCGATAGGAACAAAGGAAAGTGTATAAATGGAAATAAGCCTCCAACAATTAAGGCATTTGAGGTTACCAGCTGCTCCTGTGTAGCTGGCTGTGGATATTTCCATACAGACAGGCCCTGGAGAAATTAGACTGGCTTCTTGCCAGCAAACTGGACCCAGGAACATGACCCAAGTGGCTGGGCTTATTCTCACAGTTTCCTTGAGTGCCAGCTTGAGTTGAAAGAAAGCCATATGGAATACAACTGGAGTTCTGGAACCCTCAGTCTGATGCCCACCATCTCTTTCTCCCCCATCAAAACTCCAGGCTCATGGAAAGCAGTAGAGCTATGCCAGCATTGGCTAACTTTTCTGCCCTGAACCACTAGGGGTTGATCTGAGAATGCCACAAAGTGGCAGAGGAAAGCCATTTGATTCTAGTCTGTTTCCATTAAGAAATATTTGATGAGGAGGAGAAAGGTAAGGATAATAAAAATGCACTGACAACAACAACAATAAAAACAAAAATGCACTATATTTTAGTTTGTAGTTCGTCAGTGTTACCCCATGAGAAAGAAGATTTTATTTCATAAGTCATTAGTATGAACTTAATCAACAGAACCCACATAGTTACCTTAACAAACAATCTGGAATAAGTTAAAGATAATAAATAAATAATGCATTAAATTATTAATTCCATCATCTCTAATGGATCAAGACCAAGCTAAGCTAAAGTTGAGTGCATCTTGCATTTTGCAGGCCTTACACATCTCAGTCATATCACTCTTTCTCACCCCTCATTCATGATCTGATTTCACCCTTACAGCAACTTGGTGAGTCAGACACTGTGGGGATCACTTGCGTTCCTATATTTCAGATATCGAGATTGAGACAAGAAGAGGTTCAAGACTTGCTCAAGGTCAGGCAGGCAGGTGTTGAGGTCTTAGGTTTCCTAAAACCAAGGCCAGCACCTTCTCGAACTCTCCAAGCTATTTCAGGAGTTTTAGTGCAGGTTATGCAGTTTTAAGGCTGTATTTCCACGATAAGAAAAAGTCACTGGAAAAGTCTAAACATCCATAATTACGGTTTTTTGAACCCTCAGCAGTCTGATCTTCCGAATTAATTCACCTCGCTCTGAACTGAGCAGAGGCACAGACTTCACTTCCCTAAATTTCCCTTCCTGGGGTCCCAGAGCGTGTTCCCTAGAAACAGGATTGTTGGTGTTGTGCTCAGATCTTGTCACACAGACTCTGGTGACTCTCGTGCTCTTGCTCTGACTCGTATGTACAATCTACCCAGGCTTTTGTGATAAAGATCCTCAAAGTCATTACTCTGAGCCTTCAAATAGGTGTTGTCTTTCTTCTTTATCAATGATTAATGATCCACATGAGCTTGCCTTTGGCTTTTCTTTTTTTTTTTTTTTGTTCTTCCTATTTTATAATGCACATAGCCTTGAGTAAACCAGGCTTATCCAAGGAAAAATTATTGGCCATTCATCTCCTGGCCATCTATAAATCTTCATCATCCAAGCTGCCTTTGTGTTTACCCCGAATGTGTTTTCTGCTCTCTTTCTAACAAATATTCTTTACTTCATTTCACCTCCTACTCCAGCCTCTAGTTTTACTGGCCAAATCTCAGCTCAGCAACTGTTGCCCATCTCATTTTTCCCCGGGGATATGCTCAGGACCTAAGGCAACATGTGATTAAAAAAAAATGTTTGTTTTGGTCAGAGAATCATTGCTATTTTTTGGCATACAACTAAGCATACGTAGGCATATATTCTTTCTTCAGAACACTTTCTGTCAAAGATGCCAGTGGCATGAAAGCTTGAATAATATTTCAAGAGTGATGCAATTTAGCAGTATGAGCTCCTATCCAGAAACCTGGGGGATCTCTCCAATGGATCAAACTAGTGGTTTGATTTCAGGTCTGTGATCTTGTGCTGAAAGAAACTATAAATAAGTAAGTAAATAAAAATATTAATATAAATATACAAAGCGAAGTGGTGAAACTATAGGGTCCTGACATGTTCTATAGAAACAGTGGAACTGTTGCAGATCCCACGAAGCCCGTTCCATTTCTAGTTGAATAGAGCTGAGCCCACAAGTCTTCCTACATCTATCTCTTTTCCTCCTATTAATTTGTTTCGGCCTGACCTCCTTACCTCTAGCCAGTGCTACACTGCGCAGGGCCCGTCATGAGGTAAGATCAGAAATTCAATGTAGGCATTTAGAAACTCTAAAGCAGTTTTATGTCTATTAGTCTAATAGCCGAAAAAATGTATTATCATTATATGTTTTTAATTTTAAAAATTCATTTTCTAGGGGCGCCTGGGTGGCGCAGTTGGTTAAGCGTCCGACTTCAGCCAGGTCACGATCTCGCAGTCTGTGAGTTCGAGCCCCGCGTCGGGCTCTGGGCTGATGGCTCAGAGCCTGGAGCCTGCTTCCGATTCTGTGTCTCTCTCTCTCTCTCTGCCCCTCGCCTGTTCATGCTCTGTCTCTCTCTGTCCCAAAAATAAAATAAAAAAACGTTGAAAAAAAAATTTTTAAAAATTCATTTTCTAGTAATTCATGATCTATTTTATAAAAGCATAAGCCCATGATGGGTTGGCATTTTGTTGTTAATGATCCTTCAGACGGTTTGGGAAACACAGTTCTGACAGACCAAAGGCAGTGCCCCCATTTGCCCATCAAATTATCAAATTTAACACCTGTGTAGGCAAGTATGGGTAGAATCTTGCCCTTTCCTAGGCTTTGGCTACAATATCATATGTATTCACAGAGTGTTTATAGAAGTGTGGTGTCAAAGGAGAAAATGGTTTGTTGAAGAACTGAAAATGGTTCTGTCTGACAAGCACTTCAGGCAGAGCCTGAGGGGGTGAGAGGGGAAACAAGACAGCAAGGGTGATGGTTGCCTACACTAGGGTAGTAATTACAGTGGGTATAGAGACATATTGAAGATATAAACAGACAGGACCTGGTTTTTGATGGGGGAATGGGGATGAAGGAAAAGAAGTCAAGAGAGACTTCCACATTCTCCAAGAGTGTTGGCTGCATGACTGAGGCATACTCAACAGGAGTACAGCATGGTTTTTATCAGCTGTATTTTTCACCTCTGCCCACCCAGCCAAGACAATGCAGAGCTTTGTATTTTGCAATGTACATATGAAAACTATATTTTTCCATTTTCCAAATATAACATTGCATCATAAGACCCACCATGCTTTTTCAAGCCTTACAGAGTAATGCATGCTCTGTGGTTTGGGTGCCATCTTTCTGCCCCACCAAGAATGTCTGGTGAAAAGGATAGTAAGTGAAAAGGAAAGAAAGCTTGGAGGCAGGCAGACCCGGGCTCAAGCCCTAGATTCTTTTCAGATAAAAGTAAAATTGGCCAAGTCACTTCCACCACCTAAGTTTTCATTTCTTTACTCTTTTTTTTAATCATATTTTTTACTTTTTTTTAATTTGCATCCAAATTAGTTAGCATATAGTGCAATAATGATTTCAGGAGTAGATTCCTTGGTGCCCCTTACCCATTTAGCCCATCCCCCCCCACAACCCCTCCAGTAACCCTCGCTTTGTCTCCATATTTATGAGTCTCTTCTGTTTTGTCCCCCTCCCTGTTTTTATATTATTTTTGTTTCCCTTCCTTTATGTTCTTCTGTTTTGTCTCTTAAAGCCCTCATATGAATGAAGTCATAAGATTTTTGTTTTTCTCTGACTAATTTCACTTAGCACAATACCCTCCAGTTCCATCCACGTAGTTGCAAATGGCAAGATTTCATTCTTTTTGATTGCCAAGTAATACTCCATTGTATATACATACCACATCTTCTTTATCCATTCATCCATTGATGGACAGTTGGGCTCTTTCCATACTTTGGCTATTGTTGATATTGCTGCTATAAACATTGGGGTGCATGTGTCCCTTCGAAACAGCACACCTGTATCCCTTGGATATATACCTAGTAGTGCAATTGCTGGGTCGTAGGGTAGTTCTATTTTCACTTTTTTGAGGAACCTCCATACTGTTTTCCAGAGTGGCTGCACCAGCTTGCACTGCCACCAACAATGCAAAAGAGATCCTCTTTCTCCGCATCCTTGCCAACATCTGTTGTTGTCTGAGTTGTTAATGTTAGCCATTCTGACAGGTGTGAGGTGGTATCTCATTGTGGTTTTTATTTGTATTTCCCTGATGGTGAGTGATGTGGAGCATTTTGCATGTGTCGGTTGGCCATCTGGATGTCTTCTTTGGAGCAGTGTCTGTTCATGTCTTTTGCCCATTTCTTCACTGGATTATTTGTTTTCTGGGTGTTGAGTTTGATAAGTTCTTTATAGATTTTGGATCATTTCTTTCCTCTTAAAATGAGGATAAATATGCCTATTTATTTTAACTTGTGTGGTGGTATAAGAAACATTTACTACTTCACTCACTCAATAACACTTACCCTGCATCTGTATGTGCCAAACACTGCAACATGCAGAGCATTCGTGGTTAGTGAACAAAACAGATGTGGTGAGCAGCTGTGTAAAAATAAACAAGCAACCTAATGGTAATAATAGACTTTATAAATGGTAAATGCTACAAAGGAAATAGCAGGATGCCATGAGAAAGAGTAACTAACCTGGGTGGGCAGGGGGAGCATGTTGAGAGGGCAGGGCATAGATGTGCCAGGAAAGATCTTGCTGTGGAGGTGATATTTAAGATGAGGCCTGGAGAAGAAGCCACCGATGTTCCAGTGACTGAGAGAAAGGACGTTCCTAGAAGAAGGATCAGCGAGTACGAAGAGACAAAAGAGCCATGTGTCTAAGGAGGCTGTGTTGCCAGAGGCAAGCGATGGAGTAGTGTGAGATGAGGGTGAAAAACAATAGGAGAGTTATAGATCATTTCTCCAGTTTTGACAATCACCCAGAAGGTATTATACCTCTTTTTTTACAGTTGACAAAAATGAGGCTGAGGAGTTAAAACCTTTGACTGACTACCTGGAGCCACCGGATGGTGGATCTGAGCACGGGACACAGGGCTGGTTGGCTCCAACGTCCATCCTGTTCTTCAGGCCAGTTTGCCCCACTGCTATTCTCTCAGCCACCAGAGATACATAGTCTGTGCCCTGGGAGGGCCTCTTGTTATAATAGACAAGACGAGATACTCAAGGGCTGGCTCCCTAAAGGAATGTGTTGTTTGATTTCATGCAAAGAAATGTACATATAGAATCCCACTCTTAGTCCCAGGAGCTTCTCTAATGGGAAGAGAAAATGGGGTCAGTGGTTCACAGAACCTCTGTCATAAGAGAAAGGAGATTTAGAAAAGTGGGCTTGAGAAATGCAGAGTGCTCTGGACTGCCAGGTCTAGCTTTATCTGTGTGCTCCAGTCTGAGGGATATGATGGACTACATTGACATGGCATTGGGGACAAAACCCACCACATTAATTACTTAGCATAATTTAAGGGTAAACCGTTGTCATGTTGACTCCTACTTTATAAAACATCTAGTCTATAATTGAAGGCATGGCCTGATGTCTCTCTTTGTCTAGCACCACACCGGCTCTGAGGAAAGGGATGTCTGGGGTCTGAGTCGCTCCCACAGTCCGATAGACAAAGTTAGTGGGCACTGAAGGGTGACAAGCACAGACACAGCAGATCTGAATCGTGCTTCATTTGGTTCCTCGGAGTGAGTTCTTCCTGATTTGGTGCCCTTGGAAAATCTGTTGTGAGACCTGAAACAAAAAAGAAACACACACAAAATGAAATTAATATTTTCCCCAGAAAGGAGGTGGAGAAATGACATGGAAAAACATAAAGAAAATGTGATGAGTCACGGGATTGTGGTCAGTGCCTTGATTTATAATACTAGTACCTAGCATATGCCTGGTAAATTAAGTTCAAATGGGGCACAGAAAACCAATCCCTTCACCAGAGCCTTATCACATAACATTATTATAAAGCACGCACTGTCACCAGGAAGGAAAAACGCATGCTGTTGAAATACATCTCTGAATATCTCAAAAAATACCCTCTTGTTGGGGAGAATTTGTTTCTCAAACAGAAAATCAAATGTGCCTTTGCAGTAACTCATTTTCTTTTCTTCTAATGACGTGTAATCATTCTGCCTTTATTTTCTGTTTCTGTTGCTGCCAGTTTTAAAATGTGTATTGTTTCTTCAGCTCACCAAAATAGAAATAATTTGAATCTTAGTAAAGGCCCATTCTAAGATATTACACATGCAATAGTTTACATTTCTGTTAATAGAGTAGAAATTTACATAAGGAAGTACTTAAGAAAAAACCTCCACGTCACTCATGCTGCATGGTTGTACAGGCCCTTATTTCTACATTGAATATAACTAACATCCTGGGCATTTGTTCCTAAAGGGAACGTTTTTTATGATAGCAGTAAAGGGATATATCAGATGACAAACCAGCCAGTATCTTGTGGGATCAAGTCTATTGTTTCCTGATGACTTGAAAAACTCTGTGTTTTAGACACTCATCAGATTGACAGGGAATTTCTCCCAGTAGGGATGGCAGTTTAACATATAGTTCTACAGGTTACTAGGATAATGAAAAAAAGGAAATGCAAGAAACTGCTTTGTAAAACTATCCAGGTAACTATTTTTCTGTGAGAGTCTGTTTCCTTGTGCCCAGTTCCCTGATGTCATGAGAAACTCAGGACACCAGCCTGAGCGGGAAGTATGAGTGTTGGAGGGAATCTTGGTCCACTGGACATTCCAAAGAAATATGATGACCGGCTCTGCCCCCCACTTGTCAGGACCCCAGCAGACCCCACCCAGATGGAGGAAGGAGGCCAAGTCACTTTGAGATCTTCAAGATAAGTCTGTGATTTACACTAAGATGTAAGATTAATGAGGATAAGGACTTTATCATATTCATTCATTATATTATATTCATATTCATACCATATTTAGTACTAGAGTAGTACTCAGCACACAGTGAACACTAAAATATTTAATTATTGGGAAGGGAAGGAAGGAAGGGAGGAATGGAGGAAGGAAAGGAGGGAAGAAGGAAGAAAGGAAGGAAAGAAAGAAGAAAAATCTTTCTACAGGGACACATCTAGCAGGAGACTCAGATTTCGTGGGTTGACAAGTATAATCACTATTATTGCTTGAGTGACATTTGCAGATGCAATGCATAAAAGAGAAGTAAAGAGGTTGGGTATTTCCCACCATTTCAGCTTAGAATCAGGGGTTGGGAGGACTTAAACTTTAAGGATGATCTGACAGCATGGTGGTGCAGAGACACAGCAGGCATAGATCTCCTCTACTCTTTGTTCAGAGAGAACAAAGGCCATAACTTGGAGGAGGGGGCCTGAAGCCAGAAAACCACCACAGAGCCTGCTCTGAAGAGCTCACACACTATTAAGAGATATGCAGCTTGTGTGTAAATAAAGGATTAAGAGTCCAAAGAGAGATTCCCATAGAAAGGGCTGTGGGCTGTATTTGATTACTTTAAGTAGTGAACATGGTCGCCCAAAAAGGGGACATTTGAGCCAGACCTGGAAAGATGACAGTGTGTAGATTTTAGATACCACATCTTGTCCCTTTCAGAGGTGGTCAGACTGTCAGAGAGACTGACATCATCTTTCTCCCACCTAGGTGATGACTGGAGTCACTGGGGAGACAGAGAGCAATGGAAACCACCTCAAAACCCTTGCCTGCTCGAGTTCCTCTATGTTCCCCAGCAGAGCTAGAAAGGGTCATCAAATTCCTGAATTGGAGCACAGGCTTGTCATTTTACCCCTTTAGAGCAAACAGGCCCCAAACCTCACCATCTCCTTGGTTTGGGTTGAAAGCAGACATCCATGGCTGGGATGGGAAGAGGCACAGAAGAGAAGCAGCCCAATTCATCCCAGCATCTCAACCAGTATCTTAGGAGATCACATCTATTGTTTCCTTATGACCTGAAAAACTCTGTGTTTTAATCACACACCATATTAACAGGGACTTTCTCAACTAGGAGTGACAATTTGCTACATAGTGCTAAGGGTCACTGGGGTAATAAAAAGAGGAAATACAAGATTGCTTTGTAAAATGAAATAAGTCCATTTGTCACCGACCAAGATCTGGTAAGTTCTGGTATCTTCATGACCCTTTGAATTTCACACCATCTTCATTGAAAAATATGTTGAGTTTGTGTTTTATCAGGCTCCTACACTTTTAAACCTCAAGCACACTATGTAGGAAAGCAATAAATGGGGGTATGGAAAGTGGGTTTTGCTTCTGAGAAGGATGATGTGATGAGTCACTATTTAAATGAATCTGCAGAGCTTTGCAAAGTCTTAAAACGGACCATTTAATTGTGAATACTGAGTCCTTAACTTTATAGTGTCTGGAAGAAGATGGTCTCTGTGAAGTGATGGGGGTAAATTTTGCCATGTGATACTGAGACGAGACCAATAGCCCAAGATGTGAGGAGGAAATTGGTGTCTTGAATTCTGAAATAAATTGCAGCCATCAGGAGCTCTTTGCTATGCCCAAGAATGATGTGTCAGGCAGAAAGGCTCTGTAAGTGCTTTGGTGAGAATGGTGGGTGGATTCTTTCCATTTGGGGGAAAATAATCTTGACCAAAAAAATCTCCTAAATGCCAAACCAATAGGAAAGGATCATCCTAAGAATCCTCTTGCTTCTTTTTGTTTTTTTTTTTCCTCCTGGGAACTATTTTCTCCATTTTTTGATAACCTGCTTGAGGCAAATTAAATATAGTGTAAGTTTAGGGGCACCTGGGTAGCTCAGTCAGTTAGGCATTTGACTCTTGATTTCGGCTCAGGTCATGATCTCACAGTTCGTGGGATGGAGCCCCACGTCAAGTTCTGTGCCAGCAGCACAGAGCCTGCTTGGTATTCTCTCTCTCCTCTCCCTCTTCCCCTCCCCTGCTTGCGCTCTCTCTCTCAAGATAGATAGATAGATGATAGATAGATAGGTAGATAGAGGTATAGCATGAGTTTAAGGCAGTGCTTCTCAACCAGGGTGATTTTGTGCCACCCAGCACTCCCCCAGTGGACATCTAGCAATGTCTGGAGACATTTCTGGTTGTCACAAGCACCTAAAGAGTAGAAGCACCTAAGGAGTAGAAACCAACATACTGCCAAGCATCCTTCAATGTACAGGACTGTCCCCTTGGAGAAGAATTTCTGGTCCCAAATAATAATAGTACCGAGGTTGAGAAACTCTTGTTCAAGATCAATTCTTCTTGCAGTTTTTGAATTATCCAGGTGAGTCATATTTATAATGACTCCTCAGGCCAAAAAGGAATCCTCCACTTATAGGTGATCCACACCTGCCATCTCTATTTCTTGTAAATTTATGAAACATGTATTTGCTCACACAACACTGTCGTTGCTATCTGTCTCATGTAATTTCATGAGAAAACAGGCAACACTAAAATAAAATCATGATCATGTATCATTTAGTTGGGTACCACTCCCCTGCAGAGCAACATAACAAAGCACATCATAAAGGTAATACCCATATATTCAGGATTACTTCTGATAGTCTTGAACATATATCAGGTCTCAGTGAGATAAATGTATTTCAGGATGCCAGGAATACCAATAAACACAAAAATATGTCAGAGCCTCAGAGAAAACTGCTTTGATTCACATAAGATTCTTTGTTAGGTAAAATAAGAATGGCTTCCATGTTCTCGGTGCTTGGTTATTTTGCTGGTTTCTCTCCTCAGTGTTTGATGTGATTTATTTTATCTACTACTCAAGGGAGTCCTGAAAGGTAGGCGTCATAGCCTTATTTTAGGGCTGTGTTGTCTCGGGCTGGAGCAGTAAAGAAACCTCACCCAATTATAGTGAATTCCAGTGAATCATAATGTTTTCTATTCCACCCTCATCCCCTTTTCAGGGACTGACAGGTACTAAGTAGGAAATAATGGAGGGGACCTTTGGAACCAGAGTTCAAGGCAGAAAAACAGATTCATCGTAGAAGATGGATGGATATTTCTGCACATCGAAGGACTATTTTTCTCTACTCTCTTCAGTCCACTAGGTGAGAAGCCTCTCTCCCTCTGGCCCCAAATAGAAGCCGTATTGAATGGAACTTAAATGGCCACAACCCATGCTGTGGAGGACAAGTAGAGGCAAGTCCTGGGTGGCAGTCAGGAAGGGCAAAGAACCAAAAAGGCATCAAAGAAAGGTTCAAGGAAAGCTCCTGGGAAGCTCTCTACAAATGGGAGGGAGTGGCCACAGGGGGCATCCTAAGAGACAGGATGTACACAAAGGTAGATTAAAAATATATGGATGTTCATTGTAATATGCTTTCCATTTCTCTGTAGGTTTTTAAATTTTTGAAATAAAAAGTATGGAAACATGCAGTTTTAATATTTACCTGAAGTCAGAAATCCAGATGAAAAATGGCTAAGGGGCGCCTAGGTGGCGCAGTTGGTTAAGCGTCCGACTTCAGCCAGGTCACGATCTCACGGTCCATGAGTTCGAGCCCCGCGTCGGGCTCTGGGCTGATGGCTCAGAGCCTGGAGCCTGTTTCCGATTCTGTGTCTCCCTCTCTCTCTGCCCCTCCCCCGTTCATGCTCTGTCTCTCTCTGTCCCAAAAATAAATTTTAAAAAGTTGAAAAAAAAAAAAAAGAAAAGAAAAATGGCTGAGATTGGGGCACCTGGTGGCTCAGTCACGTAAACCTTCGACTTTAGCTAAGGTCATGATCTTGTGATTCATGAGTTCGAGCCCCATGTCAGGCTATGTGCTGACAGCTCGGAGCCTGGAGCCTGCTTCAGCTTCTGTCTCCCTCTGTCTCTGCCCCTTCCCTGCTCGCTCTCTCTCTCTCTCTCTCAAAAATAAATATTAAAAAAATTTAAAAAAAAAAGAAAAGAAAATGGCTGAGGAATTCCTAGTGTGAATAGTCTAGCTGCCCCCGATCCCAACATTTAACTCTGCAAGTCCAGAAGAGAGAAAGATGTAGGTAATCTATTCATCATCCTGCTATTCAACCAATTACCTGACTCCTCTAAAATCTGGCTGATTCAATTTCATGAATGATAACTTACCTGAGGAAGAATAGAAGTAGAAATCAAGAATAAGTTTTTACTTCTCTGAATAGATCGATTATATGAAATCAAGAAATTCAGCAATCTCCAGAAAATACAGTTTATGTTACATAAATGACACAAAAGGCCTTAAAATCATAAAGGAAGCCAAAAGGAAATATGCAAATACAGAATTCCAGATTATCAGTGTAAAATACTACCAGAGACCTCTCCCATTTTCCTATGAAAAGCATCAAGCAGGTGCATAAATAACAACATAACACAATCACACCACCTGCAACAAAAAGTAAGAACAGATTTGGAGAAATTCCCACTAAATGTAATCGTGGGTCATAAAAGAAAAATGTATTTCTCAACATCTTGCATTCTGCCTTCAGAAGCAGAACAAAACAAAAAGCACTACAGAAAATAAGAAGTCTTAAGTTAACTCTCCGTTAGCACCTAACACAGATACGTAAAGATGCATAGTTAGGTTAACAACTCTTAGCTGTACAGGGACTGTTTTCTAACATGGTCTTTTATTTTCTTTTCCAACCATTTTCTGAGGTGCACATCCCTCTTTCACTGTAGCCCCAACAATGCACTGTGGTAACTTCTCCATGGAGAGCACAACGTGCTCTGAAATGTACAGCCACCCTGGAAGAAACATTGTTGACACGCAGAGACAGGAGGAGCCCTGACAAGAGAGCCATTTAGGGAAAGAGCTTTCAGGGTCCACACCCAAACCAAGGAAACCACTTACTTTGGCAGAGTCATAAAATATAATGGGAAAAGTAGAATCTTCTAAGTTGGTGAAGCTTACTAAGTGCCAGTGAAATATTTGCTAATCACATAAACTGTTACATCTGACCTCCACCCAGAAACAAGAGCCAGTTAACATCCAAATGTACACAAAGAGGTACTTCAGACACTTATCTCCCTGTCTGTTGCCTTCCTATACTGCAAATCCTAATACACATCACCATGAATAGAATCCACATTTAATACAGAGAGGGAGCATTCTGAATAAGACTCAGAAGAAAAGTGTTTCTCTGCAATAGTTCCACAGAAAATTTTAGAACTCACATTTTTGCTGGCCTCAACAAGTTTGAAGAGGAAGAAATTAGAGCAAAAACCTGGAAGACAAAGTGGCTGAGACAAAGGTGGAGATAAAAAGCAAGCAATCTGGGGCGCCTGGGTGGCACAGTCGGTTAAGCGTCCGACTTCAGCCAGGTCGCGATCTCGCGGTCCGTGAGTTCGAGCCCCGCGTCGGGCTCTGGGCTGATGGCTCGGAGCCTGGAGCCTGTTTCCGATTCTGTGTCTCCCTCTCTCTCTGCCCCTCCCCCGTTCATGCCTGTCTCTCTCTGTCCCAAAAATAAATAAAAACATTGAAAAAAATTAAAAAAAAAAAAGCAAGCAATCTGAAGATTAAAAGTAAATGCAAGAAAACTAAACGTATGAGGTTAAGGTTAAAATTCACATAGTATGCAACAAAGAACAGAATTTTAAATTTAAACCAACATTTAAACAGAAAGTCAAAACAATAATACGGTGTGCCACTTTTCATAATGCATAGAAGAAAAGGTGAAAATGAAGAGAAAGTTATAATAGTTATGTGATGAAAAGAAAAGAGATTCAGCCTAATATTTTTTGTCTGCATAAATGCTTCAGAATTTAGAGGAAAACATCAATCCACAGATTCAGGAAGAATAATTATAATGAGACTGCTGAACACCTAAGACAGAGAAAATATCCAAAACGGATTGGGGAGTAGAGATATCAATTGCAAAGTAACACAGAAATTAAACTGATAGTTGACTTCTCCAAACAACACTGGAAGACAGATGTCAGTGGAGGAAAAATATCTTCAAACTGTTGACTAAAACCAAACAACACGAAAAAACTATTAATGAAGAATTGTATTCTCCATAAAAATATCTTTCAAAACCAGAAAATATTTTAAGATGAGCAGAAACAAAGTTTGTGAACTACATGTACTCAAAAAATATAATTAAGATATATATGTATTTTTTTATGTTTATTTATTTTTGAGAGAGAGACAGACAGAGTGTGAGTGGGGGAGGACTTTTCAGAGAGAGAGGGAGACTCAGAATCTGAAGCAGGCTCTGGGCTCTGAGCTGTCAGCACAGAGCCCGACATGGGGCTTGAACTCACAAGCTGTGAGATCATGACCCGAGCCAAAGTCAGACGCCCAACCGACTGAGCCACCCAGGCGCCCCTAAATAAGATATATTTTAAGAAAAAAATTGAAAGGGTTTACCTGCAGATAAATATAAACAAACACTGGAATGATGAAACAATAATAACAATCTAGTGGGGAGGGGCAAAATAATTAAAATAAGGCAGATAAAGTACAGGACAACAACTGAAAGTTAACTGGATAGAGTACAGTTTGACATATGCTGTTTGAGAAGAGATACTGGATGACTTCTGTCTTTGGTAAATTCGAAGTTGAAATTCCAAGGGTATTCACTTTGGTCCCCCTCCCAAATCAGTAGGAAGGGGAAAAAAAGGAATGAGAAAAACTAACATGCTAATAAACAAGAAAAATGATAAGAATTTATTGAAAGCCCTAAAGGAAGACCTCAATAAATGGAGATAGATGATGTTTATGGCTTATCTCCCTGAAGGCAGGAAGTTTTATTTTTATTTTATTTTATTTTATTTTATTTTATTTTATTTTATCTTTTGGTTTATTTGTTTGTTTTATTCACTATTTTATAACCAGTATACACAGAGGAGGTGCTCAGTCAGTATTTGTGGAATGGGAAGCTGAATAAATGAATATATGAATTGATAATTGTGAGAAAGGAATATGGTGAAGATATAAATATGGGGAGAATTCTTACACCAAATATGATCTATCAATTCAAAGCAATTCAACTATACTACAATTAAAATAATATAGATTATAGATTGTTGTCATTAGGAATAGGGTTTCCCCCAATAAATTTGCTAATTAGTTATTTTTTTCATGTAGCTTCTACTGATTAAAAAAAAATTTTTCATGTTTGTTTATTTTTGAAAGAGACAGAGACAGAGCATGAGTGTGGCAGGGGCAGAGAGAGAAGGAGATACAGAATCCGAAGCAGGCTCCAGGCTCTGAGCTGTCAGCACTGCAGGGCCTGAACCCATGAACCACGAGATTATAACCTAAATTGAAGTCAGATGCTTAACTGACTGAGCCACCCAGGTACTTCCTAGATTCTACAGATTTTTTAATGTTAATATTTCTTAGAAGCTTTATTAAATTTTAGAGGACGGGACGCCTGGGTCCTGTGTGAGAGCCAAATATAGACATCTTAATATGTAAGAATTCAAAAGGTTTATTTTCAGTGCATCCAAAGGTGCAACGAAAAATAAATTCCTGGGTTTTTGGTTAAAGATGGCTTACTGCATAATTCTTCCCTACCAAGATTGAATAAAATGAAAGTACAGGAATTTAAAATGTGCAAACTCACAATGGTGATGAAAATAAGAAAGAGATTATCATTGGAAAAGAAATTAAAATTTTTTCTAGAAGAAAAATGATGAAGGAGAGAAAACAAATATAGTAGGGCAGAACAACAGGACAAAGCATGCCTTCTGGGGCATGTGGAGAACAATGAAGCCAAAGTACTCTGTGCTTCCCTGAAGAAGGTTAGACTCCCAACAGACAGAGGAGAGCAGTGAAACAAAAGGCTACAAGCAGGGGCACGGAAAGCCTGTGGGTGGAAGAGTGTATCCCAACACTATCCCTGTGGACACAACTCAGAAGACTGAGTGTCTGCCTCCAGACGGGAGATCAGAGGCTTCTAAGGTCACATAGCTTGGGGACGAGGTGGGGGAATCCTCATTAGTCAACAGAATGTTTCACCATTACTAGCATGCAGAGTTCTCATTCAGCTTTATTCTTTATATGTCATTAGATATTTGAAGGGTGCCTGGGAGGCTCAGTTGGTTGAGCTTCCAGCTCTTGATTTTGGCTCAGGTCATGATCTCATGGTTAGTGGGATCAAGCCCCATGTCAGGCTCTGCGTTCACAACCTGGGGCCTGCCTGGAATTCTCTCCCCCTCTCTCCGCCCCTTCCCTGATTGTGCTCTCTCTCTCCCTTTCTCTAAATTAAAGAAATAAATAAACAAACAGACAAACCAACTTTATATATCATCAGATATTTGAGAAAAAAAACAGATCAATATTAAAGAAAACAGGAGAAAGAGAGAAGACATGACCAAGAAGGAAACAGAGAGGATTAGCACTTTTAAAATCTCTACTAAAATGGTCAGAAATTTTTAAATAACATTGTATCCATATTACAAGAACAGAATGTTACATAAGTTTTCTAATGAAAGGAAGATAAATTTAAGACAAAACAAAACAATATAAAAAAAGAGATGGATAATATAAAAAAAGAGGCAATGACTCAATACAGAGTGACTCAATACAGAAACCTAACATCTCTCTAATACATGTGTCCAAAAAGGTGAGAAAAAATTAAGGGGAAATCATCAAAGAAATAATAGAAGAAAAATTTCCAAAGTGAAGGACATTAGCTTCCAGATTGAAAGAGTCTGGAGAGTGTCTAGTAGATGTCCAGTCCTAGCTACATAATTACAAAGTGTCTCCATACTAGGAAGAAGAGGAAGATGTTCAAAGCTTTCAGAGGGGCAGAGAGGAAGAGTAACAGACACAGATCATAAAGTGGAGGGGAGAGAAAAAAAGAGAAGGAGCAAGAATGAGAAGCATCACACCTTTCAACCGCAACCCTGTAAGCCGTAAGAACATGGGGAACATCAGGGGCGCCTGGGTGGCTCAGTCGGTTAAGCGTCCGACTTCAGCCTCAGGTCACGATCTCGCGGTTTGTGAGTTCGAGCCCCGCTTCGGGCTCTGGGCTGATGGCTCAGAGCCTGGAGCCTGCTTCCGATTCTGTGTCTCCCTCTCTCTCTGCCCCTCCCCCGTTCATGCTCTGTCTCTCTCTGTCCCAAAAATAAATAAACGTTAAAAAAAAAAATTAAAAAAAAAAAAGAATATGGGGAACATCAGCAGGATAGTCCCAGGCAGAGAAGACTCAAGAAGGCAGAGCCGTGAAAGGCCTAGAGAACAACAAGTCCAGATGAAAGCAGGAGGGCAGATCCCCAGAAGGAAATTTTACTTGGGAGGGAGAAGAGAGATACAGGGGGGTGGAGGGGGGAGGAGAGGAGGAAGAGGAGAGGGGAGTTGAAATAGTAAACCAAAAATAATAATGGTATATTCCGAGTGCTATTCCAAATTCTTGATAGAGCAATGTTTTCAGTCCTCATAATTACCTATGAGCTAGGTAGTTTTCTTAGACTCATTTTATAAGTAAGAAAATGAAGACACAGAGTTGGCCAAGGCCACACAGCTAGAAAGTGTTGGAGCCAGAATTTGAACATGGTAGCTTGACTCCAGAAGCCATGTTCTCATCCCCATTTTCTGTGTCACTATACAAATAAGCTGTGGGGGAGAAAGGTGGGGCTTGAGGCTATAATAAGGGTAAACAACACAATAAGGAAAGAAATTCTATTAGAAATTCCAGAGGAAAAAAAGCTGCATAAGAAAGACTGCAATATTTAATTTGACAGTGAACTGCACTGTCATTGTTACAAAAATATCAACTCTAGAATAATAGAAAAATAGAAATATAACTATATTGGCTTAACAGAGAATGAAGGAAGTTAATAAGTAATTTAAGAAATGTTAAATCCTCATCCCTAATAGCAGAAAGCAAAGAGACAATGCTTAAAATGGATAAGTCAAGAAACTATCTAGGGACTGGGAGAAAATAAAGAAAATGTTTAAAGTATCGAGGTACCTATCAAAAGAAACATCTAAAATGTTTTTTTTAAGTTGCTTCTGGGGAGTGGAATGAGACTGGGGAGAGACAGGGCTCTGTTTTTAAAATTGTCATAAGTATTTATGTTATTTTTCTTAAAACCGTGTCTTATATTACTTTAACAAAATGAATCAGATCATCTTTAAAACTAAAAAGCATGCCCCTAAAATGATGGCTGTCAGAGAAGAAAGGGCAACTGGTCCCATGGAAACAAGAAGTTTGAGAATACAGAAAGAATATCTTCAAGAAAAAAAAGGAGATTTCATGTAATAGAAACCATGATCATGACTGAGAGAAAGGACTGTCTTGAAGATGTGCAGGCACACAACAAGAAGATTTGCAAAATGGAAATGCAAGAAACACTTAAGGTAAAAAAGAAGGACATGCTCCAAAGTTGAGTAACCTAAAATACATATCGAATTACTGAGATAGTCAAAAATTAAAATCGGAACCCACGGAACATTCTCCCTCACGTGGCACAAGTGACTTTTTTCTCTAACGATGAAACCATATTACTTGTATCTGCAGTGAATACTACAGCAACAGAAACACCTTCTGGGAGGATTCAAGTTTTAGAGTCAGCCCATGACCGGAGCCTTTTCTCAGCTGAGAGAGTGGAAGGCAGGGTGAGGTCAGGCAGAGTTTTGCAACACTGGGAACTGAAGGAGAGACTTCAAGGACACCGTGTCCTTGACCCTGGGTTAAGCATTGTACTTGACTTTTCTAGGATCCCCTCCTCACCCAACAGAAATGTACGTTCTGCTTTTGAACCTGTGTCAATAATCAATAATAGCTGACACCCACAATATTCAATAAGTGCTTCAAAATAATTACCATTGTTGTAATTTGTGTGCTCAAACCATGTAGGGTGCATGGATGGTGAGTTTTGATTCCTGCTCTGTAAGAGCAAGGACTTAAATATGGACAAAAAAAAAAAAAAACGAAACCACGATTGGGATGTGCCAAGTTGCGTAGCGTGGGCTCTGCATTGCCACAGGACCCGACAGGAGAGCCAGATCTGTGGGGTTGCAATGGTCAGAGAGACCTTGAAAGGCCACTTAGTACTAAGCTAGCCCTTGGAAGGCCTATAAAATTAAGACGCCGAGAGGGCGGGCCTTCCAGGGAAGAGGAAATGGTGAAAACAGCAGAAGTGGCTGGGACATATGAAGAGGCACACCCCACAGGTGAGGTGGGACAGAGTAGCTATGAAAGACTCTGAGGCCACGACAGAGAAGTTTAGATCTGATACACTGAAGCGGGCTCGAGCAAAAGAGTGAGGGGCTGAAGGTAAGGCTTAGCAGGAAGGCTCAGAGTCTGGTGCAGCCAGCCGTAAGGGGACAGATGCAGTAATCCATGAACAGACAGGAGTTATTCATGCATGAGAGTTTGCACAGCCTTCACAACCCCTAATTTAAGAACGATGCCAAGTCAGCACACTTGGACTTTAATGGCCCTACTCTATCGGACAGAATTGTTTTCAGTCATAATCACGTACTAATCAGCATTAGTCATTATCTTATTGATGCATTCCTTAGACTTAAAACAATTAACAATTTTTTTTAAAAGAATACGTTTCCCCATAGCCTACATCATCCTTTCTTTTTTTTTAAGTTTATTTATTTATTTTGAGAGAGAGAAAGAGACCGAGCGAGGGCAGAGAGAGAGGGAGAGAATCCAAGGCAGGCCACGCACTGACAGCGTGGAGACTGACTTGGGGCTTGAACCCACAAACTGTGAGACCATGACCTGAGCCGAAATCAACAGTTCAGACACTTAGCTGGCTTCTGGGAGAGTATCTGGGTAGAAAGTTAAGAGCGGAGATAAGAGGTAATTTAGGGGAAATGACCGCTATCTTCTTTGACTGTGACAGAGACTAAGAAGGATTTTCAATAACAATAAAACCAATAATAAAGAATACCAGACTTTGTTGCAAATGCTGTACATGCATTGCATTATTTTACTCTCACAATAACCCTATGATGTAAGTACCGTCATTATTCCCACTCTACAAATGAAGTCACTGAGGAGAATGAAATAATAGCTAGGAATTGACAGAAGCCAGTTCTTAACCCAGGCAGTCAGGCTTCAGACCCTCAGTCTTAACCACTACACTGTGCATTTCTTGAGAGACTAAGTAAAGCCTTAAATCAATTTCATTTTTCAGTCAAACTGCTGTTCTTCTAAATGGAGGTAGCATATGAACTTGAGTATTACACAAGGACAAGGTGATGAGATTATTGAAAATAAGAAAATAAATGGAATCCAGAGATGTTTTGCAAAACAATTATATAGGACTCCATGGTGACTAAAAATCAGAAGATAAAGAGGAATGAGTCAACCAATGATGACTCAAAAAATTAAGCTTCAATAATGCAGAAGATGATGGTTCCACTGACAGAGGGTGGGAAATGAACAAGTGGGTGGATTAGTGGGTGGAAGGTGATAGTGAACTTGGCTTTGATAATTCAAGGAGAAAACTTCAGAAAGCATTTAGAAATACTGCCACACTACCAAGAAGAGAACAGAAATGGAAAAGAAGGTTTCAGAAATAGTAGCACAGATTTCACAAGACACTGTTGAAATTTTGCCTTGGGATGCATTGATTGAGTGCTTCATTCCACAGAGGATTTGAGGCAGTTTATACTAGAATGAATAAGAGATTATTTATGTATATGAATGCATGTATTGTTAACTTTACCTTCTTCTTTTCTAATTAATTTAAAATTGAATTAAAATAATTTATTTTTTTTCCACAGCTGTTCATCCTATGTCCAAACTTCTATTGATCAAATGATATTCATTTTTTGAACAAATTTTTTGGTAGTCCTCTGAGTTGGAGAACTAAGACTATTTGCCAGTTGTGGTATTTTATATGTACTGTTTTATCTCATTTTGCTGTGTTTTAGATCACATAAAATATTGGAAGTCTAAATAGTGAGGATCATAGTAATAGTATTTGCAAATCATGATTGAAGTTATAGGTAACATAGTTATTTCCTCCACAATGTATTCATGCTTTTGCTCTTCCTTTGCTCTCCTCTGCTATTTTCTCAACAATGGCTAATTTTTACAGATTTTAGTGGAAAGTTTTGAAATCAGTCTTCCTCCTCCAGGATCTAATAAACTTAAGTACATAGATGTGGCTGTGACTAAAATTATAATAACCATGATAATTGATGTGTCAGGTGAGAGAATCAGTGGGTGGAATTAAGCAGGAATTTTGAGTTCTTTTCAGTTAAGTTTTAGTTTCAGCAGAAGCTTATGTCGAACTGGGAATTTTTATTTTGTTGTTTACTCAAATGAGTATTGGGTTGGTACTAAGTGTTTATTGGCTTTTGTCCACTTACTGCCGCTGGCAGTCCCTATATCCTTAAGCAAGCCCATTTTCATCGTAACATATGGGGGCTGTAGAGTTTCAGCAATGACATTCGTGATATATTCTAAGGAATCCATGAGGTTCCACTATCTTGGTAAGAGTGGATCAGAATCAGAGATAAAGGGAGACAGTGATAATGGGGTAGTAAAAAGCAGAACTAGGAGCTGGCGGCCAATGTATCCTAGTCATGGAACAAGACATTAACAATAGGGGACACTGGGTGTGGACAATATGGGAATTCTCTAACATCTTTTCAAAAAAAATGGTTTTTGATAAATCTAAAACTGTTCTAAAATTTTAAAAGCTTATTTTTTAAAAAGCTATGATTAATAAGTTTTTTTAATGTGAAAATAAGGGAAATAATGGAGAAGTTCACTAGAATATCTGAATCATTAAAAAAAATCAAATGGAGGGGTGCCTGGGTGGCTCAGTCAGTTAGCGTCCGACTTCAGCTCAGGTCATGGTCTCACAGTTTGTGAGTTTGAGCCCCACATTGGGCTCTGTGCTGACAGCTCAGAGCCTGGAGCCTGCTTCACATTCTGTGTCTCCCTCTCTCTCTGTCCCTCCCCTGCTCATGCTCTCCCTCTCTCTCTCTCAAAATAAACAAACATTAAACAATTTTTAAAAAGTCAAATGGATATGGAACAGTTTAGATAAACACAGTAGTCTCAACACAGCAGAAAACAGAATTTGCAAAAAAGAAAGACAATTCAACTGAAAACAACCAAAATGGAGCAGAGATAAAAAGAACATTTGAAATAAGAGATATGTGGGACATGTTTAAAATGTCTACATATATATTATTGGAGTCCCAGAAGGAGATGAGAGAGGGAAAATGGAAAAAAAGAAATGTCCTAAAAGAAAATGGCCAGTTTCTAAAATTGATTAAAGCAAGACAAAACACCAACCCACAAATTAAAAAAGCCCAGAGAAACTGAAATAGGATAAATACACAACAAAAGAAAATCATACCTAAATAATAATCATATCAAACTGTCAAAATCCAAAGAAAAGAGAAAATCTTAAAAGAATCCAGAAAAAAAAGCAATATTACCATGACGTATAAATAACTCTACAATTCAAATAATAAGAAAACAAACTACCTGATTTTACAAAGGAGGAGGCAAAATATATGAACAGGCACTTCTCAAAGAAAGATGTACAAATGGCATGTAAGTACATAAAAATATTCAACATCATTAGTCACTAGGGAAATGCAAATTGAAACCACAATTAAAAAACAGCACATACGTTAGAATAGTTAAAATAAAAAAGAATGACAATGATACATGCTGGTATGGAAGTGGAACAGCTGAAACTTTCCTATGTTGCTGGTAACAAATGCAAATTATTACAGCCATTTTGGAGGATAGTTTTTCATAAAGTGAAGTAGACGCTTACCATATGACCAAACGGAGGTGAAACTATATATCCACACAAAGATTTATACATGAATGTTCAGAGAAGCTTTATTCATAAAAGTCTAACACTGGAAACAAATTAAACGTCTATCAATCAGGGAATAGCTGACTAGACTCTGGTAAATCCAGACAATGAAATACTACTTGGCAATACAAAGAAACTGCTGAAACATGCATCAACAAAGGTAGATCTCAAATCATTATGATCAGTGAAAAAAGTTGGCCATAAAATGCTATATACCCCACATCAGGCTCTCTGCTGTCAGAGCCCACTTCAGATCCTCTGTCTCCCTCTCTGCCCCTGCTCTGCTTACACTCTTTCTCTCTCTCTCTCTCTCTCTCTCTCTCTCAAATATAAACATTTTTTAAAATCTTCTATTAGGGGGCGCCTGGGTGGCTCAGCCAGTTTAGTGGCTGACTGCTGCTCAGGACATGATCTCACGGCTCATGGGTTTGAGCCCTGTGTCAAGATCTGTGCTGACAGCTCAGAGCCTGGAGCCTGCTTCAGGTTCTGTGTCTCCTTCTCTTTCTGCCCCTCCCCCACTCATGCTCTGTCTCTCAAAAATAAATAAATGTAAAAAATTTATTTTAATCTTAGTAATTGCATTAAACATAAATGGATTTAATACTCTGGGTAAAACTAAGATTGTCAGATCAAGACAGACAGCAATGAACTGGATGCATTAGAGAACACAGAGACAAAGGCAATCGATGTACTCCCACCTGTTAGGGGAAAAGGATTCATTCTAATTTGTAGGATCACCAGCTCCTGACAGCTACTTCACTCATACTGAATCAAATGACCTGCTCAGCCCTCTGGAAGAGTAGGCCAAGGTGAGGGTTTCTACTCCGGCTGGATGGAACAGGGATATTGACGGAGAGCAGTGGAGTAAGAAGATCTCTCCAGCATGAGTTTCTTGTCAATACTTATTTTCTGGTTGGGGATCAGTCTTAGGGCCAAGACTTGTCCTTGGATACCCTCTTTCAGAGACAGAAGAGGGCTGACAGACTTAAATGTGAGGGGAGGGGTGAGTGCACAAAAGGAAACACCCATACCATTGCTATTTGAGCTGGGGGCAGTTAGGTGAAACGTTGATTATGCCATTTTGTTTGTGTCGGCTAGGTGTTTGTATTAGGAGACCCCATGCAAAATGGTTTGTTCTACAGATCTTAGTTGTATAAATTACTGTTTATTGTGTCCCCAATGAACCACAAGCATCAAGGTCACCAGAGTTCTCGCTCCCACTTGCTTTTATTCTCTTATTCAGTGAACATGAAAGGTCAAGCAAACTTGGATGTTTATAGCTGCTATTCTCAGGTATATTGATTCTGTGTTAGACTAGGTCACTTGAAAGGCAAAGCAAACTCCTCCTGGAAGACTAACCCCTCAGGACTGAGCCCTAGGCCTCTTGCCATCATAATCCCCTGCCTCGGTTTAAACTATGCATATCTTCCATGGTTATTGTTCCATTTTTTTTAAAGAAATTTTCTGGAGAACCCAATCTAGTGCCTCTACTCCTTGATTGATTATACACAACCTACAAGTGGAATCCTTAAATACATCCCTGAATTATGTGATTGACAAAAAGATAGATACCTATATCACAATAATTTGACCCTTCTTGAGTTCCAATCCAAATTGTGGGTTGCTATGATATCATAAACCCATACATGAGCCTGATAAGAAAAAAGCCCTGAATGTATTGTAAAGATGATGTAATTTGTGTTATACACTGCCTTTTTAATGAGGAATCCTGGAGAAATTCCTATTTGATTTTAGAGTCAAAAATAGCTGACGTTTTCCTGAGCTGTTACATTCATTTTAATCTCATGAACACTGAATTAGATCTGTCCTAATTTCGTTTTTCACCCTGACTGTTGGAACACTGTAGTAGACGCTGGTTGCTGACCAATCTCGGGCTCTTCTCTTTCCACATGGAAGACTAGACTTTTCAGCTGTCTTGCAGGTGGGGTCATGACACTGGTTCTGGTCAAAGAGAGGGTATAAGCAACATAACCAAAGAATTTAATTGCTAGTGCAAAGCTTTTTCCCTTTGCCACAATGAAAGACAGTATGAATATCATGTTTTCTCCATCAACACAGAAATTAGAAGAGTGGGGAGCAGGACTCCAGGTCACCTGTAGTGGGTCTGTAGTATGAAAGAGAAGCTAAAGCAGAGTTGTTACGAGCTCCTGAGATTTGGGTATATTTTTACCATAGCATAACCTAGTCTACTCTGATTAATTTAAACATGTGCAGCTAACTATACAGTCCATCAATGGAAGGATGGTTGATTATTATTTTATGTATTTTAATCCATTTTTTAAATCATTTTGCCTCACCCTTGCTTTCCTTTTTTTTTTTAATGTTTATTTATTTATTTTGAGAGAGAGAGAGAAGGGGGAGAGAGAGAGAGAGGGAAACAGAGAATCCCAAGCAGGCTCCACGCTGTTAGCGCAGAGCCCGACACGGGGCTCCAGCTCATGAACTGTGAGATCATGACCTGAGCTGAGGTCAAGAGTTGGATGCTTAACCGACTGAGCTATCCAGGTGCTCAACCCTTGCTTTTCTTTTATCATTCAACACAGTTTAACATATCCAAACTTGTCATATTTTATGCATCCTGGTATGCTATTTTTAAGACTAGGTGGGGGGTAAACAAACAAGGTGAAATAATGGTTTGTATGAACACTGCAGAAAGTCATTAGTCTGCGTTGGCTATGCAGAATAAACTGAGATTTTAAGCACGAGCTACTCCGGAAATTCTCTTCTGGAAGAGCAAATAGTTACATAAACATAGACCCAGAAGCCGCATTTCCAGAAGGATACACTAGAGGGCGAGTGGCATTTGCTCTGTGGTGAGGACACCATTTGTAGGTAAGAGTGCACTAAGAAGGGCTATTGTCCAGGAATTTTGGTGAGAGTCTTTGTCTATTTTTCCATACTTTAAATTTAAGAAATCTGTATTGATTGACTTACATTTAATGTAAAGTCAGTCCTAGACAAAATTATTTAAAAATTTGAAGCTTGCCTGTTCGTAATATTGTTTCATTATAAAATGTACCATTGAAGGGCATCTTGGAGTTTTAGAGTCTCTGTTCATACAGGAATTTTCTTTCAGTTCAGAATTCTTCCCAAACTTGCTCTTTAGGTCTTTTGTGTGTTTGTTTTTGTTTGTTTGTTGTTTTCCTCTTCCCTCAAACCAACCAGCCCTGGCTCCCACTTCCTAGGACAGGCCTGCTAAATCGCAAATTTGTTAATCTGACAATCTTGTTTAAGATAAAGTATAATGGCTGATGATACCTTATTTCTAACCACACCCACCTGTCCAGATAGAATTATGTGTTTTTTTAAAATGTTTATTTATTTTTGAGAGACAGAGTGCAAGCAGGGAAGGGGCAGAGAGAGAGAGACAGACAGAGACACAGAATCCAAAGCAGGGTGCAGGCTCTGAGCTGTCAGCACAGAGCCTGATGCAGGACTTGAACCCAAAGACCGTGAGATCATGACCTGAGCTGAAGTCGGACGCTTAACCGACTGAGTCACCCAGGTACCCCCAGATAGAATTATGTTTTTAACTGGCTCTAACTCCAAAATCAAAAGGGGTCTACTTAGGAATTTACCCAAGGGTACAGGAGTACTGATCCATAGGGGCACTTGTACCCCAATGTTTATAGCAGCACTCTCAACAATAGCCAAATTATGGAAAGAGCCTAAATGTCCATCAACTGATGAATGGATAAAGAAATTGTGGTTTATATACACAATGGAGTACTACGTGGCAATGAGAAAGAATGAAATATGGCCTTTTGTAGCAGCATGGATGGAACTGGAGAGTGTGATGCTAAGTGAAATAAGCCATACAGAGAAAGACAGATACCACATGGTTTCACTCTTAGGTGGATCCTGAGAAACTTAACAGGAACCCATGGGGGAGGGGAAGGAAAAAAAAAAAGAGAGAGGTTAGAGTGGAGAGAGCCAAAGCATAAGAGACTCCTAAACTGAGGGTTGATGGGGGGTGGGAGGGAGGGGAGGGTGGGTGATGGGTATTGAAGAGGGCATCTTTTGGGATGAGCACTGGGTGTTGTATGGAAACCAATTTGACAATAAATTTCATATATTTTTTAAAAGGGGGGTCTAGGGGCGCCTGGGTGGCTCAGTCGGTTAAGCGTCCGACTTCAGCTCAGGTCACGATCTCGCGGTCCGTGAGTTCAAGCCCCGCGTCGGGCTCTGGGCTGATGGCTCAGAGCCTGGAGCCTGTTTCCGATTCTGTGTCTCCCTCTCTCTCTGCCCCTCCCCCGTTCATGCTGTGTCTCTCTCTGTCTCAAAAATAAACGTTAAAAAAATTTTTTTTAATAAAATAAAATAAAAAATAAATAAAAAGGGGGGTCTACTGAGGAAAGTGTGGGAGTTGCTTGAGGGTAGAAGGGCTTCCAGACATGAGTACCATACATAACATACTTCCCATATGTACCCATGTGCCTAAAATCATAGTAATTTGACACCCAAGACAACAGTTCCGCTCTCAGTAGAAGTGCTACTCATGTAGCCAGCTGAATAGCATTGAATACTTTATAGGAGAATTTTGTTATTCAGATCCCCAGTGTAAGGATAATACATCTGGTTTGGGGATATGTTATGGACTATTTTCTGGTTGTTTAAATCTTTGGTAATAATAATAGGAATCGGATACAGGGATGAAATGCATTTGATAATCTCCAAACATTCTTTCTGTCAATAGTTTCAACCTCTGTCCTTTGGGGGAAAAAAAAGTATAGGAAAAATGAATGGGTACAGATTTTGGAGTCAAATAAACCTGGATTTAGACCCAGACTACCACATTGTCCTGAATTTTATATTCTTCAGCTATAAAACGGGAATATCAATATGCATCTCAAAGATTTGGGGGAAGCTTGATGTCTTATGAAAAGTAATTTAAATATGTCAAGTCAGTATTCTCTTTATCTTTTTCATCAAATCTTTTGTCAGGTGAAAGAATCATGAACAAACTTATTTAAATTGCATTTCTAATATATAGAGTTTAAATGACATTTCTAGTTAGTATTGGTAAAGCCAAGCAGCTGGTGGAGAATACCAATGGTGAGATGCCCAAAGTTGGCAGAATGGATCTGGGTTGCGTGTTAGCAATCCAGTGAATAATCAACACTAGTGACACCTGTCCACATGTAGGGACTCGGCATTCTGGTCCCCAGTAGGAATGGGTCAGTACGCATCACTCTGGCTGGCAGACTTCACTCCTATCTCAATGCTATCTTATTTGGTTCCATGCAAAAAAGAGTGAAAATTTAGACTGGAATAAACAATAGAGTTAAAACTTTTGTGTTGCTTGGCCATGATCTGAATTTCATTTTTTTAAATCAGTCTTTTCAACAGAATAACAAACTAAAGAAATGTTTGCTTTTAAGGGCATGTATTATTTTAGCTTCTGCCAAAAAAACCCTATATATCTGATAAAATTCAATTATCATAAACTGTCATTTTCAAAATAACTAGTTAAGTTTTAACATGTTGTGTTTTTTTAACCAAATAGAATATATATGGCACAAAAACAGACACATAGACCAATGGAATAGAATAGAAACCCCAGAACTAGACCCACAAACGTATGGCCAACTCATCTTTGACAAAGCAGGAAAGAACATCCAATGGAAGAAAGACAGTCTCTTTAACAAATGGTGCTGGGAGAACTGGACAGCAACATGCAGAAGGTTGAAACTAGACCACTTTCTCACACCATTCACAAAAATAAACTCAAAATGGATAAAGGACCTGAATGTGAGACAGGAAACCATCAAAACCTTAGAGGAGAAAGCAGGAAAAGACCTCTCTGACCTCAGCTGTAGCAATCTCTTACTTGACACATCCCCAAAGGCAAGGGAATTAAAAGCAAAAGTGAATTACTGGGACCTTATGAAGATAAAAAGCTTCTGCACAGCAAAGGAAACAACCAATAAAACTAAAAGGCAACCAACGGAATGGGAAAAGATATTCGCAAATGACATATCGGACAAAGGGCTAGTATCCAAAATCTATAAAGAGCTCACCAAACTCCACACCCGAAAAACAAATAACCCAGTGAAGAAATGGGCAGAAAACATGAATAGACACTTCTCTAAAGAAGACATCCGGATGGCCAACAGGCACATGAAAAGATGTTCAGCGTCGCTCCTTATCAGGGAAATACAAATCAAAACCACACTCAGGTATCACCTCACGCCAGTCAGAGTGGCCAAAATGAACAAATCAGGAGACTATAGATGCTGGCGAGGATGTGGAGAAACGGGAACCCTCTTGCACTGTTGGTGGGAATGCAAATTGGTGCAGCCGCTCTGGAAAGCAGTGTGGAGGTTCCTCAAAAAATTAAAAATAGACCTACCCTATGACCCAGCAATAGCACTGCTAGGAATTTATCCAAGGGATACAGGAGTACTGATGCATAGGGCCACTTGTATCCCAATGTTCACAGCAGCACTCTCAACAATAGCCAAATTATGGAAAGAGCCTAAATGTCCATCAACTGATGAATGGATAAAGAAATTGTGGTTTATATACACAATGGAATATTACGTGGCAATGAGAAAAAATGAAATATGGCCTTTTGTAGCAACGTGGATGGAACTGGAGAGTGTGATGCTAAGTGAAATAAGCCATACAGAGAAAGACAGATACCATATGGTTTCACTCTTATGTGGATCCTGAGAAACTCAACAGAAACCCATGGAGGAGGGGAAGAAAAAAAAAAAAGAGGTTAGAGTGGGAGACAGCCAAAGCATAAGAGACTGTTAAAAACTGAGAACTGAGGGTTGATGGGGGGTGGGAGGGAGGGGAGGGTGGGTGATGGGTATTGAGGAGGGCACCTTTTGGGATGAGCACTGGGTGTTGTATGGAAACCAATTTGTCAATAAATTTCATAAAAAAAATAAAATAAAATAAAATAGGGATGATGATAGTAAAATAAATAAATAAATAAATAAAACAGTAAACATTCTAAAAAAAAAAAACAAAACAAATAGAATATATAACCAGAACCAATAAAAAGGCAATGTATATGTGAAGAAAAAATATATATGAAAAACAGTTTCTATTACAAGTGCCTGCTATAGGTTATGCTTTTAGAAAAAGTTATTATTCTGGAAAATGATAACAGAAATGTCAGCAATTATAACAACAATCTAGAACCGAATGAATACAAAGGCAAATATAAAATTCCATGAAATCCCTGATTATCTACACCTAATTTTGATTGTTGATACTCTTTGCTACAAATCTTTCATTCATTTCCTGGAGCCCGCACTGATTGGATTGGGGGATGGGGGGAATGGGTAACACATTCCCTCTGGAGTTTCTGTCCTGGGTCTTATTCTAAGAGAAGAATGACTTTCATCTTCCTTTATTTAGAGGGACACACAGCTCTGGCAAAAGTGTTAATTTCCGTGACCATCCTATTATGACACCCTGCTTGAACCAGAGGTAATGGTCAAAACTGGTTAAAATACAACATTTAATGTGCATTCCCTTGGGTTTCACTGTAAAATATAATTTTGTGCATTTCAAATTTAGTTAAGTCTTTATAGCTAAATTTTCTGAGGGTTTTTTTTTGCTAACTTGTATCATTTAAAATCATGTATATTTGGGGCGCCTGGGTGGCGCAGTCGGTTAAGCGTCCGACTTCAGCCAGGTCACGATCTCGCGGTCCGTGAGTTCGAGCCCCGCGTCAGGCTCTGGGCTGATGGCTCAGAGCCTGGAGCCTGTTTCCGATTCTGTGTCTCCCTCTCTCTCTGCCCCTCCCCCGTTCATGCTCTGTCTCTCTCTGTCCCAAAAATAAATAAACGTTGAAAAAAAAATTTAAAAAAAAAAAAAATAAAATCATGTATATTTTACTAAATAAGGTTAAACAAGTCTATTTCAAAGAGGAATCCATTCTGTTTTTCTGGTGTGCCATCCTTTTTAATTTCTCCAAAGAACCAGAAGGCTGAATCGTTCCCACTCTAAGGACAAATTCCTGGACCTTGTTCTGAGCTCTCACTGTCCTCTTTATCCCTCTCCATCTCCTTTCCTCCACGCCTCCTGGATATTTTGTTTCTTTGTCCTTTTAACCTCAGGAGATTAGCAGAAATTGCATGAAAACCTCCGTTATTCTGAGTAAAGGAAATAGATCAGCTGTACAATACTGGGAACAAGAAGAACCTCGGAGAAAAAGGATACAGTTGTAAGTAGGGAGAAGGTGGATAAGTGGGACAGGCCAGAAGAAGGGCCAGATCATCTCCCACATGGAAATAGGTGCAGTAAGGAAATAGAAGATGAAAAGCAAACTTCAGTTAGGACTGAAGGGAGGGAGAGCGCAAGAGGCTGGTCACGTCTCCAAGCATTGCACTGAGAAAAGGGCCACAGTGTGGAGGTTAGGGTTTGGGGTGAGCCAAAGGAAAGAGCGACCCTGGGTCGGTATTCTCAGGATGTCATTTTTTTTTTTATCATGAAAGACAAGAATACAACTAGTAAGGCCAGTGAGACCAATTCTAAGATACCTGGAATTACTCAAGATGGTAAGGTTTACACAGGCACCTGGGTGGCGTGGTTCGTTAAGCATCCGGTTCTTGGCTTCTGCTCAGGTCATGATCTCGCGGTTCATGAGTTCAAGTCGTGAATTAGCTCTGTGCTGACAATGTGGAGCCTGCTTGGGATTCTCTCTCTCCCTCTCTCTCTGCCCCTTCCCCTGCCTGCTCACTCTCTCGCTCTCTCACTCTCTCTCTCAAATAAATATACATATTTTTAAGTTTTTAAAAAAGATGATAAGGTTTACAGGGACATATCTTGTCCCGCCCCCCCTCCCCCGCACCATCAGTAATGATATCAGTACCAAAGCTCATCTGGATATATCTTAGGAGGTGGGGTCAAGGCTCTCTAGACAAGGAATTTACTACTCTACCTCCCAAACATCTCTGTAATAGGGGAGAGATCAGAGAAAGATGGGGAAGGAGAAGATAAAGAGCTAATTGATGGGACCCAAGGACTGGGCAGAATCATGGGTACCAGGCTGATAGAAGAGTGAGAGCACATGAGTGAAGGAGAGGACTATGTGGAGAGGCGGGGAAAGGGCAAATACCCACTGATGGCAGCTACATGTGTTTTCCAGTAAAGTAGAAAGCAAGGTCATCTGCTGAGAATAAGGGGAAAGGAGCTCTGGAGGGTTGAGCAGACTAATGACAGATTCATAATTATTAATGTTGTTCGTCAATTAAAATCTAAAAGTATTTTAAGTAAAAACTTCAATATCAACCCTTTAGTTTATCCTGGCCCTATGGGTCACTAGCATAGAGACAAAAGAAAAAAATTCTCTCTATATTCAACCATTTAACTAGGCTGAGAGACTCTAGGGACTCTATTGACAATATAGATTTAGATGAGAGAAGAAGAGGGGAAAAAAAGCCCTAGCACATTTTCAAGAAAAACAAATGGGGTTCAGCTTAGGACTGAATGAAATGATTGCAGTTTTTTGGTTTCTGAGTTTTTGATTGTTTTACTCAAAAGCACACCAGAAAGAAATGAAACGTTATTGAGATAAGGATCTCTATTGCAGCATATTTGCTGCTTTTTTATTTTCATTTTCTACAAGCAATAGTAGCATTGAGTGAGAGACTTTGAATGTACAGTCTCAGCCAATTTATATTCCATTCTCACTGGCTATTCCTGGATCACAGAGAGATTGTTAAATTCATCCGGTGCATTTTGATTTAGGAAAACAAAACAAAAATACCACCATCACTCTTCCCTGAACCCTCAACACCTCTTCTTGCTTTTCTGTTACCCATTTTTGCCTTATTTCATTACAATGGGAAACCCTAAGCTTGGGGTTTTGGGCCCCCAAACACCAAAACCTAGGTGTATGATCTTGAACAAGTGGCCCAAGTGTTCGGGCTTCCGCCTTCCTGTTAACAGCAACTTAAAAACGCTCTACTGGTTTTCCATCTAGGATATTGGGAAGATATCCCTCTGCCCTGCCTAGAGACTTTCTTCTGACTCATCAAAGAACTGAGAATCACAAGACTAATCTTTATGGCTCAGAAGTCACTCTGGACTCTTGGACATTCCAGAGTAAAGGTCTTGGGGGTAGGTCCTGGCAGATGAGACTGGCTGTCTGGAAGGACTTCTGGATTCAGAGTCATTGGTGGAAATATTAAAGTTCATCTGACCTTATTCTGTAGTCACAGGCATGGGACATCTGGACTAGTTATGCCTTATCTTTTTTCCCCTTTGTAATAGACCAGGGAGAAAGGAATTATCATCCTCAAGTTATGGACAAGGAAGCTGGGACGTGATGAGTAAAATGTCTTATTCAAGATCATCCAGTTGAAAGCACAGAGCTGAGATTCTAATCAGCAATTTCTCAGAGCATTCTTTTTGTTCTGTACGACCACTCTGCTTCATAAAGGCCCTCAGTCCAGGAATATTGAGCTAGCATATCATTAAAATAGAAAATTCACAGTCGCTATTGCTTTGGCTGGTTTTTTAACATGTCAGGCACAACTCTGTATCACTTTGGATTATAATTGTTTACATGTTTGTTTCCCGTCTTGAATTACAAATTCTTCAAGGACAGGGGCTGTGTCATACTCATCATTAGCCCTCCAACAGCACGAAGGATTTTTCCAACGAAGGGTTTGCTGAACGACTTGCTATATGCGGAATGAGTAAATGAAAGAATGAGTGTGCAAATGTGTTCTTACATCCCTTGGTAATATACACAATTCTGACAAGTATGAAGAGTGGCTTTTTTTTTAATCTCTCATAGTATCCAATATAGATCTCAGTAAATGATGCTCAATGAATGATTAAAATGTTTTTATTGAAATTTCTGGTATGATCTTAAGTTCACTGACTTTTAAATTATTTTCTTATAAGTGCATGTTAAGCCATTTTAGTTGATGTCAATACACTACAAACCAAGAACGATATTAAGAAGACTACAAAAGAAGCCAATAGTTGTAGGGATAAGTAACATCAAATAAAATATAGTTTCCTACATGGTCCAGTTGTTTCTATAACAGTTCTTACTTTCTTTCACTTCAAATAGCAAAATATCTGGTCACTCACCAGGAATTGGAGATTCTATTCCAGTCAGTTACAACTTATTCTTTTATATAATAATCTCTATTTCACAGAGTATGTGTTTTGTTTCTTTATTCTCTTTCTAGAAAATCACTTGATTCTCACTAATTCACAAGTAACATCACAAAAGCTCATGCAAGGAGGCCACACAAACATTTGCCCAGCCCCAAATTCTACATCACCTCTGTTAACTCCTCTATAAGAACATCATCCCCTGCCATTTTCCCTTTTTTTCAATTGAAACTTCTTGATTATGTTAACCATTTGCAAACCTGCCCTGCTTCAGCACTGCAATGAAACCCTCACAAAGTTCAAGATCACTCTGGGTCTGGGCTCATTGCAAAATCTTTCATCTCGTAATAGCCAGGACAAAACCGCTGTTGGTACGCCTAAGGGACTTCCTCCAGCTTCTGGTCAGGATGTCAAGCCTTGAGGACTCAGTTTTTATTCCTCCACAGAATCCTCTAGGGATGGCAGGGCAGAGCCCACAGCTACAATGGCTGTCAACTGGGCCATCACACCTGGTTGCCAGGGCTCAGCACCAGGTGAGCTCACTGGAGAGATTAGGACCACTGCTGGCCTCTGAACTGCTCTACTGGCCCAGGGACAGCTCTCACCAGAGGCACGCAGCTGTCCAGGTACTCTGGCTTCCCGTGGACATTGCAATTCCTCGATAATTTGGCTTTTAGAAGTGTGCAACTCCGAGTGTTCATTTATTTTTTAAACTTTGTCAAACTTCTATTGGGTGCTTTATGATATAAAAATCAGTATGAACTAAGCTCTTGCCTTCACTTCCTCAATATCCACTTATTTTTACTGATAAAACCCGTACCAGAAAGACAGACTTTTCTTTACATAATTATGATAGAAGTCTATGTCCTCTTCCTAGATTTTATTTAAAATGAGTGTAGTCATTTCAAATATGTTTCAAAACTGATTTTTATTTCAAAAACTTAAATGCATGTTGTCATTTAGAAGCAGTCACCATATCTTACCGTTATATCTGGACTTTCATTTTCATCAAAGAGCTTCTTTCCTTCAACAATAAGGTAGAAACAGCTTACCAACACCCTCAGCTTCCAGCCCAGCTAAGAGGATTAAGGTTCTTTCATATAAATCTCCATCTCAAAGTTTTCCTAAACTGTCAATTTCTCTATCTCTCTTTGTTCATCTTTTCCAAGGCTAACTCCTCTGTGCTCCAGATTTCCTCCCTCCAGCTGGCTCCAGATAGCCTTTAACTTTTTTCCTCTTTGTCTACAAATTGTCTGTGGTCTTTTCTGTGCTGAAACAAAATTTTCCTCTCCCTTTTATTATGTTTCCATTTATTGATATTTTTCTCCTTTCGGTTGCTATTAAATTATTTGAAAAATTGGTATGAACTAAGCTGTTATCTTCACTTCTTCAACATCCACTCACTTTTTAAAAGTAACACAAACCACCCCTTCCGCCCATTAGAATGGCTGCCATCAAAAACAAAAAAATTAGAAATGTGAAGCAACTAATGATGGCAGATGGCAAGGATGCGAAGAAATCAGAACCATTGTGACTGTTGCTGGGAATGTAAAATGGTATTGCTCCCATGGAAAACAGTACGAAGGTTCCTAAAAAATTAAAAAGAGATTACCATATGATCCAGGAATTCCACTTCTGGGTATATACACCAAAGAATTGAAAGCAGGGTCTCAAAGACTAAACAACTAAAACATGTAAGAAAATAGTGTCCATCCACAGATGAATGTATAAGCAGCATGTGGTATATCCATACAGTGGAATATCATTCAATCTTGGAAAGGAAAGAAATTTTCCAATATGCTACCATATGGATGAAACTTGAGGACAATATGCTAAGTGAAAGAAGCCAATCACAAAAGACAAACTGTATGATTTGTACAGGATTCCAATTTAACAAAATGAAGAGAGTTATGGGAGATGGGTAGGGGGTAATGATGGTTGCACAACAATGTGAACGTATTTAATACCACTGAACCGTACTCTTAACAGTGGTGAAGATGGTAAATTTTATGTTATGTCATTTTGCCACAACAAAAGAAAGAGCGAGATGCTCAGACCAAGAGTATACAGCTCAATGCATTTTCACAAAAATTGAAAGAAACTGGATCAAGAAACAGACACCACCAGCATCCCCAGAACCTCCTTCACACCCTGTCCTGGGAACATCCTCAACCCAAAGCAAACCATTTCCCTGAATTCTGGTAGTATCAGTTTGTTTTGCCTGTTTTTGAACTTTATAACATGGAATCGTGAAAGTAAACATTCTTTTGTGTTAGGCTTTTTTTGCTCAACATTATGCTTGAAAGAATCAACCCTGTTCCTGAGGGTAGCAGTGGTGCGTTCATTCTCCTTGCTGCAACATGTGCCATCCTTTGAATGTACCAGGATGTATTTGTGCTTTTCTACAATCAGTGTTTGTTTCATTTTGGGATTATGATCAAGTCTACTCTAAAATTTCTTGCCTTTTGGTGTATGTATATACGCTTTTTGTTGGATATATATCTAAGTGTGAAAGGATAGTTTCTTTTATATAGTAGGTACTCAAGTCAATGAGTGAATGAATGGAGAGAGGGAGGGAAGGTGGAAGGAAGGAAGGAAGGAAGGAAGGAAGGAAGGAAGGAAGGAAGGTAGTTGATGTTACTCCCTGATATTGTGAATGAAGCATTTCCATTGCATTTTCTAATCTGGTATTAGTAATATATTTTTAGTGACAGATCTTTAATGTTGATATCATATCTAGCTATCAGAATAAACTGTTTTTATGGTATTTAATTTTTTAATTTTTTAAGTTAAAGTGGTATAATTTATTGAGAATTTTTTTATTATTCACTTTATTTTTTATCATGATAAGTGTACTATTTTAATCCCATCACCTATTTCACCCATCCCCCCACCACCTCCCCTCTGGTAACCATCCATTTGTTCTCTAGAGTTCTCCAGAGTCTGTTTCTTGGTTTGTCTCTCTCTCTTTTTTCTTTGCTCATTATTTTAATTCTTAAATACCACATATGAGTGAAATCATATGGTATTTATCTTTCTCTTACTGACTTATTTTGCTTAGCATAATCTGCTCTAGCTCCTTCTGTCATGAAAATGGCAAGATTTCATTCTTTTTAATGGCTGAATAACATTCCATGTAATTATTTTTATTTACTTGTATTTTATAAATAAACAAAAAAAATCTGCAAATAATGACAGATTTCTCTCTCCCTTTCATATTTGTTCCACATTTCTTTTTCTTGCCTTCTTGTAGTGGACTTGGAACTCAAGTAAGATGTTGGTCAGTAGAGGTGATGAAAAGCATCCTTGAATTGCTCCTGCCTGTGGGTAAATTCTTTTAAAGTTTCACTTTAATGATGATAGAAAGTCATTAGGGGTTTCAGAGAGATTTATATTTTTCAAGTTTTGGAAACCTCCTCCTATTTCTAGCTTACTGAAACTTTTCATTTGGAATAATTGTTGAAATTTAGCAAATGATTTTTATGCATCTCTTGGGATGATCACATTTTCTCTTTTAATCTGTTGATGTAGATATTTTTTAATCAACCCATCCTTGTATTTCTAAAGGTTATATTATTTTAGGTCTTACGTTTAAGGCTATGATCTACTTTTTTAAGTTTATTCATTTATTTTGAGAGAGAGAAAGAGGGAGAGAGAATGAGTAGGGGGAGGGTAGAGAGCGAGGGAGAGAGAGAATCCCAAGCAGGCTCCATACTAAGTCTGATCCCTCGAACTATGAGATCATGACCTGAGCCAAAATCAAGAGTAGATTGCTTAACCAACTGAGCCACCCAGGCACCCCAAGGCTATGAACTATTTTGAGATAATTTTGGGGTTAACAAGTATGAGGTGTGAGGTGAAGGTCTAAGTTTATCTTTTTGCTAGGAGATATCCAATTCTCCTAGCACCATTTGTTGAACAGACTGTCCTCTCCCCAGTAAATTGCCTTGACACCTTTCTAAAAAATCAGTTGCCTAAAATATAAGGGTTTATTTCTGAGGTCTGTTCCACTGCTCTATGTATCTATCCTTGTTGACAGTATCATGCTTTTGTGATAATTGTAGCTTTACAGTAAATTCCAAAATCAGAAAAGTGATAGCTCTCCAATTTTATTCTCCTTTTTCAAAGTTCTTTTGGCTAATCTAGGTGTTTTTATATACATGTTAAGATTGTCAATTTCTCAAAAAAAAAAAACCTGCTGGAGTTTTCATAGGAGTTACATTAAGCCTATAACATCTTCTCATTTCTGGTACAAACCCTACTTGGTGTGATTCTTTTAATATGCTGTTAGTTTTATTTGCTATTATTTTACATATGATATTGAAGGCTCACATAGTTTAAGTAAACCATCATTTTTTCCTTCCTTCTTTTCAAATGAAGTTTTGATCTATTATTGATTGGTTTGGGCATCTATTCTTACTAGTTGAGAAAATTTTCATATTTCTGTGTGTTGCGTACTCTTGGGATCATTTTACCAAAACTGCAATGAACTAAATTGTTTATTACCTCTTTTTAAAACATGTTTATTTATTTATTTTGAGAGAGAGAGAGTGGAGGAAGGGCAGAGAAGGAGGGAGAAAGAGAGATTCCCAAATGACTGAGCCACCCAGGTGCCCCCACCTTTTTTTTCTTGATCAGATATATTAGGCATTATCATTTTATTAGGCTTTCCAAAGTATTATCTATTTTGGGGGGTTGCTGGGTTGCTCAGTTAAGCAGCATCTCTTGATTTTGGCTCAGGTCACAATCTCAAAGTTGTGAGATTGAACCTGGTGTCTGGCTCTGTACTAAGTGTGGAGCCTGCGGAAGATTCTTTCTCTCCCTCTGCCCCTCCCCCGCTCATCTGAGCGGGCCCACTCGCACGTGTTCTCTCTCTCTCTCAAATAATATGTCAAAGTATTATCTATTTTTAATTAAATACACTGATATTTAATGTGCTATCTCATTGAGTTCTGCTTTTATCCTTTCTCGAAGTTGTTACATATTGTCTTCATCCTTATTCATTTCTCAGAAATTTATAATTTTTATTTTGTTTTCCTCTTGAGCTCATAGTTATCTTTTTGTTATTAATAGCATTGCATTCTCATCAATGACTGGTCTGTAGAATCTGTGTCTTTAAGAATTTATTACAGGGGAGCCTGGGGGGCTCAGTCAGTTGATCCTCCGACTTAGGCTTGGGTCACCATCTCACAGTTCCTGTGTTGGAGCCCCACCTCAGGCTCTGTGCTGAAGGTTCAGAGCTTGAAGCCTGCTTTGGATTCTGTGTCTCCCTCTCTCTCTCTGCTCCTCCCCCACTCACACTCTGTCTGTTTCTCAAAAATAAATAAACACTAAAAAAAATGATTGCAATTGTGTTTGTGGCCTAATTTAATCTAGTTTTTTAAGGTTCTATGTGGGCTTAAAAATACTCTTTCTTATGTATTGGGTCAAAAGTGTATTTAAATATAAAAGATCAAGCTTATTAATTGTGCTCTTCATATTCTCTACCTCTTCACTTAGTTCTTCTTTTCTCTGATTCCTTGAATACATCTCCATGAGATGTATTGAATTTCCTACAACAATTGCAGATACATCAATTTTTTGAATCTCTATTATTTTTTGTTTTATTTGATTTAAGGGTGTGTTGGGGCGCCTGGGTGGCGCAGTCGGTTAAGCGTCCGACTTCAGCCAGGTCACGATCTCGTGGTCCGTGAGTTCAAGCCCCGCGTCAGGCTCTGGGCTGATGGCTCAGAGCCTGGAGCCTGTTTCCGATTCTGTGTCTCCCTCTCTCTCTGCCCCTCCCCCGTTCATGTTCTGTCTCTCTCTGTCCCAAAAATAAATGAAAACGTTGAAAAAAAAATTAAAAAAAAAAAGATTTAAGGGTGTGTTGTTAATTATATATTTATAATAGATATATTCTTTATTGATTTTTCTACTGTTAAATAATCAGTTTTTCTCCCATATATCTTACATTGAATTCCATCTGTATGGTGCTGCTGTTACTACTCTTGCATTTTATTTTTGTTAATGCTTATCTAATATACTTCATCCATCCCTTTTTCTGTCATATTTTCAGGTGTGCTTTTGGAAAACAACCTGTAAAAAAACTCAGATTATATACCGACCTCTCTGTGTTTTATTTGGAAAACTTTACCAATTAATAATGCTGTTATTCGTGATATCCCTGGATTTATTAATGTCATTTTATCATTTTTCTGTACTTGCTGGTTATTTTTATTTTTTCTTTCTTTCTTTTTATTTTTTTATTTATTTTTTGGGGGTTCTTTTTGTTTCCTTTTGCCTTTTGTTAGATTGATGGATGATTATTTGTTCTATTTTTTTCATATTTTGTTGGGAAATTTTTCATTCTAAAGCCTTTCATTTCTTACATACATATTTTTCTAACATACATTTTATTTCTAAATTTAGAATATTCTTGTCACTTTCATGTAAAGGCAAGAACATTCACACATTTTTATCTCCCTCCAACGTGTGTAGCTTGTTTTCTGAGAGTGAAGGGTCCCTATCATTTCCATTCATTGGTATCTTTCCGAGGTCCTGTGTCTCCCAGGAGCTCAGCACCCACACTGATGCTTTCAGTTGTAGACAAATAGCTCTGTTGTCCATGATTTTGTAGGAGGAGGGAAGACCAAATTGTCTTAGGGCTCAAGATGCTATTCTCCAGTAATTACCCTGAAAACTACCATAAGACCCCCTTTTGTTTCTGGGGTTTCTGCCTCTTGGGTTGGACCTGTTCTTGACTTATCCTATCTAGACAGCATATTTGATGAAATGAGATTTCCACCATTTACATTTCTCTATAGACCTGATCCTGACTGATTTATATCAAAGATTTCTTCAAAATTTCTGGCGCATTGATTAGATCATCTTGTTTTCCCATGCTATTATGGGATTTTCTTTTCTTTTTTTTTTTATGTTTATGTTATTTTTGAGAGACAGAGAGAGAATGGGGGAGGGGCAAAGAGAAGGGAACAGAGGATCTGAAGAGGGATCTTCCCTGACAGCAGTTAGCCCGACATGGGGCTCGAACTCACAAACCTTGAGATCGTGACTTAAGCCAAACTTGGACATTCAACCGACTGAGCCCCCCAGGAACACCAGGGATTGTTTTTTCTTTTGAACATAATGTTTACATAAGATAATTGTTGGACTGAGGGAAGGCACACGTGCTCAGTCTGCCATTTTACCCATTCTCATTTACAAATGTGTCCCCTTAGATACCCTGTGTACCAGCCACATTCATTGAACAACCCTTATGGATATTCATGTTTTGCTTTTCTTCCTTCAAGCCATGCCAGCTCTAGTGAGATTCTTGCTACACATTTCTTTGCTCAGCTTGAGGACTTTCTGTTCCTTGAAGACTTCCCTGATCCCATATCCAAATGTTAACATTCTTCTGCAGTGAATCCTTCTGGTCCTTAATATGAATATCTGTTATGGCTAATTTATAAGATACAGCATAATTTATTATCTGTGAACTTATTTCTCCTTCACACCAGCTACAGTGTCTCTCTTATTTTCCTATTGCACATAATAGCGCTTTCCACATAGTAGGGACAATCATCTGTGACTGAAATAGAATTAATCTGAATTTGTAGCCACTTCCCCCTGATAAGAGAAAGTTCATGTTTTACCTTGTGCTTGGGCTAACAATTCCAAAACTTTTTAAAAACTTTATTATGTAGTGTTTCTTAGAACATTAAACAATATTTGTTGAGAGGCACATTAAAATATTCTTGTGATTGACTCTTGTCTTTAAAGCTGTCCTTCTCACACCCCACATGTGTGTATTAAGAGCCCCAAAGAGTATTAAAAATATTTTTGACTTGCTTATCACTTGTAAACATTAGCCGATATGTTTTCTTAAATAGTGCCATCTATCTAGCACATGGACCGCGCGCTTAATCTCTCGCCACATTGACACATATTACTATTTATCACAGCACTGCCCTTAATCTTCCATGCTGTTCAACCTCATCAGAGGTCCTTCCATCAAAACGTGTCTCCATGGTAACACAAGCCAGATTTGGCCATTTGGTCTCTGTTTGGAACACAAAGGTCACTTGAGTGTTTGTGACATTTGGATTTTGGAGTGTATTTCCAAAACTACAGATTCTGCATGCCTTTGACATTTGGATAGACTCTATATTAATAGCATTTTTCCTTCGCACACATATATGTTTCACTTTGGAATTATATTTGTGTATTGGAAATGGAAGCAGCCAATGTAACCAATTTTAATGAGGTTCACTCTTCTTTATTACACTTCTTTCTAGAAAATAATGCTTTGTGCAATGTGAGAAAATCATGTAAATCACCAAGATTGCTAAAAATATCTCAAACTAATAAAACTGAAAAATTGATTATTGATTATTTTATAATGTTTTATTTTCCTTCCAAATATAATTTAATCCTGATTTTTACTGAAATGGGATGACAGAATTATTCAATTTGTCAGCATAAATTGTTTCCTTTTTATACCCGGGAAGGATTTGTTTTGTGGATGGGAAGAGTAAATATGTGTTCATTGAAATATATTCATTTGCATCTAATTTGGAAATTGTCTAAAAAAAAATCTTAAATATTTAATAAAATGTTTAGAACTCTAGACTTTTGCAAAAGGAAATTTGAATATAATAAAAAGTGTAATAAGATTCAATATTGCAGTCAATACCTTCCAAATATATCTATTTAAAATAATAACAGCTAACTCTTAGCAAGCACTTTCTATGTGCCTGATTCTATTTTAAATTCTTTAGACATATCAACTCACAGCAACACTAAGAAGTAGATGTTATAATATCCCCCATTTTATCAATGAAAAACTGATGCCCAGGAGAGTAATAGTTTGCCCATGGTTATACAGCTACCAAGTGATATAATCAGGGTTTAAAGCCAGGCATTCTGGGTCACAGCCTAGATTTAACTGCCCACAGCAATCTAAATGATGGAGATTCTAATCAAAATTCAAATAAGATTATTTCTTCAGAACTTTTTTAATGTAGATTTTATCTGAAGGAATAAGCATCTGGGAGTAGCTATTAAAAGTCTCCAAAAAGAAGAACTTAGGAGATATTTAAGGTTTTTAAAAAACAGAAAACTGGCGTACACAGGAGTTTCCAAAATTATGGATTTTATTTTTCTCAATAATTTTCTTAACCGGGAACCCCTGTAGGCAGTTGAGGACCAGTATGGTGGTGTCATGATACCTTCAAGAGAAAATGGGCTTCCTCTAAGTTTCCTCTTAGCCAGCCTCAAGCTTATTCCTCCCATGTTTCAAGATGGCTGCTCTACCTCCCTTTTTGTGATGCCCCACATCACTTTTGGAGCAAGAAGCGGATGAGCAAGAGTGAAAAGACGACCCAGATGAGTCGGCCCCCTTTAAAGAGCTTTCTCAGAAAACACAGGGATCTTCACTTAGACTACAATTACCTAGACCTAACACATAACCAAATTTAGCTGCAAGGAAGGCGGATTTAAAAATAAATTTTTTTAAATAAAATTTAAAAAAATGTTTAAGTAGGTTTTTGACTAGACACATCGTGACTGTGGTCAAAAATCAGTATTCTAATAACAAGGAAGTGAGGTTGGGGAAGGTCTAGAATAGCCTTTACTCCAGTGCTGGTTTAGCCTGCTACTAAGGCTTAGTGCACCCAGGGAATTCAGTGAGCTTTGTCACTGGCTAGTCAGGACTCAACTGTTTGGGAATCTTCAGTTTACTGCTCCCTGGTAGTTCTTTGCTCTGCTTCACAACGTTTCACCCTAAAAAGACATATTTCTGTGTAGCTCCCTCCTCTTCAGTACTCTTTCTGGAGACTGCCTGAGCCTCCATGAACCTCATGGCCTCTGCCATTGCGACTCAGGGAGTCATATTCTGCTTGCGTTCCCCCTTCTTATGACACGGTTCTGAGGTACTCCCTGAGAGAAATCTGGGGCAATTAAAGGCTCATCTGACTTGTTTACTTTGTCTCAGATGTCCCAGCCTTGTGCTGTCTGTCAACCAATGTCTCAAAACACTTGGTCAGGTTTTCCAGTTGTTTTCAAGGGAGGGCAAGTCTAGTGTCACTTACTACACTGAAAAGGACCCGACTGTCCTTTTCATGGTTTAGGTCATGCTATATGACACCAAAGAAAGAAATAATTTCCCTCTTTTGAGTTATATATAACTCTTCCTTTGTTAATCAGGTGCTTGGAAAACCAAATACACTTCTTATAGAAATCTCATTAAATATTTGCAAATTTGCCAAAGATGTGGGTGCCATGACCTAAGATTTTAATCATAATTTATAACACTGAGTTGCTAGGAAAATGCCCAAAGAATTCCAAATAACATCCAAAAGTGACAGATGACCTATATGCCACTAATCCTTTGTTGCCACAGAAGCCAAGCTTCCAAAAGCACACCCCAGTCATTCCAAATCTTTTGGAAATTATGATTATTTATGACTTAGAAGTTATAATTACATGCTCTGTTTCTCTCTCTCTCTTTGTCTCTCTCTCTCTCAAAAAAAAACAAACATTTTGTTCCTGGGTGGCTCAGTCAGTTAAGCATCTGACTTTGGTCAGGTCATGATCTTGTGAGTTCGAGCCCCATGTTGGGTTCTGTGCTGACAGCTCAGAGCCTGGAGCCTGCTTCAGATTCTGTGTCTCCCTCTCTCTCTGCTCCTCCACCACTCACACTCTGTCTCTGTCTCTCTCTCTCTCTCTCTCAAAAAATAAACATTAACAAAAATACTAATTACATAAATCCATCCCATCTCATGATAAATGTCCTATTGCATATTTGTTTTCAACATTAAATAAAGTTCAGGTTACCATTTTTGAGAGGTTTACAGATTATTTTACAATAGGCCTTAAGATGGATGCCATGGGACTAGGATTCACAAGTCCTGTCATAAGTACAACTATTTCATGCCCAAAAACTTGCAGCAACTTTTATAATTATATGAAATATATAATACAAGATATTAATATAATAATGCTTATAATATGGGAATTTGGGGTTAATTATAAGTCAGTGTGAAGTCTTTGTGATTGTGTTCTTGTTTTTATTTGTATTTTGTGTCCTGTTCAAAGTGCTTTTAAACATCTCTCTAGATAAGTCTAACTCAAGGAATTGAAGATGTTAGCACTCCGATAGAAGAATAACCGTCTGCATAAAATGGTTAGATCAGTAGCAAAAGGCCTGGCCTGCACTGTATCTCTCATCGTGGGATCACAGCTAAGGAAGATCCAGTTAAATCCATCGGGTGAAGGTTGACTGAAGCTGTTTCTAGACATGATTTCTTGAGTTGGGCAAGCACTATAAAAACAGGTTCCAGAAGAGAGGTCAGTCAAGTAAGCTGCTAGAACCTATGGCACCAGACACAAAGTACTCTGTGTGGTTGACACTCCGGCAGGGGAGGGAATTCGACACATGCCAACAGAAAGAAGCACATGGAATTCCAAAACGAAGACATTTAGAACCAGGCAAGCAGAAAGAATTAGCAGTGAGGGAAATCTATCACAGCATGGCGGGAACCCAGCAGAGTATCTAGGATTGGGAGCAATAGTGCAAGATTAGAAAGAGAAATGCAGCCTTTATTTCGAGAAAGACAATAGTACTAGGACAGAAGCAAGACACAAAACCTCAGGTCTGAGTCAAACTGGCTGTGGAAGGACCCACTCAGGGTCTCAGAGTGTCTCCAACCCATTTGGTCTTCTGTACACATTCATCTTTGCAACTCTTTTTTTTTTTTTAAGTTTATTTATTTATTTTGAGAGAGACAGAGACAGCATGAGTGGGGGAGGGGCAGGGAGAGAGGGAGAGAGAGAATCCCAAGCAGGCTCTGCACTGTCAGCATGGAGCCCGATGTGGGGTTCGCACCCACAGAGCCATGAGGTCACAACCTGAGCTGAAACCAAGAGTCAGATGCTTAACCAACCACTGAGCCACCATGTGCCCCGATCTTTGCAACTTTTTATGAAGCTGAGCCCAATGGAGGGAGGCAAGAGACAGAGCTACGAGGAGAAAAAAGGAAACACTGCTCGGGAACACTGGCAGGTCAGAAACCACCAGCCTGCCTGCCATGTGCTTAAATGTCTCATATTTAAAATCACTTTAGTGTTTTTTTTTTTTTTAAGAGGATCTGTTAAGTTAAAAAATATTACCAGAGAGATAACACTTTAAACCCCTAAGAGATTAGCCTTTAGCATATATTAGTTTATCAGATTAGCTGTTAGTTTGAAATGGAGAGAGTAAGGTCCTGAGGGAATAAGATTCAGATATTAGATTTAAAGGGTATTTGAAGGAAATAGAGTTCCAGAGCAGGTAACCTTATACATACTGAAAATCAGGGGGAAATTTGTCTTTTATGCCCTTCATTTCACATTTTCCTCTAGGTAACAAGCATTGAGAATTTACTATGTGCCAGACACCTCCAAAGGTGTTCAAATGTATTATTTCATTCAATCCTCCAGCCCTATGGGTATATCTCATTTCCGTACTAGAACTAGGAAAACCAAGGCTCAAAAAACTTCCCAAGTCCACACAGCTAATAAGTTGCTGAACTGGGTTTCAGACTCATCTGTGTCCACTGATGCAAATATTCTTACAGGAGGGTCTTTCAAAGGTCTGGACGACGGGTTTTGATAATTTCACTAGGGAATGTGTCATTAAGAATGATGGGATGGGAATGGGGGGAAAAATCCCACAAATGTCACTGAGAGCTGACCAACAGTCCATTGCTACTTGTTGTGTGGTACCCACCATTATCAGAGGTTGCGCCAGGTACTAGAGATACTGTCATGAGAAACCAGACATGACTCAGGCTTCATGGGGCTAACTGTCTAGCAGGGAGAACGCATTCAGCCAATAGTGATAAATTAAGTGAGTATCAACTCTATAAAAGAGTTGAAAACAAAGGCGCCGGGTGATGGCTGCCATCAACAGAACGGATACACCTCTTTTGGATAACTCGTATGTAAGCAAAAGGTGGGAATGAAAAACGATGCCGGAGGTGAGAGAGAGGGAGGTAGGAAAACAGGAAGAAGAGCAATTTTGTGTGGGAGAACACACTGAGATGGGTCTGTGATGTGTTGAATTTAGGGTGAGTTTGAGACAACCAAGAATTATCCATTAGACACCTCGAGAGTCCACAAGATCAGGTCGAACAAACAAGGAAAAGAGATGCTGCTGTGACCCCCAGAGAAACACTGGGGACACAGCCAACCTGGGCATGATGAAGGAATGGGCTCCAGGCTCTCCAGGGCGTGATCTTCAACCCTATCCACATCTACAGCTGCTCCTGTGGTAGTGGAAGGGAGGGAGGGCTCATGAGGGGCAGGCAAACAAAGCTAGTAGCAGGAGGTAGCTGAAACTTTGTAGGATTCCCACAAGAAAGCCATAGCCTTTATTTATTATTATAACAATAATAATAATAACAAGAATTAACACCGCCATGTGCTTCTGCTGTGCCTGGATGCTCTCTAATTTAGTCCTCCTAACACCATGCAGAAAGCACTGTTATCCATTTTCCCCACTGTAAACACCAAAAAATCCTGAGACCCAGAGAGGGTAAGTAACTTCCCTGAATTCCATCACTATGAAGGCTGGATCAAGATTTAAACTCAGATATGCTTTAATCACTACTACAGATCAAGGGGGGGGAGGAACAAAAGGATCTTTTCTTCCTTTGAGTCGTAGTGTAAATGGGAGAGAATAAAGTTTCCTATTTCCTCTTGCAAAGACAAAATGTGTAATTTTATATCCCGGTGCTAGGGGGATACTGATATCATTCTGCATCTCTGAGTCGAAAGTATTTTAACTACATCTCATCAGACCCTGATGTTCTGAATTTCATCCCATCTTCTCATACCTGATCCTTCCAGGTGTTCAAGATGGCAGGTGTTCCATACCCACATTCGTACTAAACTCCCTTGTTGTTGCTCCCATAAAAACTTTGTGGATGGGGGGTGGGGAAGAGGTTAGGATATCAAAGGAGACAGAAAGGATATCTAATACTGGAAAAATTGGTTTAACAAGAAACTTCCAAAGTAGCCTCTGAAGTCTGAGGGAAGTTGAGCCAGGATAACAAAATTCAGAAAGAAGAACCATCTCTTCTCTTAGCACTTGCTAGAAATGGAGCATAACCATAGTAAATTAACTGACCTCTTTAACCTCTGTTCCCTCACCTATGTTAGAGAGCTAATCTGAAAGCCACTTTATGTTGCCTTTCTGAGGATTTAATGAGATAACGTGTATATGCTCTGTGCATAGTGTCCAATGTTGAACAAGGCCTCAATAAATGTTTGCCTTAAAAAAAAATAAGCTAATATATATGAAAGCATTTTATAAGCCCAAGAGTACTGCATAAATGCAATTATTTTTTAGATGCAGAAAAGAGAAAATGGACTGAGTAGTGTATTGTGAATATGTAGGCGCGTATGAAGACCTATTTTCAAACTGAAATATTGATACTGTTGTTTCTCTTTAGGGCTCTTCTTATTGTCATGCTTAACATAGGGTTATCTAAAAGTCACTTAGTATTTTTTTGTGCGAACATACCATTGCGGAACCGAATAATAAAAAAGTTGCACCTCTGAAAACAATATGAAACATTTAAGCACCAATGACCTAGTATTCTCATCTAGCTTTGGGACTTGTTATCTTCCAACATCAATGTTTCCGTTGTCACTCTGCTGTTTCAGATAACCATGCTTTCTGGACACTTGCCGGTTGGCCATTTAAGATATTAGGGGCTTTTTAAAAAGTCTACCACTGTGTTGACTCCCAGCTATACAGTTACCATTTGTAAATCAGTGGAGCAAGAAATTAAGGACACACGGCAGTCCTGCCTGTGAGATACCAGTAGCAATAAAGGTATAGGATTACCTTGCTGCCTTTCTGCCGCCTGTTGTCCATCCAAATAAGCACGATTCTCTAAATCACCAGGGGGAATAACCAAGGCACAGTCAGAATCAGATTAGGATGGGCTGACATACATTCCCTGGCTTTGATGGTACAGAACTGAAGATCTGTTTTTAATGCGTTGTTTTCATGTTTTTGCTTTAATTCGCAGGTCTTAACTTCTATGCTATCTGTAGTCATTCCTTCAGTCTGCTTTGAAGTGCAAATTGCTCTGCTTGAATAATAGCTAATGAGGAAAACAAAAGAGAGGGGTAGAAAGTTATTGAATAATATTCGCATCGAGTGAGCTTATTTTTTCTCTTTGTATGGAAGGACCCAAATCTGTGTCCCCTGTTGGTTCTTCATATCCCTGCAGATGCTCGGGCCAACTGTCCAGTTAGGAGGGAGCCACCAATGTGTCTGTATTCTGCCCGTATGTTATAGATCGCAACTATTCACTCAAGGATCCAGGGCAAGCAAAGGAAGGGCAATTTTGTTATGTAACAAAATTTGGGAAAGTACACAAAGTCCCCAAACTCCAAAAAGTTTCCTCAGTCATTTGACTAACAAAATATTAGTCCATTGACATGCAAGATTTCTAGTATAGGAAAATTACCCTAATAGATATTAAAGTATAACACAATGCCACGATAATGAAACTTGAATGTCTGAGACAAAAGAACTGACACACAGAATGAACGTCCCTGAAGCCCTAGTATATAATATGTGAGAATATATTTGAAAACAGAATATTGTAAATGAGGAAGGGACATATTACTCCATTAATCATATTGCAGATTGACCAATTACTTGAAACAATAAACAAGCAAGAGTTTCAGTTTGTAACATACTCCAAGTAAATTCCAGTTGAGAAACTAAACGTAATAAAGAAACCCATTAGAAAACTAGAAGATGTAAATAATCAGTTTGATGAGCAAGGACTTAATGACATAAAAATAATGGAAGACATCATAACATTTTCAAATAATGATAGATTGCATAAATATACAAAAACTGATGCTTTCAATATAAATAGTTATAGAAATAAATATTGGTGTGAATATGTATGTATTCTCTGTATATCTTTTCTCTAGGTCTGTTTACTGAGAGGGCCTGGGAGCAATGATACCACAGAAGCAAATAGCAAGCGTAGCATTCAGATCTGGTTTCTAAATACTCACTTCCACTCAAAGAAACTAGGACTCTTAGAAAAAAATAGTTGATTCCAGAGCTGGGGTGGGAAAGTATAAAATGGGTAAAACATTTTATTGTGCTCAAAGTAAGAAAGTGCTTAAAGAATATTGGGTATATATCAGAAGGCCACTGGGCTCCCATTGGCAAAATCTGCGGTGATTTGTTCATCAAAATAAGTCACAGTAATAGGTTATAACCCACTGAACAAAATAAGAATCCATGAGCCCTTACTGATTTAAATTAATAATGAATCAGTTGAAATTTTGAAGTGAAAAATCCTTCCCCTCAAAACACTTATTAATGACCAAGAAAGAAGGAGTAACTTTACCGTGAATAATCTTGACAGACATGGCATTAATCAACTGTTTAAAGTGAACGTCACCCTTAGGGCGCCTGGGTGGCTCAGTCAGTTAAGCATCTGACTTCGGCTCAGGCCATGATCTCACAGTTCATGGGTTCAAGCCCCGAGTCAGGCTCTGTGCTGACGGCTCCAAGCCTGGAGCCTGCTTCAGATTCTGTCTCCCTCTCCCCGCCCCCCACTTCGTGCACTCTCTCGCTCACTCTCTCTCAAAAATAAACATTAAAGTGAACATCACCCATAATGGGACAAATTCAAATAGTATTCTACATGGTAGAATGTAGCATCACCCGTATGATATTTCTGATAAAGCCACATAAACTGAATCTAATCATGAGGAAACATCAAACTCATTAGCAACATTCTACACGATAACTGCCCTGTATTTCTCAAGAATGCCAAGGTCATGAAAACCAAGGAAATACTGAGGAACTGTTCTACATTTAAGGAGGCTAAAGTGACATGGCAACTAAATGCAATGCGATCTGGATTTGATCTTTTTATATAAAGGACATTTTGGGGACAGTTGTTGAAACCGGAATGGGGACTGAAAATTAGGTAGTAGCCATGTAGCAGTATTAATTTCCTGGATTTGAAGGTAGTATTATAATTATGTAGCAGAATGCCTTTGCTCCTAGGAAATACACACTAGAGCTTTCAAGGGTGATGAGGCATCATGTAAGCAACTGCGTCTCAAATGGTTCCTGAATAAATAAACATTCTTGCAACTTTTTTATAAGTTTGAGATCGTTTCAAAATAACAACATTAACAAAAAAGCAAGTGTATTGCTTCCAAATTCTCTTCTTTTTTCTTCTTCCAGATGGATCCATCTAACTATTGTGTTAGTATCGTTATCTATTCCTGGTGTATTGATTATAGCAGTTTAATGTTCCCTTGTGCAATTTTAATGTCAAAGATTAAGAAAATTGTTAGGATGTAGCTATATCCTAGAACAATTTAAATGTTTTTAAGTGTTTTTGTTTTGACAAGTAGGTAACAACATGGAAAAATTCTTGTAGTGTTATTTTGTTTTAAAATAAAATTAAAGTAGTCCATACAAAATTAATCTGATTCTGCCTATACATTTATGACTTGAAGGAATGAGATTTTAACCATGGTTGTATACAGGGAATGTGAATGTGGGTGATTTATTTTTACTTTTATTTTGCTACAGTGTCTCAATTTCCTACAACAACCATCATTTTTAAGAACAAATATTGAGGGGCACCTGGATGGCTCAGTCGGTTGGGCGTCTGACTTCAGCTCAGGTCATGATCTCACGATTTGTGAGTTCGAGCCCCAAGTCGGGCTCTGTGCTGACAGCTCGGAGCCTGGAGCTTGCTTCTGACTCTGTGTCTCCTTCTCTCTCTCTGCCCCTCCCTGGCTTATGCTGTCTCTCTCAAAAAGAAACATTAAAAAAAAATTTTTTTAAGGGCGCCTGGGTGGCTCAGTGGGTTAAGCGTCCGACTTCGGCTCAGGTCATGATCTCGTGGTTCATGGGTTCAAGCCCCATGTCAGGCTCTGTGCTGACAGCTCGGAGCCTGGAGCCTGCTTCAGATTCTGTGTCTCCCTCTCTGCCCCTCCCCTGCTTGTGCTCTCTCTCTCTCTCTCTCTCTCACTCTCTCAAAAATGAATAAACATTAACAAATTTTTTTTAAAGAACAAATATTGAAAGTGTAAAAGTAATTAATATAAAGTGATGTGGAGGGGCAAGAAAAAGTAGTTGATAAAGGAGAAAGTCTCCAAAGATGTGAAACATTGCTGTTGGCTTCATTTTCCTTCTCTGTAATTTGGTGTTGAAGGTCAAAGACACTGTGTATGAAGCCCTAAGCACAGTGGCTGGCATTCATTCACAGCCCTTCCTGACTCCTGCTCTGCTGGGGCCACGTGTTGGTTGGTGCAGGGAGGCAGATGCAGGTACACAGAGGAGCTCTGCCGGAGGCTGATTCACCCACACAAGTGACCCCCTTTCCCACCCACCCCAGCTAGTGAGGGGTAGATGGCAGGGCCAGCCTGCAATAAAGAAAGGGTGATAGATGTTACCAGTAATCCACAAAATTCAAATATTCAGTCTCCTGGCATGCAATGGAATCATTCTTATTTTCAAATCCAAAGGGTCTGTTCACTATCAAAGAAAATTAACTGCCTTTAACATTAATAGAAAATACAGGCAGAAATCCTCTAGAAAAACAACAGACATTATGGATTAGACAATTGATCGTGCTCTCTCTTCTAGGCTGGGTTTCAACATATTTGAAATCAAGCAGGAAGCTTGTGTTGATACAAAACATTTGCACACTTTGATCCACTGATGTTAAACTGATTATCACATACAGATGGTAAAGAGGGATTAACGGGAACTGCCACACGACAGTATGAAGGAAGGAAGTTTCTCTGCAGAGAAATGTTTGAACGTGTAGCAAAAACTGCCAGAGAATTAACATCTCAAAAGGCTTAAATTCAGTATGTAGAAAAACCATGTCAGCTTTGGAGTCCAGCTTCCTGGTTTCAATGCCACGTAGTCACATAATGCGACTTGGAGCAAGTGACTTAAGCTCTGTAGGCTTTTGTTTTGTCACACAGTCAACGAGGGCAGCCTCTTGGGGATTATAGTGAGGATTAATGAGATCACGTGTATACAACACTTAGCATAGTCCCTGGCATAAATGGAAAACAGGATGAAAGTTATTATCATTCTTGTTTTTATAATATTAACAAATTTGTGGTATCACAGTTAATTAATATCTACATGCTGGGAAGGTATGTGTAGGCATCCCAAAGGAGAAGGTGTGAGGAGGAAGAGAAAGAAGCAGGAAGTAAGTGCTAATTCACTCTCCAACCTCTAACACTTGAATCTTATTTCTATTCCTGGTCCTCTCCATCGCAGTAAATGGAAATACTGCCATCCACCTAGCTGCTGGAGCAGAGTGTCTCCAAGTCCCTCTTGCCACGCCCCTTTCCCTTACTGGCTGGACCCATCTACCCTCTGTGCAGTCCCAGCTACTGTGTCCTTCCATTATCCCATCCTTCCCTCGTGGTCTGTGACTACCTTCTAACTACCTGCTGTTTTTCAAACCCCCCGCTAGCCCATTCACCACACAAAACCAGATCCATCTTCTTGAAACATACCCCAGATAGCACTCTTCCCAGCTGGCAACACTTCAATGACTTCTGGTTGTACTTTGAATAAACTCTGAATGCTTCCAAGGCCCTACATGATCCACATCCTCATAATCCCCCTAATGCCACCTCCGGTTACTCCCTCCCCCCCCCCCCCAATGTCAGTCCTGTGACAAGCCATGCTCCTTCCCACTCAGATCCTTTGCACATGTACTCTCTACCTGGGGCACTTCCTTTTTAGCACAAACTTCTGGTCCCTTCTGACCTTCAAGCCAGAGCTTCAAGGTCACCTCCTCAGAGGGGCCTTCTCAATACTCCAACTAAAGCAGCTGGCCTCTTTACCCCAGTTATCATCTAGATTGGCACACTGTCTTCTTAACAGCCCATAAAACAATTTGTAATTCTTTTATTTCATTTGTTACTTTTTTTTTTTTGGTCTGTGTCACCCAAAGACTGTAAATAACTTTTAGGCTAGGGCCATATCTTTTTTTAAAGCACTCCCAGGGCTCAGTTCACACACTGTGCAGGTCAGCATATAGAAGATATTCAGTAAATATCTGTTGAAAACCATGAGCAATTGAAAAACTGAATCTTGTAAATGTTTACAGTTAGAATGCATTAGATGTGTAATAATGTACTTTCACTCTTCATTGAATGGTCAGAGAAGGAAAAAAGTGAGATACACATTTTTATATGTTTCTATGTGTCCTAAAAAGGTTAGAAATAACTCACTCTATAAGGCACGGTTGTTTTAAGAATTCTCTATTAAGAGTTCATGTTGAACATGCAAATGTAAGTTCAGGAATTTTGCTCAGTGTCGTTATTTAACTGACATATTCAGGGCCAGTGGGTCACATGAATCCATTTTTAAAATCCCTCTAATTTTAGAGGATTCTGTGGTTTGAAACCAACATCATGGCCAGGTTTCATAGGATTCCCCACTTTGTGATCAGGGATGATCGAGAACTAATTTCTTTTCAAGTGGGTATTTGTTACTTGGGGGCTTCTGACTGATGCTTTTCTGAATAATTTTGTCAATATATCTAAAACTGACTGAAGTGGATGCTGTAGTGAGTCACCTGGATCCTTCCTTTGGGAATGAAACCCTCATCCTCCAGCTATTATGGGTATACTTAAAGAAAACTGTCTAGTCTAGCATCATGCCCCATCCCTGGGGATGGTCCTCATCTAAAAACTACCCCTGGGTATGTGTGGTGTGGGGAGGTCCAGCCTCTTGTCTAATTGGGGGCTCAACTTGGAGGGGCCATCCCAGATCCCAAGCTCTGGGATCAGCTGAGGCTTTTGCTGTGCAAACACTGACTGCATTGTGTCCAGTGCCTCTTTGCCCAACCCTACTTTCTTCACTTCACAGGTGTCCATCCAGAGGACACTCCCCAATAAACCCCCTGCACCCAAATCTCCACCTCAAGAGGGACATAGTGTCTCCTTCTTGAGACACTGACTGGGATGATTTGGTGCCACTCTTTCCCACCATTTTCCTTTTCCTTGGCTTAAAAGGACTTCTATCTGGAAAAGGCAGATAGAACCTGCTGCTCAGCTCTCCCCCAACATAGATAGTATCTGACAGCAAGTTTGGAAATGATAATGACTTGGTCTCCTGCCAACCAGCGCCCTAGCCTAAACTGTCCTCAGTTTCCTTTCTCCACTCGCTGGTGTCTTCTCAGTGCAGAGACCATTGCAATAAAGACTACTTCTTTGCTAATTAATTAGTAGGAGACTATCCGTGAGTGTATACTCAGATATAATTATTTTTAAAACATGTTATGGGTTGAATTATACTCCCTCCATTTTCATATATTGAAGTCCCAACCCCCAATACCTCAGAATGTGATTGTATTTGGAGATAGGGTTTTTATAGGGTTTTTACAGGGTTAAATGAGGTCATTTGTGTGGACCCTAATCCAGTATGACTGGTGTCCTTATAAGAAGAGGATATTAAGACACAGACTCACACAGAAGGAAAACCATGTAAAGATACAAGGAGAAGATGGCCATCTACAAGCCAAGGAGAGAGATCTTAGATGAAGCCGACCCTATAGACACTTTAGTCTCAAACTTCTAACCTCCACAATTGTGAGCAAATGAATTTCTGTGGTTTAAATCACCCTTTTTGTGGTACTTTGTTAGGGCAGCTCCAGCAAACTACTCTAACATGTAATCATAAAATCTGTGGATTTTGTTTCCTGCCCTTAAATGCACTAAGCACACCTAAGAAGGCCAGAGAAGAGCATCCAAAGAGGGCTCCAGGATGTCTTGAGGAGGTGGGAATTCTTCATGTCTCTCCCTGCTGCATTTCTGTTTCCATGGCTTTATCTCTGCTTCATATGGTCAACCTCAAGTTGACCACATGGTTTGGCAGTGTTTCCTCCAGCCCCAACCTTGCACTTGTTTGTGTGTGTGTGTGTGTGTGTGTGTGTGTGTGTGTGTGTGTATATATATATATATATATATATATATATCTATATCTTCTTTAGTTTTGATGCTATGGTATCCTACAACCTGAACCCTCAGCCCCAGAAAACTATTCTGGCAGGCTTCCAGGAATCTAGCCTTCCCTGCAAAAGTAGATGGACAGGAGATCACAAGAGCTGCACATAGCTCAGAGGGTCTGAGTTACTCACTTGGGGTTGATCACATTGATTTTATCCTGACTCTCCATCTAGAAATTTATAAATTAGATCTTATGGACAGCCTAGTAGCTTCTTATATATAAACTTCCTAGATGTAAGGAGTGTATAGGAAGCTTACATATATATATATATATATATATATATATATATATATATATATATATTTACACATTCCAGAAGAGAACATCATTGTGACAATTCCCATTGTCCTAGGAACCCCTCATGTGACACTCTATCTGGTCTCTATCCAGTCTTCTTCAAGCACTCTGATGATCAAATCATCTCAGATAACAGCTTCCTGGAACTACCATGCTTCTGTCATCCCACACCTGTACCACCACAGATGCTGAGGAGAGCCTGGGGACCTGTACTGTGTGGTGGTCTATGGCAGAAGGGGCACCTCGGTGTCCTTGCTCTAATTGTGCTTAAAGAGCATCCAATCTGTGCTGCCCACACAGAAACCCGGCTTCTGGTGTCACCGCTGTTTAATTGCTTCACTTACAGCCTCCATCCTTGCCCTTGGACTCAGTCAAGGTCCAGGGACTTGGTTGAGTGACAGCTTTTGCTCTGTGCTCCCCTCTGATGACTAAGGCTTTGTTTTTGGGTCAGGCTTGTCACGATTCCTTTCGCCCTTAGGGGAAGCTCTCTCCTAGTTCACTCCTAGTCATTCATGCAGAGACTTCTGACGGCTGTCCTGCCAGCCCTCCAAGCATCCTGAGAGAGCAGAGTGCTCTCTTCAGCACACACCAGGGGCTTCCTGTCTCCAGGACCTCTACCCAAGACCCCCCCCCCCCACATATGTCTGCAGAGAGTGAGCTACAGATGAAAATAAAGAAAACACGGCTGCTCCTTCAGGGACAAACTGAAATGCTGGCAGTGTTCACCTCTGGATCGTCTATGTTGCTCCTGTCCCTGTTGTCTGGTCTGAGACAGGACATCCAACTTTGACAGGATATCCAACTTTTGCAGTATTATTACAGCAGATGATTCTATTGCCTCAATTTGTTGACAAGAGAATGACCATGACACGTCCTAGTTTTGTCACCTGAGTGCCCCATGCCTTGTAGATTTTCTGTCAGCTAAGTCTTCCTTGAAAAATCAATGTTGCTGTTTTTGCTGTCATGGGTTGGCTCCTGAATTCCCTCAGTGCACCTTGATCATGTGAGGAATTTGAGAGCCTTTTCAGAGACCATAGGCTCCTCCTGCTTACAGCCCAAATAAAAAAATGAACACTCCTGATGGTTTGAGTTTAAAAATCTCCTGTCTGGGGGGATGCCTGGGTGGTTCAGTCGGTTAAACGTCCAACTTCCGCACGGGCTCAGGTCACGATCTTGCAGTTCTTGAGTTCGAACCCCACATTGGGCTCTGTGCTGAAAGCCTGGAGCCTGGAGCCTACTTCAGATTTTGTGTCTTTCTCTCTCTGCCCCTCCCCTGCGTGCACGCTCTCTCTCCACTCTCTCAAAAAAATGAATAAACATTAAAAAAAATTTTTAATCTCCTATCTGGAGAAATCTTACAAATGTGGTAAGGTCTTTAATCACTGCTCAACCTTTACTCATTATCACAGAATTCATACTGGAGCAAACCTTACAAACTTAAGGAATGTGAGAAAACTTTTAAGGACAGCTCACACCTTAACTTCACATCCGAAGATTCATATTGAAGAATAACCATAGAACTGTAAAGAATGTGGCAAGGCCTGTAAGCAATGCTAAACCCTGACTCCTGATCAGAGAAGGTATACTGGAGAGGATTTTGCAAATATAAAGAATTTGGCAAGCCCTTTAATCAGAGGTCAAGCTTCATTCTACATCACAGAATGGTAAAACTTTTAGGACTGCTCAAACTTACTTAGCATCATGGACTTTATACTGGGGAAAAAATGTTACAAAGGTTAAGAATGTGGCAAGCCTGTAGCTGGAACTCACAACTTGCTCAACATCATAGCTATCTTACATGATAGAAACCACAAAATGTAGAGAAACTTGCAGTGCTTTTCACTGGAATTCAATCCTTAATCCATATCGGCAAGTGCACACTAGATTTAAACCCTGCAAACATAATCAATGAGCAAAGTCCTTCGTATTAAATATACACTTCAACAAACATCAGAGAGTGTGTAAAAGTAAGTAACTTGAAAGATACAAATATTTAGAAGAGTGTGTAATTGAACATCAAATGTCAGTAAATGTCACAGAATTCACAGTAGAAAGCACTACATCCATCACTTTATTCACACATTACATCAAAATACTCATTATGAGGACTATTACAAAGTTAAACACTTAGAAAATGTATATACTATTATGCTTCAAAAGATTAAGTGGATGGATTTTTGCATAGGTATGATTAATTTCAATATGTGCTTTTTTTTTCCACATTGACCTTATCTGACATTTGTGACTAGGTAATATTAATGTATTTCTACTCTCAAATTACTTCAGAAATTCATTTATTCCTAGTGGGTTTGGAAAATTATCTGGCTGATTGTTTCTGCATCAGATACGAGATGCTCTTCTCCATTAGGGGGGACTCATGCATATCTAATTTTCCACGGAAGATTAAGGACAATATGATATACATATACGAAGAAAATCTAAACAGAGATGCTGTTTTGGGTTATCACATGGATGTAAGTTATCATGAAGTAGGTGTTCAGAACATGATTCTTCTCCCCTTATTAAAATTAAAAATCTTCTTGGATATTATAAATAAAATAATTTACCAACTAGTCTGTAAGGAAAAACAGGTGCCAGTTCAGTAAAATACTGATGTATCTTCATAATAGCAATAGTTAGAAGAGTAGACAATGTCAGTTGGTGTGGTTGCAGTGAAGAAATCCTCACAGAATCAGAAAGAAGATAGCTAACTCTTCCCAAAAAGGGCATACAATTGTACATATACATTTTTAAAGAATGACCTCAGGCCTGAAGATTATGGAAATCTGTTTTCCCCCACATCATTCTATCAAAGTACAAATGCTTTTTGAATGCTTGTATTCTGGATCTTGAACAATGATAATAGAGTGGATTTGAAATGCATAAAAAGAAGTCTCTTGTCTGATTTGACATGGAAATTGATTGAATGAAAATATATGATGTGTAAGGTGACATTACATTTTGGACCAGAGAGAGAATTATCTTGCAAATTATTCGAGAGTTTGTCATCACCTCATCCTTCAAATAAGTTATTTAGATCATCTTCCAGCTGGAAACGACTTTACTAAATAAACTCTTCTGGGAAATGAGTGATATTTTCTTTTTACTTGGATGTAAAGTGCTGTTAGTAAGACAAGAGGTTACAGCTAAGGTGGATTGGGGTTCTTTGTTTGCTGGCTATGTTTTCCATCTGGAGAAGGGCATACACACCCAGTTCTCATAAAGACTTAGGGAAAATGGAAAGCAAGAGGATAGGTAAAAAGAGTTAATTCTGCTATTGATGTGGAAGTAATGATCCTTGACATTTTCTTGGTACCTTCATCCCACCCAGAGGTACATTACCTGCTGGAGGAGATCCCTCAGAGGGCCTCCTCAGGGGCCAGCTGCCCAAGGCCTGTTGTGATCTGGGTTTCTCTGATGCTATTCTCTCTGCAGTGTACTAACTAACGACTGTGAATAGTAACCCTGCACGGGATCAAAGTTAAACACCAGAGCCAAAGGCAGAGCTACAGGATATAAAGAAATGTAAACTTGAGGGGCGCCTGGGTGGCGCAGTCGGTTAAGCGTCCGACTTCAACCAGGTCACGATCTCGCAGTCCGTGAGTTCGAGCCCCGCGTCGGGCTCTGGGCTGATGGCTCGGAGCCTGGAGCCTGTTTCCGATTCTGTGTCTCCCTCTCTCTCTGCCCCTCCCCCGTTCACGCTCTGTCTCTCTCTGTCCCAAAAATAAATAAACGTTAAAAAAAAAAAAAAAAAAAAAAAAGAAATGTAAACTTGAGAAAGCACCAGAGGCAGGAAGCTCGCAGCCACTTTGTGGCTTTAAAATCTACAATCTAGGGGTGCCTGGGTGGCGCAGTCGGTTAAGCGTCTGACTTCAGCCAGGTCACGATCTCGCGGTCCCTGAGTTCGAGCCCCGCGTCGGGCTCTGGGCTGATGGCTCAGAGCCTGGAGCCTGCTTCCGATTCTGTGTCTCCCTTTCTCTCTGCCCCTCCCCCGTTCATGCTCTGTCTCTCTCTGTCCCAAAATAAATAAACATTGAAAAAAATTTTTAAAAAAATAAAATAAAATAAAATCTACAATCTATCATTGGGTCTTCACATGTGAGTGCAAATAACAAACGGATGGCTGAAAACCATAAAATTAATAGGAAAAAAATCCCAAATTATTCAACTGAATTTTCTACCTCTGAATTCCACTATTATTCTTCTAAGTTCACATCCCTTGCTTCTAATTCTCCTTTTTCAATGTGTGATGCTTATTGCTAGGGCGACGTGAGAGTATAAGTGCAATTTGCAGATTCCTCAAATATAAGTTATGCAAAGACGGTAGCTTTCCCCCTCATCTGTGCTTTTGCTTCCTGCAGTTTCAGTTACCTATGATAACTTTCCCATCTGAGATGGGACAAGGATCACATCATTTCTAACTACCATGTCTTTCCATTACAGGCCGCACTGCTGTGGCTTCTGTGTAGTTCCAAAGGAGAGTCACTCTTGTGATATTATCCATGAGATTTTTCCCAGCAGAGGAACTGGCCACAGTGGAAGAGGTGACCCCACTCTCCTTTCCTGGGGAGGCTGCACAGCCAGGCTCTGAGCGACATATCCAGCCCGGTTATGAGCTAAATGTCCAGGCTATTGACCAGACGTCAAAGATCATGGTGACCCTTTGATATATGACAGGGATTGGTGGTGGTGGCTTTGTAAAAGCAAAACCTCTTGGGTACCCTAAGGAATTTAAGTCTGGCAGTGGCCAAGCCAAGCTTCCTGACATTCCAAACAATTGCAGATTGTTTCCAAAAAACAAGTGGCTCAGTTTTCTCTTTATGATAAAAACTAAAGTTGTAGTAAGGTGTAAATATGTTTGAACACTAGAGGTGGTGGAAGACAAATAGAGTAAAAGTAAACAATGGTCTATTATCCTTGACATTGAAAGGAAACACAAGGTTTAAACAAATACTTCTGGGTTTGAATCTCAGTTTGGCTTTTTTACAAATTGCAAAATCTGAGCTTTAAATATTGTTTTGAGATGTAAAGGAGACAACTTATTTTACTTATTTGTTTCTACCATTTTATTTTATTTTAATTTTAAATCCAAGTTAGTTAACATGGATTGTAGTATAATAATGATTTCAGGAATGGAAATTAGTGATTCATCACTTACATATAACACCCAGTACTCATCCCAACAAGTATCCTCCTTAATGTCCATCACCTACTTAGTTCACCACCCGCGCCCCCCCCAATACACTGTCAGCAACCCTCAGTTTGTTCTCTGTATTTAAGAGTCTCTTATGGTTTGCCTCCCTCTCTATTTTCATATTCTTTTTGCTTCCCTTCACCCATGTACATGTTTTGTTTCTTAAATTCCACATATGAGTGAAATCATGATATTTGTCTTTCACTGACTACTGCATTTCGCTTAGCATAATGCACTCCAGTTCCACCCACATTGTTACGAATGGCAAGATTTCATTCTTTTTGATCACAGAGTAATATTCCATTGGGTATACATACCACATCTTCTTTATCCATTCATCACTTGATGGACACTTGGGCTCTTTCCTTACCTTGGCTTTTGTCAATAGGGCTGCTATAAATATTCGGGTGCACGTGCCCCTTTGAATCAGCATTTTTGTATAAAGGAGACAATTTATACAAAATACCTAGGATGGTGCTTGGTACATGGTAATCAGTTAGGACTGAGGATAACAGATACTGCCAAAAAGACTTTCCAGTTTAATTCACTTTGAGGGGCACCTGGGTGGCTCAGTCGGTTAAGTGACTGACTCCTGCTTTCGTCTCAGGTCATGAGCTCACGGTTCATGAAAGGAGCCCCATGGGGCTCTGCGTGCTTGACAGCAGGGAGCCTGCTTGGGATTCTCTGTCTCCCTCTCTTTCTGCCCCTCCCCTGCTGGCATGCGTACTCTCTCCGAAAATAAAGAAATAAACATGAAAAAATGTAAAAATTAGGAACAAACTTTCATGGTAAATGATAACAGCAAGCAAGGTAGCAACCAATAAACAAATAAGACTGTAATTGGAATTTTATCTCAAAATACAAAAATTTTTAAAAATTTAAAGGCCAATTTTATATATAAACAGACTTAGACTATAATCGATATCAAATTCCCGTTCCAGTCCCCTCTGTGGAAGGCCCCACCCTGGAGGCAGGAAGCAGATATAGGCTGCACAGTGCCTGGGGCTTATCTCCAAGACAAACCACCCAGGGCAGCAGAAGGGGGCGGGACAGCCACCTTTTCCCAGTTCAGCTTCCTTCTAGCAGCTGTGCTGACAAATGGAACAGGATATGAATATGCATACCTCTGATTGTTGCTTACACTGACATGATCCAAAGGCAGTGGGGACAGGCAACCTTCAGGGGCTCCTAGAAGCTCTCTCAAATTCTTTCCCTCAGGGCATCAATCTGTCCATGTCATCAATCTGTCCCAAATTCCTCCTCAGAGCTTCCCTTAAGATGGAACTAAACAGACTACACACCGCCCTGCCTCCAGTTGTTTCTTATTTCCTTTCATGTGGCTTTTCAATTTTTATGTAATTAGCATAGAGAAGAAGCCCCATCACCAGCCCAGCTGCCCTGGGTGTACACAACTGAGCCTTGGCTCAATTTCCTATTTGGTGTGGTCAGTCTCCACATGTATTCTTAAAAATCCAGAACATCTGGTGTCAGCCTAGATGGAGTGAGCCGACTCATTGGGACCGAAGGAAAAATCTAAATAATGATCTGCAACAGGACTGAGAATCCCAGTTTGTTTTTCTCTCCTTGGAAGTCCAGCCTTGACCTTGGGCAGCCCAGTTGGCAGAAACGTGCTGCCAAAACTCAGAGAGAAACACCCTAGTTCTAGTCAGAGCACCAGGGGAAGGAACCTCCGAGTGCCGGTGGCAGGACCCCTCCTCTCCCTTTTACCTCCCAGCCCTGGCCTGAGGCCAGCCCCAGCTGGGGAACCGTTTGCTGTGGCAACTCTGACATTTAAAACCCTGAGAGAAAAGAGAGAAAACCTCACTCTGCCCAGAGGAAGAGAGGGCCCCGGGCCAGCAAGTGCGTGGGTTATCTCAGAGAGAGCAACTCTAGAGAAGGTGATCTTCTTTTCAGTGTATGAACTCGTAAGTCCTGGATTTATTCCTGAGCTGCGCATGTGCTGAACGCACCCAAAGGACAACAGCAAAAGGTTCAAGGACTAAAGTATGATATAAACCACTGGCCAAATCCTAGACTAACTCCAAAGCAGTGTGCATCAGGCAGACTCGACCAGCGCAACACAAATGAAAACCAAACTACTGTTGGGAACCACCACACAGAGAATAAGAGAAATTACAGTCGGACCCTAACTCCCTTAAAACCCATGAACATGTATATTTAAATTATCGTCATGGTCAATAACAGTGTAATTATAAGCATTCAAACTGCCTAGAAAAATCTAGTGCCAGGGCGCCTGGGTGGCTCAGTCGGTTGAGCGTCCGATTTCGGCTCAAGTCATTATCTCACGGTCCGTGAGTTCGAGCCCCGCGTCGGGCTCTGTGCTGACAGCTCAGAGCCTGGAGCCTGTTTCAGATTCTGTGTCTCCCTCTCTCTGACCCTCCCCCGTTCATGCTCTGTCTCTCTCTGTCTCAAAAATAAATAAACGTTAAAAAAAAAAAAAAAGAAAAATCTAGTGCCTACAAGGGATGTATTCTGACTATAGTTAAGACTGCTTGATAGGTAAATGAGTACTTCTCAAACAGTTGAGATTCTTGGAAAGAAATAACTTGTCAACTTTTTAAGCATTAAAAATCATTACGCAATTATCTTATAGTTCACAAAGAAGGGGTCTGCTAATGCGAAATCAAATCAAGACAGGTTGTATCAATAATTTCACAAAATCCTCAGTGGTGGGGTACAAATGAGTATCTATCATGCCTCAGAACTAAAAGCTGGCAAATCACAGGAAAAAGGAAAAGACAGTTTTTCCAAAAGATATGGAAGAGGCATAGATTCATCTCTCCTCAGGGTGTATCTTTTGATATGTACAATTTAACAAGCCTTAATAATTAAGAACTTCTAGCAATTTGTTTTGATCAAATTAAATTATAACCTCTACCTAAGAAAATATCTAAAAAAAAAAAAAAGAAAATATCTAAGTGTTCTACAAATTCATTAGCTATACCAATGAATAATATAGACAGAGTAATTAATCTAAACTTGTCTTTTCAGATGAAAACCTTTTGCTCAAAAATAATAACACTCTTTTCATTTAAATTCTTTTAAAATGTTTATTTGTTTTTAAGAGAGAGAGGCAGAGACTGAGACAGAGTGTGAGCGGAGGAGGGGCAGAAAGAGAGGGAGACACAGAATCTAAAGCAGGCTTCAGGCTCTGAGCTGTCAGCACAGAGCCCGATGGAGGGGCTTGAGCCCACGAGCCATGAGATCATGACTTGAGCCAAAGTCAGACATTCAACTGACAGCCACCCAGGCACCCCTGTGCTCCTTTCATTTGAAAGTTCAAGTTAACTTTTGTTTAAAGGCCAAGTTTGGTAAGTGAATATGTGGAGAGCACTTTTACAGGGAATTTTGGAAACTATGTTTTTTTTTTTTTTTTTTAACAGACAGAGAAGTATAGAGATTCCCATGTCTTCAAAATAGTTAGAAAATAAAGCGTTTTGTCCACTTGTATTTAAATGTAGACAGATGCGGGGCACCTGCATGGCTCGGTCGGTTGAGCGTCCGACTTCGGCTCAGGTCATGATCTCACAGTTTGTGGGTTCGAGCCCCACATCAGGCTCTGTGCTGACCGCTTGCTCAGAGGCTGGAGGCTTCTTCAGATTCTGTGTCTCCTTCTCTCTCTGCCTCTCCCCTGCTCACGTTTTGTCTCACTCTGTTTCTCAAAAATAAATAAATGTAAAAAAAAAAAATGTAGACAGATGTAATAGAATAATAATTTTGAAATGTTAATAAGATCTTTCTGAACCTGTATTATTAGTTATTTATCAGAATAATATATTTGAAATTATATTTAAAAATTGATTTATTCCTAGAATTTCTTTTATCTGGTGATATTTTCCTAACTATGGCATTAGCTAAGGTGTTTGATGCTCATTGACATGAAGAGAGAAAAATAAAGAGCCTGAACAGAAGTTGGAGAACAGAAATACCACAGAGATTTGGGGACACAGGCAGACTTATATCCTTCTAACCAGTACAGATATTAAGAGCTTAATGGGATCCCAGAATAGCAAGGGCTATTTGACAACTTCTTAGAATCTTCCTAGGCACCAGGCTCAGGAGACGCAGCACGATGAAACTAGAACCCAAGAGGAACAGGCAGTTAGTTAAAAGAACAAGAAAGACCTGAAACCTTAAAGTCAGAAATGGAAAACAACTCAGCAATGACTGAGAGGTGAAGTGGGGTCTTATAACAGTTTTATACATTAACCAACCAAAGCAATGACTGTGATTAAGTACCCAAAGGGCATACAAACAGTAAATAGAGAAGCCAGGTAGGCTCCTTCAAAGTTATCCAATAGCATAGGCACATGAGTAAAGAATAAACCAATGGAATAGAATAAGTAACCTAGAAAAAAAAAATCTGTTTATTTAGAAACTTTATTTATGACATTTTAAAATCAGTAGGGGAAAAAAATGGACTATTAAAAAAGCTGGCCTGAGAGAATTTTCATCAAAATGAAAAAAAAAAAGAAAAAGAAAAAGAAATTGGACTCTTCTCAAATCATACATAATAATTAGTTCTAAATGGGAATTCTAAAATTATAAAACTTTGAGATCATGTAGGACAATATCCTTACGACTGATATGGAGAAGGACTTCTTAAGCAAGGTACAAAAATAGTAATTCATTATCAGAAAAATTAAAATTATAATTTCTAATTTATGTAAAGAGTTTATAAAGGAAGTAGGAAAAAAGTGCACAATCTGGAAGAAGAAATTACAACACATGTAATTGACATTAGGTATATATCCAGAATATATAAAGAATTGTTATAAAGTAACAAGATGACAAGAGGACATGTAGGAAAATGGGAAAGGACATGAACAAACTTTTGGCAGAATTGTGTCGCAAGGTATATTATATTCAGAACATATAAAGAATTGCTGGGGCACCGGGGTGGCTCAGTCAGTTAAACTTCAGCTCAGGTGATAATCTCATGATTCACAAGTTTGGGCCCCACATCGGGCTCTGTGCTGACAGCTCAGAGCCTGGAGCCTGCTTCACATTCTGTGTCTCCCTCTCTCTCTGCCCCTCCCTGGCTCTGTCTCTCTCTCTCAAAGATAAATAAACATTAAAAATAAATAAATAAATAATAAAATGTTTGTGATCTTGAATGAAATAGGAATCACCCCAGTATATGTATGTATGATTACATACACACTATGATATTCATTTTATAAACAAGATCTTTGAGTTTATCTATATTTGTGTACATATGTGTGCAATTTTAAAGATACTCAGTGAGGACAGTTGCAAAGTAATCCCTGGTCTGGTATTCTAGGGCTTTTCCTGACCTATGCTTTGCAGAAGCATTTTAATCAAACTTTGTTATTTTAGGGTAACTTTTAGAGATATCAAACTCTCCAGGATCGCCATTAACCAGAGTCAATTCCTTAGAGATGATCAAAGTTTATATCCTAATTTCAAGACTGTTCTAGAAATTAGATCTCCCTCCATGAGCCAGAGAGTCGAGTAACATTTGTTGGGGAGGCACTCTTCTAGGTAAGTATTACGAGCCATGGAAACAGTTTTCCATACCACACTCACCAAAAGATATATGTACTATCTTTATTTAAAGATTTTAAAGTAGGATTCCATTCTTGATAGTTTATGTTGCCTAAATCACAATCTTTTTTTTGGAATAAATGTGTATAATCTCACTGGTGATGTGCTATATCCCTGCAGATAGAGCATAATTCTGGTTGTTTAGTTTTGAAATGTGTGAATTACAATGATCACTGGCACACTTCTTTGTAACTACGTAATACTTTTAAATGGGTAAGGTACTATTAGAAAATGATTTTTATTAGAGATGCCTAGTTATGCTAGACCATTCTAAAGCTTATTCCCACATCCTTCCCTATATTTTTTCTGTTTATTCATGTTTCTAATTTTGTCTCGTTTCTAAATTCAGCATATTACTGTTCCGTTGTTCCAAATTATTTAAGTAATAAAGTCGATAGATTACTAAATGGTTGTCCATATTCTAAAGTTCTTAGTGTCAGTTGGTTAGATAATGAACAAATGAATGGGGTCATAATGTCTGATCTTTTTTTTTTTAAGTTTATTTATTCATTTTGAGAGAGAGAGAGCATGAGTTGGGTAGGGGCAGAGAGAGGGAGAGAGAATTCCAAGCAGGCTCCAGGCTGCAAGCGCAGAGCCCGGTCCTGGGCTCAAACCCACAAACCGCAACATCATGAACCCAGCTGAGATCAAGAGTTGGATGCTTAACCGACTGAGCCACCCAGGCACCCCATAATGTCTGATCTTTTTATTCCTTATTTCCCAATTTACCTAGAAACACTGATCTCGAAACAATTTTTTTAAAGTTTATTTATTTATTTTGAGAGAGAAACAGGGCACGTGAGCAGAGGAGAAAGGCAGAGAGAGAATCCCAAGCAGGCTCTGAGCTGTCAGTGCAGAGCCCAACTTGGGGCTCAGTCCCAATAACTGTGAGATCATGATCTGAGCTGAAATAAAGAGTCCATCACTCAACTGACAGATGCCCCTTGAAGTAGTTTGTAACATTGCATTATTACAGTGTCAAACATTACTAAAGGTTATTTTTTAAATGAATGGTGTTCATAGTAATTTTGGAACTATAATACAACAATTTCTGAAAGGCAGTTTAACACTTTCATATACAGCATTTTGTTTTAAATATTCAAGTTCTGGGAGTGTGTGGGTGGTTCAGTTGGTTAAGCATCCAACTCTTGATTTTGGCTTAGGTCATGATCTCATGGTCGTGGGATCAGTCCTTGTGTTGGGCTCTACACTGGTCATGGAGCCTGCTTATGAATCTCTCTTTTTCTGTCTCCATCCCTCTCCCCTGCTCAAGCTCTCTCTCAAATAAATAAATAAACAAACAAACAAACAAACAAACAAATAAATAAATAATCAAGTTCTGTGTTAAACACAGAAAGAATGTTTAGTTATCTTTGTCTTTTTTTGGGGGGGGAGTTAAATCAAGTAAATAAAATAGTGTGAGCATTTTTCTCTGAGAAGCTTAGAAAACGGTACAGAATCAAATGGTTTGGTTTTTCCTGTAAGGAAGATAGTGATCTCTGTTTTTCGGAGGAAAATTGAGAGGGAGAGAAACAGTGTTGCCCAATGTACCAAGGTGTGTCAGTAGCAAATCCCCAAGAAGGTAAAGCCCTCCCTCTGCAAAAGAGTGAAACAGGTTATTATTGCATTCGTTTTTTGCAGTTTTCACTTCAATATTCTTCTCTTTTGAAAGCTCCCTCACTTCAGATCCTAGGATCCTTCACTTGAATTTAGTTTTACTGCAACCCTACCATCAAACTAAGCAGTATGAAGTCCCAGACTCCCTCAGGTCCTGCTCTCTACTCATCAGTAGTCAGTGATAATGACTTCCTCTTTTAATACCCTTCCCAAGTGCCTCCAGCCTCCAGCAGTATGGGATATCCAGGATTCGGAGCCAGAGGATCTGAGTTTGAGTCTCCAAACTCTTGAATAATCTAGACCTCAGTTTCCTCATAATAATAATACTGACCTCACAGAAATGTTGTAAGGATTAAATGTATATGAAAACAATTACACAAATGCTATTAATTATTAATAACTGATATCCATTCTACTGAGAGCCTTGAAGGATTCACACACTGCAAAGAATTTCACATTCAGTTATTAGTAAATGCAGAGGATATTTTGGGATATCTATGAAGTGTCCTACATTTCTATGCAGAAGCAGCCCTATGCATTAAACGGCAATCTCAACTTCCATCCATGAAAATGGCCTCTATCAAAAAAGCACCATAAGAAATGTTGGAGAGGATGTGAAGAAATTGTAAACCTTGTGCACTGTTGGTGGGAATGTAAAATGGTACAGCCTCTATGGAAAATAGTATGGTAGTTCCTCAAAAAGTTAAAAATAGAATTACATTTGGATCCGGCAATCTCACTCTTGGGTATATACCCAAAAGGCTTCAAAGCAGAGACAGAAGAGATGTTTGTACATCCATGTTCATAGCAGCATTATTCATAAGATCCAAAAGGTTAAAGCAACCCAAGTGTCCATGGATGGATGAACAGATGAACAAAATGCAGTATAAATACACAGTGGATTATTATTCAGTCTTGAAAAGGAAGGAAATTCTGACACATGCTATAACATGGATGAACCTTGAAGACTTTCTGCTCAATGAAATAAGACAGTCACAAAAGGACAAATACCATATGGTTCCACTTACAGGAGGTGCCTGAGATACTCAATTCAAGAGACATGAAGTAGAACAGAGGAGGGAGCACTGAGAACTATTGCTTCTTGTGGTGCCAGGGGCCAGGAGGCATGGCAGATGGTAATTACTATTAATGGGTACACAATTTCAGTTTTATAAGACGAAAAGAGTTTTGTGGATGAATGGTGGTGATGGTTGCACAACAGTGCGCATGTACTTAATGCCACCAAAATGTACACTTAAAAATAACTAAAATGGCAAACGTTATGTTATGTGTAGTTTGCCAGAATTTTTTTAGAGGCAGTCAACCAATGTGGCACACACATCCAAGTCTGCCATTTCTCATTTGAACAATCGCCTGTAAACAAAGCATCTAAAAAGCAAAGAGATGTCACTAGAATTTACTATTTTAGGCAAGTTTTAAAATGAAAAAGCTGGCACATGTCCCATACTTTATAAAGCTCAGCTGCATATAAACTTGCTTCTCACTACCCGAGACCACCACTTATAAAGGGTACTACTGTGGGTTAGTTACTTAAGCTCTCTTAGCCTTACTTTACTCTTCTATGAAATGGGAATGTCAATTTCTTTCCAGTCAGGGTCTTGTGAGGATTATAGTCAACGATGTATGCAAAGGGGCCTCATGGGCATATGGCACAGTCAGTTCTCAATATGTTTGTTTCCTTTTATAGATAAATTCATTGAAATGAAAATTAATTATACATTGAGGGTCACAATCAAAAAAGAGGGTCACAGATATACATGAAAGTGAAGATGGTGATCCCACTCTTTTTTTTTTTTTTTTTTAAATAGTGGGGATTTTGTGGCTTTGTAGCATCAGATGTACACTTAGGTATCAACTTCTTGTGGGCACCACATCTTTTGGGCATCGCCTGCTCATCCAGTGTCACTGTCTCCACCAATGGGGAGAGCCACCCCCAGCAAGGGACTCAAATTATTTGCTCTCATTTGCTCTGCCTGAAAGATATCTCTGCATATGTTTTTAAGCATCAAAGACTGAGCACCCAGAGGTATAAAGACTACATATTTGGTGGACTTGGGGGAAAATGTGTTGAGTCTGAAAACATTTTAAAATTTATTTCCAAAAGTGGATCTTGTTCTTTCTTTTTATTTTTTTTTAACATTTGCTTTGCTTTTCAAAGCTATCTTGTACAGAATCAACTGCTCCCATTACACTAATCAGCAATGTAAATATTTTAACAAACTCTGTGGGATTACTTTACCTCAGCTTTAAGCAAATGTATAATTTAACACCACCAGGACAACTTGCATCACCCCATCATTTGATGCTTCCCAGCCTCGAATTCATTACACGATCAAGAATTTTACAGTTTTGAAATCAGAAATGAGTTTGTAAAGTAGAAGATAAGGGTCTGCCTTCATTTCAGCTCCAGGAACTCTCAGAACAGGATTCACATTGTAATTTTTGTTGGTGTTGCTTACATCAGAGAACAAACTGTACACATCCTGAAACTTTGGCCTATTAATTACTATAATCAAAGGGAAGGCTAATTATATTGCTAATCAGGAAAAGTCCACCCCAACCATGTTTGCCTAAAAACTCTAGTTCACGGTCATTAAATGGCACTTATGTAATGCCTCCACGCCCTTCCCATTGTGTTGACTGAGGCTTGTTTGGGATATGCAAAATTTTTCTTTCTGTCAATTTTTCCATCCCTCCTCTGCTCTTGTTCTTACTGCCCCCCAGATTGCAGTATTTTTGAAGGTCTCTGCCAAGCAAGGAAGTTTTAGCAATAATGAACTAACCTATAAACATGGAAGAAATGCAACTGTTGCGTGGGAATGGTTGCTTCCATTTGTTCTATGATCCACCCATGAATTGCTTGTATGATTCCTCATTAGAACAAGTGCATCTGGCTTAAACTCTGGGGTTGTTCTTCTGGGGCTCCAGCTTGCCCTGCAGTTTTCATGAGTCAAAGGAAATGTGATGCAGATAAGTGACAGTGCTCTGTCCTCCTCTGTGAGAATTTGAGTATGAAGCTGTCTCTTCAGTGACAGAACCAGACTCCTGGGTGTGTTAGCCCTGAAAAGGAACAGGGCAATTGTTGTGTGTGTCTTTTTATTTTGGTACATTTGATCACCTACCTGAAGGAAGATAGGATTCATTTTCACAATTTAGGATCCTCACTCAATGAAAGAATATGATTAACATAAAGTAGTAGGTTCTCAGAAGCTATGGACACATCTTAATTAGATTTCTGCAGAATACTTAATACTGGGCAGGAAACAAGCAGGGAACATTTCATTTTTAAGTGGTATTTCTGGAGGGAAAAAATCTCTATTAGTTTTGACTTTGACTGCCTCTGTTTGAAGAAACACATAGTTTTAGTATTAGGACTTTCCTGAAAGGAAATAACATCTAATGTTTAAGGACATTTTAGTCCTTAACATCTCTGAACTTGAGTGTACACATCTCTGTGAAGGCATTAATAATATCTATCTTGTCATATAAATGAGAAAAACAATGTTCACAGAAATTAAAAGAATTGTACAAAATTCATGAGTCTAGTAATGGAGTGAATCTTGATGATAAAGGCCACTTTCTTCCCATTAGATTATAAAGGCCACTCTGCACAAAATTATCCAAGTTTCTTTTTTTTAATCGAAATTTCTTGATTCAAATGGTTGGCATATTGGAATACGAAGAAACTAATTTTGTAATAAGAACCTTGAAATCCTGCGAGATGATGATAATTATAATAATGATGACAACAGTAACAATTAGAACTAATATATGTTAATTATGTATTATATGCTACTTACTGTGCTAGGCTATTATAGTGATAGCATCATTTAATCCTTAAAACAGCTCTATGATATAAATAACATTCTTATTTTTCACCATTTTCTAGATGAGTACAGTGAGGCACAGAAACTGTAAATAATGCACTAATTGCAAATATATACTGTGATTGTACATAGCTAGTAAGTCATGGAGCCAAGAGGTCAACTGACAATAAATTAAATTAAATGTGTGTGATGAATCCTATCTTTCCTTTTTACTGCTAATGTAAAATAAGAGTTGAGTTTTGTATGGGAAAGATAAACCAAAGTAAGTGAAATAAACTCTGTTAAAATGTAATGGTGTGAAAGGGTCTGGAGAACTAAAATATTCTGGGTGTTGTAGAATAGAGAGCATTTTTGAAGCACCTTCATAAATTGGCAATTTAATGACTCGAGGATGTTTTCATTCTATTTACTCTTTCTTATTCTTATTCCCTGGCATACCTATCCCTAAGGATTCTCTACACTTGTAACATCTGTAATGTTTGCCTGCTTTTGCCTAAATATGTTCAAGATCTCCCAGAGGTTACCTTCTATATTACAATGCCAACAGGAGATAGTAACGCACATGCGTTTTGACCTGAAAATTCCTCACATCCCAGTATCTGATCATACAAAGTGAGAGAATGTTTGTTAGTTCCATAATTTTAAAAGTTAGGCATGAGGTTTCTAAAATATCTGGTAACTGAGTGGAAAACAGGAACTCGATTCTATGTTTTTTAAGTCATTTCCTTCCAAAATTGATTCTACTTGGACCCTCCATCCATCATTACCACATTGTGGTGTGTGTATCTACCCAGGAGCATCCATATAACCACTTTACTGGATTACTGGATTCACTCTTAAGTTTCCTGAGTGGTAACAATCTCATCATGCTGATAAACTAAGAATATTCAACCCAAATGTCTGTCAACAGATGAGCGGATAAGGAAGATATAGTATATACATCCAGTGGAATGTTATTCAACCATGAAAAAGAAGGCAATCTTACCATTTGTGACAACTTGGATGAATCTTGAGGGCTTCATGCTAAGTGAAAGTCAGACAGAGAATAACATACATATGATATCACTCATATGCAGAATCTAAAAAAACTACATTCCTAGAAGTAGAGAGTAGAATGGTGGTTGCCAGGGACTGGGGGATAGGGGAAATGGGGCAATGTTGGTCAAAGGGTACAAACTTCCAATTATAAGATGAATAAGTTCTGGAATTTCTATGTACAGCATGATGATGATGGCTAATGATACTGGATTATATACATAACAGTTGCCAAGACAGTAAATCTTAAATGTTCTCACCACACACACACACAAAAACGTAATTATATGGCAAGATGGAAGTGTTAGCTAATGCTATGGTGGTAATCATTTTGCAATATATAAATATATCAAATCAATACTTGGACTTCTTAAACTTATACAATGTTATATGTCAATTATATCTCAATAGAGCTGGACGAAAAACAAAAAAGAGTCTCTCCACCCCACTAAAAAAATATCCACAGGATTACTGTTGGATCAGAGAATCCAGTGGCTGGTTTATTATCTCTTCCTAATCAGCCAACTCCAGGAAATAAAAGGTCTTCAACTACAGAACTGATTCTCAAAGGACTTCCTAAATCATTCAGCCTAAGGGCAGTTCCAGTCAGCCAGCAGAAGTTACAATGAGTTTTACATCTCTCCTCCCCCAAGATCGTATCTATGTGTATATGAATGAAACTGGTTAAAATGGGCATGTATACACTTTGACCTGTGGAACTCAGGAAACAAACACAAGGAATGGCAGTTCAGGAACAGAGATTGCCTTCAGGGCAAATGTCACCTTGTGTCCTGATGTCCATTGTTTTGCACAATCTCGGAATCACTGTGGGTTAGCTTCCAGCTCTCAGTCCCTTCTTCTTGTGCCTCTTCCTTTATTTCAAGTGCTCATCACACTGTCTTTTAATTTTTTAAAAACTTTTTTGAGGGAGAAACAGAGCACTAGCGGGAAAGGGGCAGAGAGAGAGGGAGACACAGAATCTGAAGCAGGCTTCAGGCTCTGAGCTGTCAGCGCAGAGCAGAGCACGGACATTCTCGCCAGAACATTCTTGCCCAACACCCTTGGGGGTGCTACCAACTCGATGTGTGACCTCAGGCAAGTGAATTGAACCCAAAGGTCCTATTTTATAAAATAGGGGGTTGAAGTAAATTATGTTGAAATTTCTCTTAAATTCCCTCCTATCACAACCCTCTACTCTCAAACCCAAATGCCCCCTAAGGAAAAACGCATAATTTTAAACAGTCTGCAACAATCCAGAGAAGGTTTAAAAAACAAACAAAAATGAAAAACAAAACCAAGAAATACCTCAACCCATTTAAAGTTTTTAAAAAGCCATGTTAGCTATAAAAATTTTGAAGGAAAAATGTCAAATACTTTCCTCTACTTTCTAAAAAGATTTTAAGCCCTACTTCACGTCCTCAAGTCTTGTACTTCTTCCTTACCACCAAAAAAAAGTAGTTTGTATTATAAAGTGCTTATCTTTATTGATTATCTTCATTAAATTTTCTTGGAAAACATACCCTATAAAGTGAAAATATTTTTTAATTTTTTTAACGTTTATTACTTTTTTTTAGAGAGAGAGAGAGAGAGTGCAATTAGGGCAGGGGCAGAGAGAGAGGGAGACACAGAATCTGAAGCAGGCTCCAGGCTCTGAGCTGTCAGCACAGAGTTCGACGCAGGGCTTGAACTCCTTAACTGCAAGATCATGACCTGGGCTGAAGTCAGACAGTTAACCAACTGAGCCATCCAGGCGCCCTAAAGTGAAACTGTTTTTAAACTATAGTTTTGTTTCCCATTAAGAATCCAAAGCAAACATTTTTATTTTGGTGATGATTATTTCAAATGTTATCTTGCCAGTTCACGAGCTTCAGTGGAAATATCTGATACTGAATGAATTTAGATCAGGTAAAAAAAAATGACCACCAACAAAAATCATCATTGAGCAAGTACGACATGTTCTTCCTTTGTATTCATTGTATTACTGAAACATAAAGAGTAAGAGGAAAAGAAAGCCTATACAGTAGTTGCTTTTTGAAGTAGCTTGAATACACTTTACTCAGTGCATGTTTCAGTTAAATTACAGTGATATTATACAGCTCCTCCCTCCCCACAATGTAATGCAAAGCAATAACATAAGTTCAAAATTCATAAGGAAAAATCAAATAGGTATCACCAATGAGATGTTAACATGTGGAATATTTTATAAACATGTAAGTCAAATCTCGGACTCTATCTGCCTGGATAGATGAAATAAAAATAATAGTTGTGATGTGTTTGAACTAGCAGTATGCATATGTAAATGTCCTCAGAGCCCAGAAACTGATAGTAAGGAGGTAACTGGCCAAAGGCCCCAAAACAAAGATTCAGAAAGCACCTGGCCTTCATGGTTCCTTTGCGGCAGTCTCCATTGTTTCAAGGATCCAGTAAACTTGACAAGGAGACCACAGGTTTTGTCCTTAATGGTCTTAGGCTGACTGGATTGTACATTTTGTTTTATTCCCGTGTTAGTGCCATACTCTTAATTATTATAGTTTACGAATTTTTTTCATTATTATCAAAAGGTTCTCAAACTTCTTGGTCCTGGACCCTCTTTTACATTCTTAAAAATCATTTGAAGACACCATAGAGTTTTTGTAATGCATTACATCTACGGATAATTACCACATTAGACATTAAGCTGAGGGGCACCTGGGTGGCTCAGTTGGCTAAGCGTTCGACTCTTGATTTCACTTCAGGTCTTGATCTCAGGGGGGTTAATTCATGCCCAGAGTTGGGCACCATGCTGGGAGTGAATCCTATTTAAAAAAAAAAAAAAAAAGAAATTAAGCTGAAAAATTTTAAATGTATTTCTTTAAAAATTTAAAAACACTAGTAAATTATTTGTTAACACAACGTTTTTAAATGAAAAGTAACTATAGTTTCCCAAACAAAAGGAATTTAGTGTAGAAATGGCATTCTTTTACATTCTTGCAAACTTGTTTAATGTCTGGCATGATAGAAGAGATCTGCTTTTGCATTAAATCTCTTGTGATAATACGTTGGATGTAGCCACTGGAATATACTATATTTCAGTGTATACTAGTGAAAGAGTGGATACCAAAAAAGGAGTGAAAAATAGTCTTAATATCATCATGAAAGCAATTTTGATTTTTTGAACCCCTTGAACCTCATCTGCCCCAAGACCACAGTCTGAGAACCACTAGTCTTAGCTTTTCTAGGTTATGTAGGTTCTCAGATGAATTCAAGATATTGTTGTCTCTTATTTAGGGAGGCAGTAATTATGCATTTAAAATCTTTTCTTCTCACTTAAGGATATCCTATGTCTCCCCAGTTAATAAAATGTTTTATAAATAATTTCTCAGTAGTCCTGCAATTTTCTTTTTCAGATTTCCTACATTTTTTTTTTATCATTCCTGGTTATTTTATGTTCTTTGTTGCTATTGTGCATGGGATCCATTTTCCCATTGTAGTTTAATTGGTTATTGTTCGCCTATTTTATTTTGTATGTGGCCAGTGGGTTGCTTACTGTTATGTTAAATAATATATTTGGTATGCTGTTTTTTAAAGAAGTAACTTGAAATTTTGAGTCTGTTTACAAGTTGGTATTGATATAATATTCTCAATATTCCGATATCCTCGTGTATCAGATGGAACCCCACCGTTCAATTTCTAGATTTCAAAGATATCTTCTGAAGAAGGATCTTGAATATGCTGATTGCCTTTCTGGCATCTATTCAAGTGATCATGTTTTTTAAGACACATGCATTGATTAGGACTAGATGACTTCTGTTCTCTTCTAGAATTCTTCTCATTTAGATATCATCATGAAAATCAGGCCCATTTAGATTATTAACAAAATCAAAGGACATTTTGACTGTGCCCCTGTTGAAGGGGAGGAAGGCATAACTATGCGCAAAATGTCCCTTGAGGCTGTTCAGGTGAATCTGGTCAGGATGGACCCACTCAGTGACCCCAATCAGGACTTCCAAGACCAAGAGGGCAGGACCTGAAGCAGAGGTTCCAGATCTCATGCAGCCTGAGCCCCCAGTTCCTTAAACCGCCAAAGTGAATTGGTATCCGGGGGCAACTTCATTAGTCACTTTCCCTCTTGGTCTAAAACTGATGCTTATTTTCAGCCCGGGTCCTGCGGGTGGCATGAGCCCCACGTAGGCGGGGGTAAGTTCTCGGGGCTGGGGGGTGCGGGGGGGCGGGTAGGAACACCAAGCCTTAAAATGAAGTGAGTTTGCTCCAGAACACTGGGACTGTCTGAGCGGTTCCAGGGATCCGGGGCAACCCAAGGTGGGCGCTCTGCCCACTTCCTCCACGCCCCGGCACCAGGCGAGGGAGGCGCGCGCCGAGTCCCGGGAAGCCCCCCCGCAGCTCCCTTCGTCCGCACACGGCCCTGCGAGGAGCCGCGGCGCAGGTGGCGGGCGCACGGTGAAGACGAAGCACGTTCCCACGCCCGGGGGAGGGGAGGAAGGAGGCGCCCGCTTCCGGCCCAGGTAGCGGTCGGGGCAGCGCGGGTGCTGCTTGGAGCCCTGGGAGGGGGCGGGGCCCCCGCGGCGCTGGGGGCGGTGCTGGAGGCGGTGCCGGGGGCGGAGCCACTTCCCGGCCACCAGTGGCGTGTGGGGCCCTCCTGGGGCGCGGAGAGTGCGAGGTCACGGCGCCCGCGCCCGCCCCGAGCCGGCCGGGAGTATTTGAGCTGGAGCGCGGAGGGGGCGTGTGGAGAACGTGCGGCAGAACCCGAGGGGAGGTCGCGCCTCGTCCCCGCGGCCCCGGGGAGAGCTTGTGGCGGCGCCGCGTTGGGTCGGCCGCAGGGAGCTGTTGCTCGGGGATGACTTCTCTAGAAGCAGGTCTGTGGGGCTGGGGTCCCTGCAACTCTACACGCATCTGGAAAAGTTTTCTAAGGAGAGAGAAAGTGCAGACCAGAGCCTTGTGATCGCTGTTGAGAAATGGGGGAATCCTTCCAGAAATGATGTCATTTCAACTTGCTCACTAACAACTCTGTTCTCCAGTTTCTATTTGCACCTTGCTAAAATTTCCCTAAGACAATTTAAAACAAAACAAAACAAAAAATTTAAGTGATAATTTATTAGTACTAGGATGGTAATTGGATGTAAGCCTTGAAATAGCCTTTGTAATGGTGCTAAAATTTAAAAAGAGAGATTTTTGAAAATCCAAAGAATCCTCATGGGTTTCCTTTTTTCTGCTATTTTCTTGGTGATTGTAGGTGCTGTTAAAGCCTCTTAAATTTCTTTTAGAATTCACATCGACCCAGTGACTTTAGATTTGGTTTAGGTCAATACAAGAAAGGAGGTGCCTTATTGCTCCGTGTTAGTTGTAAAAATGCGAAAACTGAGGGAAAAATTATAGTCCTGTCATTCCACCCAAACGTTTGTAAGTTCAACGTCTAATTACTTTCCCCAGATCCTGGATGCTTATCCCTGTAACACCATGACTGTGTTGTTGTGTGTCACAGGCCCAGGATCACAGCTGTAGCCTGGCCACTTTGTGTCTCCTACCTGAGCTTTATTATTCGTTACTTTCAGGCTTTTCTAAAGGTAGGTGATCAAGTCGACAAGTTCTCTGGATTTGCTGGAGCCTGAGTTCCAAGTTTTGACAAATAAATCAGGGTCCATGTTATTCATGCCATATTGATTTTTATTACATTATAAAAGATCATTGTTTTCAAGTGGGAAAATTTAGAGATGTGTAAGATTTCAATGGTAACTTGTTTTTTATGAATTTATTGGTATGATATCTAGCATGTGAAAAATGACTCTCATTTGCCTTAGTCCTTTTTGATTATTATTGGTGAGGAGAAAAAAAGTGCAAAGTGAATGATTCAGCTTGGTGGTCTTTAATACCAGCTTGGCATATCTATTTGCGGAGAGTTTGGTCACATGGCAAAAGGGGATAGCATTGGCTTGGACATCGTTTTTCAACTGTATCTTTACAGCCTACGTTTTTTGGTGCATTTATTTGAAAAATAACTTTTATCTGTCAAATCCAAAGTATTTGAAGGTCCATGAGTTGCTACTAATAGTTTGGTGAATGAATAAATATTTGTAAGTACAAATCTACTTTATATGAATGGGGATTATATAAAGTTTTGATGTAAAAATGTATCATTTTAATAACTTCTGCAATGTCCATGCTCTAAACTATTCGGTTCCAACTTTTCCTCTTCTTCCTTCCTTCCTTCCTTCCTTCCTTCCTTCCTTCCTTCCTTCTTCCTTCTTCCTTCTCCCTTCTCCTTTCTTCCTTCTTCTTCTTCCTTCTTTCTTCTTCATTTTTATAGACAAAGATCCCTTCATTAGTCCCTTCCCTAGATCTATAATTTGAAAGATTGTATCTAACAAAGCAAACTCCCTTTCCTTGGTAATGGGAAACAAACTCAGTCATCCATTACAGGGCAAATAGAAGGTTTCCATTAGACTTTCAAAATAATTCACAGAAGACCCCTTACCACACTGGGGACACATAGGGAATTAAGAACCTCAAATTGGGGAAATTAGTCTTCTGAATTGAGGTCATCTGTCCTTGAACACCAAATTTCTACCACGGCCTTTGACTTGGTCTTTTTCTTGACTCTACCATTTACCAGCATTATGACTTTAAAAACTCTTTCTAACCCTGAGTACTCTTTTCTGAAAATGTGGATTACAGCAATGCCTTTCTGAAATGCTTTTTGTGAGTGTTAAATGACATACTGCATATAAAACTGTAACTACAGTGAGCACCTGGCATATAGCAAACAGTCAGAAAAATGCTAGCCACTGTTATTGTCCATTTTTCCTGAAGTCTGAGGATGATTACACCATGTGGTTAGACTTAGGTCTATTGGCTATCTCTTTGTGACAAAAACCACAAAAACTCATGTGGAAGTCATAAGGAGATAACATAAAAGCTGAATTTGGTCTTTGGATATGTTTATTTGGGTCAGCTCATCAATTTAAAATGACTGAATACTTTGAAACTATTTACCAATATTTTAAAATTAGTAAATTTTACATACATTCCCAGAATCCTAGCTTTTCCTGAAAAACAATAGGGCCCGGCAAGGTGGAGTTTGCACCTGTAAGCAGCTCAAAGCAGATGTGGTTGCCCACTCTGAATGGGGCATGTGCACTCTCTACTTTGCCACAAGGCCTCCACTCCCTGCTTTTACTTCGTCCAGACCAGCTTCACTCATATATTTCACCTCCTTTGTCCCTGCAGACATTTCAGGTTGTGATTTCTGACTCAGAAAATATCCCTTACTAATTCAAATGGGTAAATTGTGTAGCTCAAACTCTAACCCAACTTTCATCCTTAAGGAGGAGAGTAATCCTGTATTACAATTTATGAAGCATTTCTTCATAAAACTCACTTGGCACTTAAGCAACTCTGAGATTTAGTTCAGACATGCATTATCATTCCATTTTATAGCTGTGGACATTGAAGCTTATGGATTTGTACTAAAGCTTAGAATAGTGTTCTGATGACTTAAAGTTGTTTCGGGTTCTCACTAATGCCATTTTTTTTTTTCAGAGAGAGAGAGAGAGAGCAAGTAGGGGAGAGGGCCAGAGGGAGAGAGAGAGAGAGAAAGAATCTTAAGTAGGCTCCATGCTGATGTGGGGCTCGATCCCATGACCCTGGGATCATGACTTGAGCCGAAATCAAGAGCCTGATGCTCAACCGACTGAGCCACGCAGGCACCCCAGTAATGCCACTTTTAAAATATGGAGAAGTTTTCTAGGAAATGAAAGCCTTTCCTTTGGTTCTAGCATTTATTCTAAGCAAGTACTTTTATCCCCATAATTACCAACTAAGAAAATGAGTAGTGGAAAGAATACATGTATGGAAGTACATAAGTAGACCTTGTTTTCTCTCTCTACAAAACATCTTTAAGCAAATGAAGGGAACAAAACATTGATTATGGCTCATTCAAAACAAACCATACATATAACTAGACAAGGTCTGTTTTAAACCATACTTTGTTTCCTATGGTTTTGGAAAGCTGAAAGAGGCATGTGTCCAGTTCTTCTTTCTGCAGTAAGCTAGACCAGAGATTTCTGTGAGTGTGTTTTAAAGTTTTGTGAGAAAGGAGATACCTAAAACCTGTTTGGTGATTCATCCTGTTGTCTGTGTGAGGTCATTTTATATGGCAAACTCACTTTTCTGTGGGCTTCTTTTAACCAGGAAGGCTTTATTACTTTCAGAATCATGCTAGGAGAATAATCTATAGAATAAATTCAAAGCAGGGGTAGTTCATTTGTGGGTAGAGTAACTGCATGTGATCCTGATGGTCTGTGTATGAGAGAAGGTCAAACCAGCCATGTGGAAGGTTTGAGGAAGCAGCTAGGCAAAGACAACAGGAGATCCTGCAGGAGAAAAGAGTTTACAGTGTTCTCAGACCTGTCAGAAGCCAGTGGAGGGTGAAGACACAGGAAGAGGCGAAGAAGAACTTAGGGTGAGTTTAGGGGCGTCAGAAACAGCCAGATCATCCAGGGTCTGGAGAACATAGTTAGAATGTGGGTTTTGAAGGATTTTTAGCAGAAAGAGAATGTGGTCTGGTTTCTGTGTTGAAATCATTCTGGCTGTTGTGTGAAGATAAACGACCTACATAGCTGACCTGTTGACCATCCAGTATGCCTCTTCCTTCATAGGCAGGAGCTCCTTTTGAATCTAACTTAAACTTTATATGATGGGAGTTGAAGCAGCAGAAGCACAGCTTAGCAAAGTGGGTGCACAAAGGGAAGGATCCTCCAAAAATGCTCTGCCAAAATATATGATGAATATTTTTTAAAGTAAGAATCAAGGTATTAACATATTGCTTGGTTCTGAGTAAAACCATCTGCTATTCTCTTTATATATGGTATTTTGAGGTTCTAGTGTTTAATATTTATCCTAAAAGCCTAAAGTTATTATTTCTGACCATCTCTTTAACCATGTAAGGAATTTAGGAACATTTACATCCTATTACTACACTTTTAATTATTCATTATTGTCTATTACTGTGTCTTACAGTCAGTGCTGGTTTAGATTTACACACATGCATGACAATTTCTTTGTTGTTTTTGGCAATTTAGACTTTTCTTGTGGATCATTATCATTCTTGAAAGGTATCCTATAAACATGCTTTTTCTCAGGGGTCATCGTTGTTAAACCCCAATGTTTTTCATGGAAAATATCTTTTTATTGCCTTTAGTATTGAAAGATACTTTTATGGGTACTTTTGTTTCTTTTAGATTAATAGTTATTTTCTTTCATTTTAATATATATATATATTTTTTGAATATATCATACTACTGTTTTCTATTGAAATATCAGCAGTCATTCCGATTGTTTTCTTCCAAATGTAATGCATCTTTTCTATTTGATTGGTTTTAAGAGTTTCTCTTTGTCTTTGGTGTTCCATGGTTTTATTTTGATATGTATCTAACTGTGACTTTCTTATCTATTCTACTGGAGCTTCCTAAATTTGAGTGTTCACACCTTTCACCTCTTTAGGAAAACTCTCAGCCATTACCTGTTGCCTTTTATCCATTGTTTCTATTCTTCCTTTTTCAAATGGATTGGATGTGTGTTAGAATCAGTCAGGAAAATGGTTAATACTGGGTAGTTCAACAGAGAATTTAAGATGATACTATGGTCTGAATATTTGTATCCTCCCAGAATTCCTATGTGGGGATCCTGACCACAATGGTGAGGGTGTTGGGAAGGTGGGGACTTTGGACGTGATTAGGTCATGAAGGAAGAGCCTCACAAATGGGAGTAGTGTCCTTGTAAAGGAGACCCCAGAGAGCTGGCTCATCTGTCCCACCATGTGAGGTTACTGCAAATCGACAGTTGTCTAGACAGTGGGCCCTTACCAGACATAGGATCTACCAGCACCATGATCTTGGACTTCCCAGCCTCTAGAACTGGGAGAAATAAATGTTTGTTGTTTATAAGCCACCAATTTATGGTATTTTTGTTATAGCAGCCTGAACAGACTGACATATGAAGAACTAGTTACAAATGTTTTAGGGTATCTGAATTCCAACCAGGGGATAGTGAGGCAGTCTGTGTTTAGCAATAGCAAAAAAACCTTATCGCTGCTTGGGCTGTAGGGTTGCAGTAAGGAGATGGTCTTACCAGAACCCAGAAGGTGAGGCCATCTTAGAACTATGGCAGTTCTGTCCTACAGAAACAGGGACCATGGAGAGATGTAGCCACTGATGGAGACACCATAAAAGCCAAAGAAAGCAAAGGAGAAATATCCTGGTATCTCTTTTCCACCTATGATCCAGTCTCTTGCCTGAGACTCTCATGGATGGAATCTAGCAGAGAAAGAAGCCAATAGGACAAGGAGTGTGGAAAATACAGTTTTGAGATATCAGCTCTCCAGACTCAGGGCATGGAAGGTTATGCATGGATCTGCGAGCAAGTGGACCGTTCCATTCTCCTTTCCATAGCTTTCAATTGGCTTTTGTGGGGTTTTTTTTTTTTCACTTCATTTCCCTGTACTGCATCTTGAGTAATATTTTATTGTGGCAAAATGTGCTTTACATACAACTTACCCTTTTAATCATTTTAAAATGTGCAGTTGAGTGACATTAAGTACATTTATGTTATTTATTGTACTATTATCACCACCATCTATCTCCGGCACTTTTTTATCTTACTAAACTAAAACACTACCCATTAAACAATAATTTCCATGCATTCCCTTTCCCCCGAACCCCTAGCAACCACAATTCTACTTTCTGTCTTTGAATATAACTATTCTAGGTACTATATATATAAATGGAATCATGTAATATTTGCCCTTTTGTGGCTGCCTTTTTTCACTGAGCATGATGTCTTCTAGGCTAATCCATGTTGTAGCATGTGTCAAAATTTCCTTGCCTTCTAAGGCTGAATAATATTCTATTGTATGTATATGCAGCATTTTATTAATGTATGTCATCCATTGACGGACATGTTGGTTGCTCTCACCTTTTAGGTATTGTAACACTGCTCTGAATATGGGTATACATGTATCTTTTAGAGAACCTGCTTTCAGTTCCTTTGAATATATACCCAGAAGTAGAATTGTTGGTAATTCTGTGTTTTGCAGGGGAACCACTATGCATTTTCCACAGCAGCCACACTATTTTACATTCCCACCAGCAATGCACAAGAGTTCCAATTGCTCCCAACCTCAACAACACTTGTTTTCTGTGTTCCTCATAATAGCCATCCTAATGGGTGTGAAGTACTATCTCATTATGGTTTTTATTTGCATTTTCCTGATGATTAGTGGTGATGAGCATCACTTCATTTGCTCATTGCCTTTTGTATATCTTTTTTGGACAAATGTCTATTCCAGTCCTTTGCCCATATTTTAAATTGGATTATTTTGTTGTTGTGTTGTAGGAGTTCTTTGTATACTCTGGTTAACCTTTTATAAAATACATGACTTGCAAATATTTTCTCCTAGTCTGCAGGTTGTCTTTCCACTCTGTTGATAGCGTCCTTTGATATACAAGGGTTTTTAATTTTTATGAAATCCAATTTATCTGTTTCTTCTGTTGCCCGTGTTTTGGTGTCATATCCCAGAAATCATTGCCAAATCCATTGTCATGAAGCTTTCCTCCTATATTTTCTTCTAAGTTCTAGAGTGTTAGCTCTTATGTTTAGATCTTTGATACATTTTGGGTTAATTTTTGTGTATGATTTAACATAAGGATTTAGCTTCATTTTTTGGCATATCGTTATCCAGTTTTCTCAACACTTTGTTGAAAAGACTTTCTTTCCCTATTGAATGGGCTTGGCAGTCTTGTTGAAAATCATTTGACCACATGTGTTTTATTTCTGGGCTAATTTATTCTGCTGGTCTGTCTTTATGCCAATATCACACTGTTTTGGTTATTGTAGCTTTGAAATAAATTTTGAAATCAGGAAGTGTAAAACCTCCAACTTTATCCTTCTTTTTAGGGTTATTTGGATTATTTGAAGTTCTTTTAGATTTCATATGTATTTTAGGATGGATCTTTTTCTTTTGGGGATTTGATAGGTAATGCAGCTGTAGATTGTTTTGGGTAGTACTGACATCTTAATATCTTAATATGAAGTCTTGAACTTGATATTAACAAGTCTTGAACTTGATATTAACATCCTATATGAACACAGAATGTCTTTACATTTCTTTGTGTCTGGTGTAATTTCTTTCAGCAATGTTTTGTAGTTTTCACCGTACAGGTCTCTTGCCTCCCTGGTTAAACTTATTCTTAAGTATTTTATTCTTTTTAATGCTATTGTAAATAGAATTGTTCTCTTCCTTCTCAGATTCATTGTTAGTATATAGAAATGAAACTGATTTTTGATGTTGATTGTGCATCCCACAACTTTTCTGAATCCATTGATTAGTTCTAACAGTCTGTTTTGTGGCTTCTTTAGGGTTTTCTATGTATAAGATCAAGTCATCTGTGAATAGAGATAGTTTTATTTTTCCCCTCCAATTTGAATTTTTTTTTTTTTTTTTTTTTTTTTTTTTACTGCTTGCTCTGGCTACAACTTTCAGTACTATGTTGAATAGAAATGGCAAAAGTAGGCATCCTTGCCTCTTCCTGTTCTTAGAGGAAAGGCTTTTAGTCTTTCATCAATAAGTGTGATGTTAGCTGTGGGTTTTTCATGTATGTCCTTTCTTATGTCCAGGTAGTTTCCTTCTATTCTTAGTTGGAAGGTTTTGGTTTTTGTTTTTAAGTCTTGAACAGGTATTGAATTTCTTAAAGCATTTCTGCATCAATTTAAATGATCATTTTTTTATTCATCATTTTGTTAATGCCATGTATTACATTGATTGATTTTTATATATTGAACCTTTCTTGCATTCCAGGAATAAATCCCACTTGGTCATTGTATATGACCCTTTCCATATGCTATTGAGACCCTTTGAATATGTTGTTGAATTCAGGGTGGTGGTATTTTATTTGAAGATTTTTGTATCAATCTTTATTGGGATATTGGTCTGCAGTTTTTTTATAGTGTCTTTGTCTGGCTTTTGTGTCAGGGTAATGCTAACCTCATAGAATGAATTAGGCACTATTCACACTTCTTAAATGTTTTGGAAGAGTTTAAGAATTCTTAGTACTTATTTGTTAAGAGTTTAAGGTGTTAATTTTTGTTTAAGGTGTTAATTTTTCTTTAATGTTTGGTAGAATTCACCAGTGAAGCTATCTGATCTTGGGCTTCTTTTGTTGGTGTTGAGAGGTTTTTGGTTACTGACTCAATTTCCTTACTAGTTATGGACCTATTCAGACTTTTAATTTTTTCATGGTTCAGTCTTGGTAGGTTGTGTGTTTCTAGGAATTTGTCCATTTTATCTAGTGTATTCATTGTGTGGGCATATAATTGTTCCTAGTTTAATTCTTTCTATTTTAATGAAATCAGTAGTAATGCTTCCTCTTTCATTTCTAGTTTTGGTTATTTGTGTGTTATCCATCTTTTTTTCTAAGTCAGTCTGAATAAAGGTTTGTCAATTTTGTTTATCTCTTTGAAGAACAAACTCTTGGTTTTATTGATTTTCTCTATAGTTTTCTGTTTTCTATTTTGTTTATTGCTACTCCAGTATTTATAATTTTCTTTTATTACTTTTGGTTTTAATTTGTTCCTCTTTCTCTAATTCTAGTTTTAGGGTATAAAACTAGGATTTGAGATTTTTCTTCTTTTTTAACATAAGCTTTATAGCTATAAATTTACCTCTTACCTATGATTTCACTTCATCCCTTAAGTTTTGCTATGTTGTATTTTTATTTGCTTCAAGATATTTTCTAATTTTTCTTGTGATATTTTTAGAGTGAAATATTATTTTTTATTTTTATTTTTTGATTTATTTTTTTAACATAATTTATTGTCCAGTTGGCTAACATACAGTGTGTACCATGTGCTCTGGGTTTTGGGGGTAGCTTCCCGTGATTCGTCGCTTACATACAACACCCAGTGCTCATCCCAACAAGTGCCCTCCTCAATGCCCATCACCCATTTTCCCCTCTTCCCCACCCCGCCATCAACCCTCAGTTTTCTGTATTTAAGAGTCTCTTATGGTTTGCCTCCCTCCCTCTCTGTTTGTAACTATTTTTTTCCCCTTCCCTTCCCCCATGGTCTTCTGTTAAGTTTCTCAAGTTCCACATATGAGTGAAAACATATGATATCTGTCTTTGTTTGACCGACTTATTTCATTTAGCATAATACCCTCCAGTTCCATCCACATTACCGTAAATGGCAGGATTTCATTCTTTCTCGTTGCCATATTTTGTGATTTGTTTGTCAGACTCATTTGTTGTTTGATAGTGTGTTGTTTAATTTCCACATGTATGTGTATTTTCCAATTTTTCTTTTGCTGTTGATTTCTAGTTTCATTACGTTCTTTTTAAAAAAATTTTTAATGTTTAATTATTTTTGAGAGACAGAGTACAAAGGGGCAGGAGGGGCAGAAAGACAGAAGGAGACACAGAATCTGAAGCAGGGTCCAGGCTTCGAGCTGTCAGCACAGAGCCCAATGCAGGGCTTGAACTCATGAACTGTGAGATCATGACCTGAGCTGAAGTCAGATGCTTAACCAACTGAGCCACCCAGGCACCCCTCATTATGTTCTTACTGAAAAAGATATTTTGTATGTTTTTAGTCTTTTGAATTTTATTAAGACTCATTTTGTGGCCTAACATATGGTTTATCTTGAAGAATGTTGCATATACACTTCAGAAAAAGTGTATTCTGCTGTTGTTAGATGGAGCATTCTGTATGTATCTATTGTTTTATCCATTACTGAAGGTGGGGTATTAAAGTTTCCTGGTATTATTGTAGAGCTGTTTATTTCTCCCTTCAATTATGTCAATGTTTGCTTCATATATTTTGGAGCTCTGATGTTTTGTGCATATATATTTATAATTGTTATATCTTCTTGGTTAGTTGATCCTTTTGTCATTATAGTATCCTTCATTTCAACCTGAAGGACTCCTTTTAGCAGATTTTGTAGGACAGATCTAGTGGTAATGAACTCCCTCAGCTTTTGTTTATTTGGGGAAGTGTAAATTTCTCCTTCATTTTTTGAAGGGCAGTTTTGCTGGATATAAAATTCTCAGTTGACAGGTTTTTCTTTCAACACATTAACTATATCATCCTACTGCCTCTGACTTACAAGGTTTCTGGTGGGAAATCTTATTGAGGATCCTTTGTAAATGATGAGTTGCTTTTCTCTTATTGTTTTCATGATTCCTTGTCTTTGTCTTTTGAGTCCTTCATTATAATGTCTCAGTGTGGGTTTCTTTGGATTTATCCTTGCAATTTGTTGGGCATATTGGATTTATAGACCCTTCTACGTGGATTTGTGCATCTCTCCTTTCCTTAAATTTATGATGTTTTCAGCCATTATTTCTTCAAATAATCTTTTGCCTCATTCTCTTTCTTCTTCTTCTAGAACTCATAATACTTTTATTGGTCCTCTTGATGGTATCTCATAAGTCCCTTAGGCTCTGTTCATTTTTCTTTTTTTTCCTTTGTTGTTGTTGTTACTTTTATTATTATTTTATTTATTTTTTTTTTTTTTTAATTTTTTTTTCAACGTTTATTTATTTTTGGGACAGAGAGGGACAGAGCATGAACGGGGGAGGGGCAGAGAGAGAGGGAGACACAGAATCAGAAACAGGCTCCAGGCTCTGAGCCATCAGCCCAGAGCCCGACGCGGGGCTCGAACTCCCGGACCGCGAGATCGTGACCTGGCTGAAGTCGGACGCTTAACCGACTGCGCCACCCAGGCGCCCCTATTATTATTTTAGAGAGGAGGTTCAGAGGAAGAGAGAGAGAGTGAGAATATTAACCAGGTTCCACACTTGGCACAGAGCTCAACATGGGGCTCAAACTTATGACTGTCAGATCATGACCTGAGCCAAAGTCAAGAGTTGGGTACTCCAGGCACCCCTGTTCATTTTTCTTCATTCTTTTTTCTTTTTGTTTTTCAGACTTGATAATTTCAAATGACTTGTTTTTATTTCATTGGCTGATTTTCTGCTGCTTGTTCAAGTCTGCTATTAAACCCCTCTAGGGAATTTTTCAATTCAGTTATTTTTTATATCCAGAATTTCTGTTTGGTTCTTTTTTTTTAAACATAATTTGTATCTCTTTGTAGGTACTCTATATCTGTTCTGAAAAAAAAATGCACAGGATGACTTTATTTCTTTGTTTCTTTCTTAAATATTTGATAGAATTCATTGGTAAAATCATCTGAAAATTTTCTAGTTACTGTGTTCTATTCATTTCAATCAGTGTTCAACAAATCCTTATAGAGTACATCCTTTGTGCTAGTCATGGTTTTAGAGTCTTTGGGATATATCAGTGAACAACCTGGATAAAATTTCAGTGCTCATGGGCTTATATTCTAGGAGCATAGAAAAGCAATAAATAAAACATACTAAACAGGAAATGATATAGTGTGAAAGGAAGTAACAAGTGTTATGAGAATAGAGCAGAGAAGGTGGGACCAGGAATTTGGAGGTAGGATGGAGTGGAGGAAGGCAGATTGGCATTTTAAACAGGATGGTTAGAGTAGGACTTATTGAGGAAGTGATGGCTGATGGAAGAATTAAAGGAAGTGATGGAGTAGGCAATGTGGATATCTGGAGAAAGAGCATTCCAGGCAGAGGGAAGACACAGCCCAAGGGGACATCATCCCTGCTGTGTTTTAGAATGAGAATTAAGGCATTTTGGTTATTTTATTAAATAAGAATGAAGTGCAGATTTACAAAAGCAGTCAAGGGGTGCTTGGGTGGCTCAGTCAGTTGAGTGTCCAACTTCAACTCAGGTCCTGAACTTGTGGTTCGTGAGTTCGAGCCCTGCGTCCAGCTCTGTGCTGATAGCTTAGAGCCTGGAGCCTGTGTCAGATTCTGTGCCTCCTTGTCCCTCTGTTCCTCCCCTGCTCACAGTCCATCTCTCTGTCTTTCAAAAATAAAGATTAAAAAAAAATTTTTTAAGCAGTTAGAAATAAGTATTGAGATGAATGTTAAGATCCCGAAGTAGGGTACCTTTTTCATTGTATTATGGTTTTTTTTCTATCATGAAAAAGAAAAACACCAAAGCTCAGCAGCTCAATATACAATAAGTCAATTCAAAAGGATTATTCTTCATTTTTAAAATGTGGCTCTTAAAATAGAATAGTATCTTTTGGAATTATGGTAAATACATATGTCAAAATATAGTAAGTATATATGCCAAAAATATTTAGCATATATGATCATTTAATCGAGAAATTAGTTTTTGTTTTATGAGCTAGAGAATTATTTTTTATTCTATGAGTGCTAAAGGACTAGAAAAAAAGATGAACATTCATAGTTATGTAGAATACAATCTACTGTAATTATTAAATAATTAATTTTTAACTGACATTTATTTTATTTTTAAATAATAACCTTTCACGTAGTGGGAGAAGTATGGCTTAAGATTCAGAAGACTTGCTTCTATCCTAAGTTTTTTTAATTCTTTTTTTCCTTTCTTTCTTTTAATGTTTATTTATTTATTGAGAGAGAGTGTGTGTGTGTATGCATGCACATGTGCTCATTTGGAGGGAGAGGGAGAGAGAGAGGAGAGAAAGAATCCTAAACAACCTCCATGCTATCAGTGTAGAGCCTGACATGGGCTCAATCTCACAAACCATGAGATCATGACCTGAGTCAAGAATCAGATGCTTAAGCCATTGAGCCACCTAGTCACCCCTAAGTTCTTCAAAGTTTAATTTTGAGAAAGTCATTTTAGGCTTCATTTTACCTACTTGTTGAGAATTTTGTTTGTTTTAAATGAGATTTGACTAGCTGCATTCTGTTTCCAAAACACTTGTGCTTTTGTTATTCTGTGATTATTGTTTTATATTATAATAATGCACTGCTTTAAATGTTTATCTTACTTAGAACTGTTAAAGAGGATATTATATTTTGGACAAACTTCAGTCATGTTTAATGTCCAACTCCAATACTGCTCATTTTCTGTATCTCTTCATGATCACTTCAGAATTTCTTCTTCACCTGGGCTTCTATAACACTTTATGGTTATTTCTGTTATCTGTCACTTTTCATAATATTACTTACATGTATCTATCTATGAGTTGCCTATCTTTGTATCCTCAAGACACTAAAATACTTTGCACACATTGGGTGTTCAGCCATTCTTAGTTGAATTCTGATGCCTGTATATTTAAATATGAATAGTTATGGGGCACCTGGGTGGCTCAGTTGGTTAAGCATCTGACTCTTGATATTTGGCTCAGGCCATGATCTCAGGGTTGTGGAACCAAGCCCCATGTCAGGCTCCAAGCTGAGCGTGGGGCCTGCTTGAGATATTCTCTCTCTCTCTCTCTCTCTCTCTCTCTCTTTCTGTCTCTGTCCCTCCCTCCCTTTCCCCCCTCCCCCTCCCTCTGCCATCTCCCCCACACACATGGTCTACCTCTCTTAAATAGATAAATAAATAAATAAATAAATAAATAAATAAATAAATGCCAGTAGTTAATTCCTAATAATTAACGTAGCAGAAAGTAAAGTTGTGTTCAATAACATTACCACTTGAGAGATAGTATTCCATGTAATGAATGTTTCTTGTGATTGAAAATGCTTATTTCAGGTATTTAATAAGATTTAATATGGTCTTTTGGTCTTTTACACTATATGGATGGCATAAATGCTTATTTGCATGACTCAAGTACATAGATGGAAGAAGTAATCTTGTCACTGATTGTGCAATCACTAAAGTGGATGATTATTACTGATTACCTCCTACTTGTTCTGTTGCATTTTGGATCAAAGGCACAAATTTCATAAAATTAAATGTTCTATGAACTATTCATAAGTGTATTTTTATGTAGTAATGTAATTTTTAGCAGACATTCATAGCCATTTACTAGATGATGTGCCCTTAAGTATAATGAATCAGAATATGATCCTTATTTTAGTGAGATTTTCAAATTCTTTTCAGCTCTCCCTCATCCTTATTTTTCTCCCTCATTTAAAAACTTCTTTTGAAGAGCCATATTGATTAATTTATTCAACAGCTGTATATTTAACATCTACTACATGCCAGGAACAGAGTTAGGCATTATTAGATTTGGATGTGAACACGACAGATAAGGTCTGTGTTGTCAAAATTAACAGGTAAACAACAAAATGTTTGCCCATTTTCCCAAATTTACTAATTGCCTCCCATGTGCTAGGCATCATTCTGGAAACTGCACGTACAGTAGTAAAAAGAGCAAAGTCTATACCCTTTTGTAGCTTGCATTCTAAAGGAGAAATGGGGAAATATGTGGGGAAAGCTACCTTTATGTAGGTTGTTCAAGAAAAGCCTTTCTAAGAAAGTGATGTTTGAGCCAAGATCTGAAGGCTGAGAAGGAACTGAAGTAAAAGACTAATTGAGGCAAAACAGCAAAATTGATTATACTGAGAATGAACTCCTGTTTTATGCACATTAGTTTAGTTTTCAAGATGAGAAAGTTGAGTTTATTATTGCTTTCATCTTTTCAATAATTAGTAAGTAAGGGCATCAGCTGGGAAGTTTTGTGAGAGGGGATAGAGAACAAAGAGGAACAATCTGAGGAGACAAAAGTGTGAGAAGAGAGATCATTGTGAAATAATCCCTCCAGAGAGCAAGGAACAGACAAACCAGGGAAGCGCAGTAGGACCTCTGGGCAGTGTCGACGGTCTACTTGTAGGTTTTTTTTATCCTGAATTTGAAGTGAAACTAGCATTATGGTTGTGTGGTTTTCTCCAGCTGTAGGCACAGGTGTGAAGAAATGTAAGGTTTAACCAGAGCTGTTTTGTGGTTTTTTGTTTTTTGTTTGTTTTTTTGTTTTGTTTGTTTTTTACCCTGGGAGACTCATGGTGGAGAAAGAGGAACAAGAGCGTTGAGGGTGTTTGCAAGGAGATCATAATAACTCAAGCTATAGAATTTATGCCGGGGAATGAAGACTGAATACGGTTGATGGCTATAAAGAAAGTGAGAACTCAATGGATTGGTGGTGGGGCAGAGGTTGAACATTGTAGTTAGACTAGTGTATTTCATGAGCCAACATTATTACGTAGTATTAATACCTTATTAACAGATGTGTTTCTATGTGTATGCATACACATACAAGCACAACTGCAGTCAACTTTTGTTTTATATTTAATGTTTATTTATTTTGAGAGAGGGAGGGAGAGAGAGAGAAGGGCAGAGAGAGGGGGAGAGAATCCCAAGAGGCTCCGTGCTGTTAGCACATAGCCTGACGTGGGCTCAGACTCACAAACCATGAGATCATGACCTGAGCCTGAATCACGAGCTGGATGCTTAACTGACCCAAGCCACCCAAGTGCCCCTGCAGTCAACTTTTTGTCATTGAAAAAAGTGAGGTTTTGCATAGATAATTGAAAAAATGTGAGGCCCCCAGAAGTTTGGGACCTATTTCTGTTACTTTTTTTTTTAATAATTTTATACAAATGGTTGAATGTAATATAGGGAGAGTATAGGAGGTTGAAAATACCACTGGGAAGTCAGAAAACCTGAGATCTTATTTCACATTACATATAACATCACCTTTGTAAAGTCACCTGGATTCATTGGCCATAGTGTCCTAATTATTTCAGCACTGTTCCAGGTATTGGGCATATCATGATACCTGATAAACATGGGTAAAATGCTATGCAAGTACAGAGGTGGGGCATCAACCCAAATGGGATGGAGAGTGGTCACATTCAGAGGAAATGACATCAAGCCAAGATCTGAAAGATAAGTAGGTGTTGGAATTTAGTAAAGAAACCACAGGCAGAAGTGGAAGGGATTAGTGTATATTAAAATCCTTAAGCAAGAAAAAAAAAATGACCTTAAGGATCCTGAGTGGCCGGTTTGTAGTGACTGAGAGAAGAGTTGAGACATGAGGCTAGAACATTAAGCAAGGACCGACCATATTTTAAAGAACCTGGTAAGTTAATGTTAAAGAAATTTCATGCTAAAAGTAACATGAGGGGACCCATTATTGGGTTTTACATACAGGAGGGGTATAAGACATGATCACTTTAAAGTGTGGGATTTGCCTTGATGATGTTGAATCTTTATGGTTGTGGTTAATTCTAAATTAATTTCATTCACTGTACTAATACCTGAGTATAAAGCAGCACATCGAAATGATTTAAATATTTTGTTTTTTATTTTAATATGAAAAGAATTAAGAGCAATTAATATGGGACTATATTAAACATAGAAATAAAGCCTTGTTTACAAAGCATTATTACTCTTAGTAATCTTTTTGCAAAAAGAATTGAAATTAAAATTTTCTATAATTCTGAGTACATTTGGTTACAACTGTATATTTTCCATCATATTAGTGAAGTGTTAGATAATTTCCCTTGAGTTTATGTTGCCATTTAATATCCCCAATGAGATGTACCTGAAACTGTACTTTTTCTCTCCAGTGATTTAAACTTGTGAGATGCTTCCATTAACTGGAAAAACAATCATCTTTGATAACTTTCCTGATCCTTCTGATACATGGGAAATCATTGAAACGATCGGCAAAGGAACTTACGGGAAAGTTTTTAAAGTGTTAAATAAGAAAAATGGCCAAAAAGCAGCAGTGAAAATTCTGGATCCGATTCATGTATGTCACATTGTTGTTGTCTTCTCCTCCTCCTCCTCCTCCTTCTTCTTCTCCTAATTAACTTTGTTTTTATTTGTATTAAGCAGTTAAAAAATCTGTAAATATCTTGATTTGCCACAATGTCAGTTACAGTAGAAGAAAATGTAAAAAAAAATCTGTTAGGTTTTTCTTATTTATATGCTTAACATATACAATAGGGACCAAATACAAATAAGTAAATAGATAAATACAGGTCTCAACAGCTCAACAGTTAAGTCAGTGTTATTTTAGATTTCAAAAAATTGTAAGAACACAGACTCGGGTCTAGAGGTAATTCTAAAATGTCATCTTTGCCATATCTCTTTTTCTTCCTATATTTATTTAGGCTTCAGGCAGAATATCTCTTAAGCTAAACGAGAAATATTTTATTTTAAATTATATTTCTTTCAGAGATGGGAAATTTATTTTCAGGTTTGCTGAAATGTTTCCAAAGCAAAAATGGTACTCACTTATAATCAGGGTGGGTTACCTTGTAAAGAACTGATAATGTGCGTGGAGTCCTTATGGCCTTTTAAGTGATGCCCCAGTAGGGTCCTCTTCTGCTGTTTTTGGAATGGCAGTTGTGATAAGGGAAACTTCCAAGCCTTTTTTTGGGGGTGGGGGGGGGGGCTCTCAGAGCATGAAGAAACTGATGAGACTTTTTTTTCCCCCTGAGAATGAGAACTGGCTATTTTGTAACATTTTCAGCTCCTGGGAAACATGTAGCTCTCCCGTAGCACCTTGGGTGAGCCACCACGAGCTCAGTGATCACATAATCCCCAAACTTCTATTGAGAGCAGTTTCTTTAGTTACTTGACTCTTGCACAGGTGATGGAGTGTGACATGACAGAAATGATGTGATGTGTGTGAGAAGGACAGGACTCCTAGTCCTTGTCACAGCTCTTATACTAACAAACTGTAGGACCCTGCAAAAGGTCTCTGGGCCTCTGTGCATCTTAGGGTTGCTCTTTCTTTTTGGATTGTTTATTTCTACTAAACCCATTATAGCTACAGTGTTTCATATTATTTTGAGGAGAGGGGAGGGAGAGTGGGGGTTTATTTTCAGCAAGAAATTAGATACACTGGAGGGGGAAAAAAAAAGAACTATGCCTGGGCTTTACTGATGCTGAATGTTTTCATATTCTCTAATGGAAAGTTCTTATAATTTAAGCTGAAGGAGGAGAGACACAAATTAAGCTGTACCAAAGTAACTGTAACTCTCTCCTCTGGTCTACATAATTATGGTTTAGGGTCATGGTGGTAAGGGGAAGGGCTCTGGCCAGATCCCGTGTCTGGCCCTGTAACCAGTGTGTCTTCTTTTCTTCTACTCCTTAGTGGAGAAGAACAAATGAATTATGAATACAGATAGCCATTATCCTTTTATAATTTACTCATGTTTTGTATACTTTGAACCTTAAAAATCATCTTTTGTCCTATTGCTTTAATGAAATATCTGTTGATTTCGTGAGATTTGTTCTTTTGCTGCCTTTATTCTTGTCATAGTACATATATGTTTTTCTGAGAATTATTTATTTCCTCTTCATTCATCATGTCAGAAGTCAAATAAAAAAGATTTATAACCAAGAGATTATAATCTTAATAAAATAAATTTAAATGCGTCTGAGCATTTTACAGAGTGGTTTTTTTATTAAAAGAGTCTTACTATTATGAATTTTGATAGAGTAAGTGTCTATCCAAGAAAGGGATAAAATGAACAGGATTAGAAGGTCATAGGCATTAGACTTGCAGTCTCATTCTGGATCTTACACTAACCAGCTCTGTGACCAACTTCTCTGAGCTTTAGTTTCTTTTTCTAAAATTAGAGCTCTGGTCTAAAATTCTTTGCAGCTCTGTGATTACATGATTTTGTAAGAAAACAACATGGATGCTAAGTATTACTGTAAAAACAGTAGTGGAAGGGTTTCTCTTATTACTACTCTGAGTTGTTTCATGTTTTGTGGTTTTCTAAAACCATGACTTTAAGTGGTTATCTTGCATTTTTGTTGACAGGATAGCAATGTATTCTACTTCTGGCAAATGGGCCTTTACCTAATTTAAGGCTGTGTGCCATCTTATATATGTAGGAATTTATTGCTTATATGACTAGTTTTTGAAAGCTTCTAAATATCCTATATTTCAAAGAAACAAATGAACCAGCTAAAAGTATTTAATTTCAAATCAGTGGCTTCAAAACAGTGGCCACTAAAACAATGTTAACACTGCAAAGAAAGGAGTATCTTTTGGAATCTCCATGTATGTTTCTTTCTAACTACATACAAAAATAGTCTTTTATTTGTCCCTTTGTAACTCAAGGAAATTAACATAATTAGAGATGTATTTGATTAGCAGGAAAATCACAATCTCTCCCCTTAAATAATGGCATCAGAAATTTCAATGCCTACTACTGAGCATAATAAAACCTATTATTATAACCTTGCTTTGACAAAATTAAATTCGCTATTTGGTGGTCTACAGTATGTGCCTCTTTGACATAATTCATGTTTTTCTCATGGTTTTCTTTTTATGACCTTTTGAAACTAGGACATTGATGAAGAGATTGAAGCAGAGTATAACATCTTAAAAACGCTTTCTGACCACCCTAATGTGGTCAGATTCTACGGGATGTACTTTAAGAAGGATAAAATAAGTGGAGATAAGCTGTGGTTGGTTCTTGAGGTAAGTGTTTCAACATTATTCTATGTGTAGAAATTTACAGTGTGGTCTTGGAATGACTGAACGTTTGTGTAACATCAATACCATAAAACCATGGTTCCTTTAGTATGTTCCCGACTGCTCATAGACTCAATAGAATGTTGTGCCCCATTCTGGCCCTGTGGCTTTAAGACACAAGAGGAAATTAAAGAAAAGCCCTAAAGGCTATTAAAGACTAAAAGGAGACATCTCCACGATAAAAGACTCAATAAGCAAGAATTATTTTCCTTGCAGAAGAACAAGCTTAAAGGGACTTCATTATAATATTTATTTATTCATCTGCATTTTGCTCGGCTAACACGCGACTGAGGCTCTGTGCCAGGTGCTGGATATAATAGAAAATTAATGTAAGTGAGGCTTCATTAGACAAAAATGGTAAGCTGCGAGGTTTTTTTCTGTCCTCATTGAATACTAATGATATAAACTACAGAACCAGGTATTTACATTTATGGAGTAAAAACCTTATTAGAAATGGTATTGAATGCTGAATAAGTTGCCAAAGGGAAGCTGTAGAGTCTCCCGAGAGTAGGTTTAGACAATTCTATCTAATGCGGAAATACTAGAAGGTGCTCTCTTAAGGGAACTGCCAGTCCCAGAAGAATGTAGTTTTTCTCATTTTCATTGAATATGATTGAAGTGAGGTAATCATTAATTCTAATAAAATTCATAAGCATTTTTATTTTTGAACAAAATTTTTAATGTTTATTTATTTTTGATAGAACACAAGGTGGGGGGAGGAGAAGAGAGAGAGGGAGACACAGACTCCGAAGCAGGCTCCAGGCTCCGAGCTGTCAGCACGGAGCCCGACGTGGGGCTCAAACCCACAGGCAGTGAGATCATGGCCTGAGCTGAAGTCGGACGTTTAACCGACTAAGCCACCAAGCGCCCCTTCATAAGTGTTTTTATTTTTTTATTTTTTTAAATTTTTTTTTCAACGTTTTTTGTTTATTTTTGGGACAGAGAGAGACAGAGCATGAATGGGGGAGGGGCAGAGAGAGAGGGAGACACAGAATCGGAAACAGGCTCCAGGCTCTGAGCCATCAGCCCAGAGCCTGACACGGGGCTCGAACTCACGGACTGCGAGATCGTGACCTGGCTGAAGTCGGACGCTTAACCGACTGTGCCACCCAGGCGCCCCTATAAGTGTTTTTAATAGTTGCTTTTATCAAACTCCGGACTGGTAAAACCTTTACTGGATCACTATAGTAGCGTGCATTTATTGTGTTCATTATGATTTATTAGCGTTTGATTATTGTGTTTCTTTCAGAATGTTCTGTTGGTTTTTCTGCAGACATACGTGTGAATTGTATTGTTTTCATACTTTATATTTTTTCTATTCTTTAAATGATTTTTTAATGATTGAAATAAATGATCATTGTAAAAAATACTTGAAACTATAAAAATAACATTATGTACGTTAACATTTAACATATTTCCTTCATCTTTTTGTCTGTGTTTCAAATGATTGGCAATATCATTATTATGAAGTTATCCTACTTTTTTCACTAAATATAATTGCAGATAAACTTAATCATCTTTATCTTTTTCTGAATAAATACATTCATTTGGTTAATAAAAAGCAAGTAAAACCAAAAGACTTATAATCCAGAGCAGTAACAGCATAGATCCAGTTTGGTGGTGTTAACTTGTCCCGAGCACGTCTGTGCTTTGGATGCTTACCTGGAAACGCAGGGCTGAGCTTCTCTTTCATTTTCTAATCTGTGTCCTGGATTTTGGCAAGGTATTAATTGTGCTTCTGGAACCCTGCGTCCTCCTGCTCCACAGTGGAGTTCTGCCGAGCATCAGACCTTTCTAATCTCTCTCTCTCTCTGCCTCTCACCTATGTGGGATCCACTGTTCCCCAAATCGCTTGGCCTCCCCTTTCCAAGTTGACTTTCCTATTTTACATACCATGCAGTAGTGTGTGCCTCATTCTCGTTATCCACTCTACTGATGTCACCAAATCTCATGTCCCTTCAGGTCAGTTTCTCTAGGGAATAAAATCTCCAGTCTCTTGCCTGGATGTGTGTGTATGTGAGGAGTACTCTGGCAGGCTCCTGGATGTTGGTATTTTATATGTGAGATAAGAGGTTGTCAAGTCTTTTGATTCTAATCAAACTTCCAAAGGGTCCCTTGTTTTCTACCCCACCTCTCCCAACTCCTGGGTTAATCTGCTCAGGTGACCACAAAATAGCTCTCGCCTACTGCTTTATTTTGTGGCTTTCTCTGCACTGCCAAATTGGTCACCACTGGGCTTTCCATGTTGAAAAATTTTGTTGAACTCTCTTGTCTACGGCTCTCCTTTTTTCCATTCTCTTTTTTTTGTGTGTGGTTTATACTTTTTGATTCTATTACTAACATTTTAATGGAGATTCATGAATGAGAGGAAATAAATTTATATGTTTAATCTGCCACTTTAAATTGAATCATAGAGCCTTTCAAAATTGTAAAACAGTATTTTCAGGAACCTTTTCAAAATGTGAAACTGTATTATATTATTTTATAGAAATTTTAAAAATCTAAAAAAATTTTTTTATATTTATTTGTTTTTGAGAGAGCTTGGGTGAGGGAAGGGCAGAGGGAGAGGGAGACACAGAATGTGAAGCAGGCTCCAGGCTCTGAACTGTCAGCTCAGAGCCTGATGTGGGGCCTGGACTCACGAACCACGAGATCACAACCTGAGCCGAAGTTGGACACTTAATTGACTGAACCATCCCAGCGCCCCAAAATCAAGAAAATTTTTAAATAACCAGTTGTGTTCTTTAAAAATAGGCAATGTATTATGATTTCAAAATTACTTTTCCTCTATTGAGATTGCTTTATATTTTTAATTAAGTCACATATTAAAACAAAGCAAAACTTTTAGTCCTCTAAACTTTACCTAAGTGATAGAATGTAAATTAGGAACTGAAAACATTTTTCCTTAAATAAATGGAGAATTTTCTAAGTTTACCTCATGTTTGTGTTTGTATATTTGAGGTGTAATTCTGTGCAGACCCTTAATGCAGTCTTCAATAAAATTTTGAATCTTTATATCCTTCAAATTTGTATTTATTTAAAAAAATTTTTTAATGTTTATTTATATTTAAAAGACAGAGCATGAGTGGCAGAGGGGAAGAGAGGGAGACACAGAACTCATAGCAGGCTATAGGCTCTGCAGTGTCAGCGGGCTCGTACCTGTGAACCGTAAGATCATAACCTGAGCCGAAGTCGGACATGTAACTGACTGAGCCACCCACGCGCCCCCTCAAAACATTTTTAATAATGCATCTTTATTTTTTTTCCATATGGAATCATTGGTAGATTAGCATTTGAATGGAAATTCAGGTATTCTGCCTACTGTAGGCCTAAATGGGCAAGGGCACAAGATACAGTTCTTTGCCCAGGGTTTAAAAATATTAAATGGGATCGGTCATTGTCTTTTATGCCTATCAAATCTATATTATAATTATATTGTCATTTCTTAGTATTGTCAGTAGGAGTTAGGTAAGAGTTGGAGACTCCTGATCACAGTTAAATGTTCTTTTGTGAGAGGAGAGAAGATTGATTAAAAAGGTTTGGAACATCCAGTACAAGTAAAGCAGCTTCCTGATAACAATGAATCAGTAGGAACTTAACAGCTTCTTTGAACTTTCTTCTTGTATTTTATTATCACATGGAGGAATTGGAAATATCCCTAGATGGCTTGAGAAAAAAAAAATACTGGTAGTTTATTAAAATGGTATTTTGGAAGTCTGAATTAATCTGAACTTAGAGTATGAGGGAAAAAATAAAGGAAGAAGTTGGCCAACTGTATATAAGATAATTGATTTACATATGTAAATTATACTAATCACATATACACATAAGTGGCTAGATGCACAATTACCTGCTTTATAAACATGAATGGTGCAGGTGCTGCTTTAGAGGCACTTTCAGAAAATTGGCTTGTGGCATCAATACTTTATTCTACAAAATGACTGCTAATTATACCTCTTATTGTAAGAAAGCCCAAATAAATTACTTTGCATGAGGATAGGAAAAGAGTGGCCAGAGAGAGGATCTGATATTACCCAGAGTCATGCTAACAGCGCTGGGCTTCTAATGTGAATCTTCATAGGGTATGTTCTGCAGGGGGTGAGCAGTTGGTGACACCCCTCATTATCAGCTGGGCATGTGGGGAGGTGATTCCAGCTTGGACAAACTCCTTTTCACCATGAAATATCCTTTTATTTCTATTTCAATCCAGAGTTCAAATCCTAAGATAAATAATATTAACTCAGATCTTACTGGGTTATTTTCTCTATTCTTTCTTTGTGATTCCTAAATTATTTCGTTTACTTTGATATAATTTTTCTCTTTCCTGTATTTTTCCTTTGTATTTCCCTCTCCTTTTGTTATGAGTTTCTCAGCACGAATAATATACAGGGCCTTGTTCAGGAATTACTTCCTTCTGAATTCTCTGAATGTTCATTTTCAGATGCTAATTGTTGCCCAGATTTAGGAAGAGAGTACTCGTTGCTAGCTCTCTGAAATTCCAGTTGCATATTTGTAATGAAACTATCTAATAAGAGATAGGGTAGGAAGTTTTCTGCTGTGGGAACTGATGGAATGTCTACGGGGATTTTTACTGTCACTTAGTATTTTAGGTTTTCCTAATGATATAGGCATAAAGGGAGAACTTAATTTTTTTTTTACTTCTGCCTTATTTTTAAAGATCATATATATCTTCATTTCTACTTACTGTTACCGTTCTGGACTGACCTGCTTAGTTAAATGTGGATACTGCTTTTGGCTTTGTGTTTCCTTTAAGTGCTAAGAGTCTGTTCTTCAGAGCAGCCAGGATGGAGGGGGGCCAGCAAAGTGGCAGTTGGTTAGGTTTCTGCATATGCTTATCACTGACCCAGGAGACTAAAAAATAAGAGTCAAAATTGAGTTCAAAGTGTCTGGTATTAAGCATTTGCTATTGATGAACACAAAGGGAAAAATTGAGATTTAACTAGAATTTTCCCCTTCTCGGTTGGCCAAACAGCCACATTTTAAGGATGTAAGGAATCCAGTCTCCTGTCTTGGGGGCCCTTTGCTTGGTGTGTCCTCTGCCATAATGGGGTTGAAATTCAGAGTTTGGACATCTTTCTGTTAAGAGACTCTTTCCCTCGTAATCCAGTCTTAGCTATAACTGCTTCTTTCATGGTGGCGCTATAGATTGCATTGTTATTTATCGAAATTGGTCCTGATTTGTTCATTCTTAACAGTGACGTCGCTTTCTCATTGTTTGCCAATTATAGCAGTTTTTCTCTTTAAAATTATATCCCTTTCGGGAGATCAAAGACTGGAAATTACAGGTGGTATTTGGAAGCACAAAAATTCAGTGAATAGTCATAAAGTCTCTCAAATGCACATTTCAGGTAGTCGAAGTGGTTTTCATAGATATAAATACTACTTTCATTTCTCATGCATTATTGGTTATTCTGCTTTTATACTTACATCTAGTAAGTAAGACAAAACCTGTCACGAGGAAAGGAAACAGGCTAGAAAATGAGTTCACCATGAACAAATGGTTTTTATTTGCTCGGTTATTAACCCTTTAATGTTACTGTACAGGAGATAAACATGTATGCAGAAGGGGACATGAGGCCACTGCAGGTTTGTATATGTGGGAGGGGTCAGAGCAAGCAGGAGTGGGAAGCTGGGCTTCTGAGTTGCCCTAATAGCACAGCGTTGTTCCTTCCTTCCTTTAGCTGCGCACATTCGCAGTGGAGTAGCAGCCTGACAGGATGATTCCTTTCATGTTCTTAGGGCTGGAACAGCCCTTCCCAGCTCTCATGGAAAAGGCTGTTATTTGGTGTACTTGCATCAGGACAGACAGCAAATTACCTAAAATGATTTCATTTTATTTTTTATTTAAAGGGCAAGATGGAAAAGCAGTCTAAATGTACTTCTCCATGCTCTTCTAATGCAGGAAATCTATAAATAATATATATAACACTTGTATGTCTTTCTTCTGTAATAGTACTTCAGTGATTGCAAAAGCATCTGCTCTCTGAATAGGATTGAAATTTATAGCATTATTTCAGGGGGAGAATATGAGGTCACCAGAGAGGTTTTGACATTTGGTAAATCGGTATGTTTTTACCATCCACATTAAAATACTTGTTTTCTTTTCTTTTGATTTTTTTTATCAGAGAATTCTTGTTATTAACATTACAAATGTGTTATGGCATTTTTGCAAGACTTTTTAAATCTTTCAGAGTGAAGGCATTGTTTTATATATTGATTCAGTGGTTTCATGATTGTATACAAATTGCCAGACAATATCAAACTGCATACTTAAATGAGTCAATTATATTATATGTCAGTAATGACCTTGAAAATATTGCGATTGTATACAAATTGCCAGACAATATCAAACTGCATACTTAAATGAGTCAATTATATTATATGTCAGTAATGACCTTGAAAATATTGCGATTGTATACAAATTGCCAGACAATATCAAACTGCATACTTAAATGAGTCAATTTTATTATATGTCAGTAATAACCTTGAAAATATTGTTTCTAGTTTACACATTAGAAAAGTAATATGAAAATTTTATGTTAAGACTACACATTAGGAAACATCTATTATTAGGTGATGGTGCCCTTCTCATTAGTACTTTATCAATGTTTTATTGGAATGTGGAATTTGGTACATTGTTACCTTTCATTGAAATTAAGTCAGACATTCACACTTTGAAGAGGTATTTTCCAGACAGTGTGAAAAGATGGCCTTCTGTCATTTTGTATATGTGTATGTGTGTGTGCATAATTGTACAGAACATAAGTTTCTAAATCCAGTCATTTGTTGATTCCATAGATATTATGTTACTTAAGGCCAGGCCCAAGGTAGAGTGATCCATACTTATTAGTGCCCCTTTCTGTGTTGGTAGGTTTTGGGCATTCAGTAGAGAACCAGAAAAACTCTGTCATCATGGTGCTTATAGTCTACTGTTGGAGAAAGACAACTTAGAGCTAAATAAACTAATTAACTTAGTATACATTTTTGTTAGCACCAGGAAGAATATAAATGATATGTCAATAATGAAAGAGAAGACCTTTTATGAAAAGAGAAGTCAAGCCCTATTTGAATTTGTAACATTTTAATCTGTCACCTGAAAAAAAGAGATAATTTTAGTTATTTTATTTTTTGTTTTTTTTTTTTTAATTTTAACATTTATTGATTTTTGAGACAAAGAGAGACAGAGCATGAATGGGGGAGGGTCAGAGAGAGGGAGACACAGAATCTGAAACAGGCTCCAGGCTCTGAGCTGTCAGTACATGGCCCGACGCGGGGCTGAAACTCACGGACCGCAAGATCATGACCTGAGCCGAAGTCGGACGCTTAACCGACTGAGCCACCCAGGTGCCCCGTTCTTTTATTTTTTGAATATACCCTCCAATACTCTCAGGATCAGAATCATCTTCATCTCAAAGCAAAAGCTCTGAGAATGAGGTCTTGGAAATTTTTTTTAACAAGTGCTAGAGTGATTCTTATCAAAGGTAAGTTCAGAAAAAAACATTGTCAGAGGTTCTCAAATTTCAGTGTGTATAAAAATAATCTTGGACTTTTGCTTCTGGGCATGGTAGTAACTTGTGTCATCATGCTGTTGAACTATAAATAACTAAAAAGCTGAATAAAATACATTTTTATAGATAAACGCTTTTCAAACATTGGAAAAGAGCTTAGGATGGTGACATTGAGAAAGGAAATAAATAAGGGGAACTTGACAATCACCTCAGCTTTATCCTTGGAGGCAATTTTCAGACCACAAGCAAAAGGAAGGCATTCCCATGGAGGTCATGGTGATCTTGCTGAACTGAAAAGACTGGAAAAGCAGTGGCTGAAATATGCAGAATAAAGATGCTAAGCAGGAAGAAAGCTTCAGAAATATGCTTAAGGGTTTCCTTGAATATTTGATGGAAAACCAAGCTGGATATGTCTGGAGGAAGATTTCAGGAAGTTGGGCAAAGAACCAGGAAAGAATTGCTGAAAAGCTGTAATCTGAACAACTACCAGAGTTTGTGCAGGTTTGAAAGATGCTTGAGTTCTGACCAACCAGAATGGAGAACTTTATTAAACACCTGAGGCATTTAGTAAAGACCCTAGAAAGGTTATTCATTAGAAAAAGAACTAAACTAGCCCTAGAATAAGAGCTACCCTACGCACACCCATAAAAATTTCAAAAGCAAGGCTTTACAGGTTTAAGTTGGTCCACAAGCACAAATTAACTGTATGCGAGAACAAAATTCAACATTGATTAATGGAAGAACACAGAATCCAGGGATTCAAATATAAAATGAATAATGTCTAGCATCCAGTAAAAAAATTATTAGATATGTGAAGAAGCAGGGAAAAGTGATCCATTATCAGAAGAAAAATCAGTCAATAGAGAAATAGACCCAGAAATAACCCAGGTGATGAAGTTAGCAAGTAAGAACTTTAAAACAATTACAAATGTGTTCAAGAATTTCAAGGAAAACCTGAACACAGTATTGAAAAACAAAGTGGAAACTAGAAAAGAACTGAATGTAACTTCTAGAACTCAAAAGTACAGTATCAGTAGGGAAAAATATTACATTGAATTTAACAACAGATTAGAAATTAAGTGTGTGGAAGTAAAGATTGGTGAACTTGAAGACAGGAAAATAGAAGCTGTCCAGATTGAGCAGGTAGGAAAAAAGGAAAGGGGCAAAAGCCCCTGTGATCTATGGATCACTACATGTATTTCTAACCTACATGTAATTACAGTCTGAAAACAGGTGGGGTTTGGGGGAGGTAATGGCTAACATCTTTCTGAATTTTGTGAACACTAAATGGCTGCAGATGTAAGAAGCCTGAAATCTGTCTTGTAGGATAAACAACTCACACAAAGATATGCCATAATCAATATGTCAAACACTCATAATGAAAAAATAAACAAAAGCACCAAGAGGAAAAAGTAAACTTACATGTAGGAATCAAAGAGTGGCCACGGACAACCAATGTAGTGGAATGGTATCTTCAAGTGCTCTCAACAATTCTGTGTACAGTGAAAATGTTGTTCATAAAGGCAAAATAAAGACAGATATTTTCATCAGAGAAAAAGAATTTACCACCAGATACATGCGCTATAAAAAATGTTAGGCTGAAGGCAAATGATTTCAAATGGAAACTCAGCCCTACAAAATGAAAAGAAAAATACTGTTAGTGGGAAACATAAGGATAAACAAGAAACTTTTGATTTTTATATTTTAAAAACATTTTTAATATTTTAATTAATATTATTCTAATATTTAAAAAAGAAATCATGACTTAAAGCCACAATTATAGCTCTATGTTTTGGGGGTCTTAGAATATAAAACTAAGGGGCGCCTGGGTGGCGCAGTCGGTTAAGCGTCCGACTTCAGCCAGGTCACGATCTCGCGGTCCGTGAGTTCGAGCCCCGCGTCGGGCTCTGGGCTGATGGCTCGGAGCCTGGAGCCTGTTTCCGATTCTGTGTCTCCCTCTCTCTCTGACCCTCCCCCGTTCATGTTCTGTCTCTCTCTGTCCCAAAAATAAATAAACGTTGAAAAAAAAAAAAAATTAAAAAAAAAAAAAAAAAAGAATATAAAACTAAAATGTATGGTAAAAATAGCAAAGGGACCGGAGAGGGAAGATGGAAATACGCCGTTTTAAGAGTTTTATGTTACATGTGAAATGGTGTAATATTATTTTAAGGTATACTGTGGTGAATTAAAGATGCATATTGGAAACACTAAAGCAACCACTAAAAATAAAAATGAATAAGTATAGCTAATAAGCGAATAGAGGACAAAATGGAATACTACAAATATTCAAACCAAAGAAAGTAGGGAAATGGGAAAAAAGAGATCAAAAAGCAGATAGAAAAAATAGGAAATAAATAAGAAGGTAGACTTAAACCTAAGTATAGTTGTAATTACATTAAATGGGAACAGTCTAAACTCTACGTTGTAAAGGCAGGAATGGTCCAACTGGATGAAAAGCAAGACCAAATACAAACACACTTTATTATTATTATTATTGTTATCATTTAATGTTTATTTATTTTTGAGAGAGACAGAGCCTGAGCAGGGGAGGATCAGAGAGAGGAGACACAGAATCTGAAACAGGCTCCAGGCTCTGAGCTGTTAGCACAGAGCCTGACATGAGGCTCAAACCCTCAAACTGTGAGATCATGACCTAAGCCCAAGTCAGACACTTGACTGAGCCACCCAGGTGCCCCTGCTTCTTTTTTTATGAGTTCTGTCTCTTTGTTGATATCCTGTACTTGATGAGACATTGCCATCATACCATTCCTTACTTTTTAAAGCATGATTTCCTTTAATTCTCTGAACATGTTAATAAATCATGCCTTGAAGTCTTTGTCTGCTAAGTTCATCATCTGGGCTCTCTCATGAGCAGTTTCTGTTGCCTGCTGTTTTTCAGGTGTATGAGTGAAATTTTTCTGTTTCTTTGCATATCATAATTTTTTTCGTTGAAAAGTAGACATTCTAGATTATAGGAATTCTGGATATTGATAAGGGTTGGGGGCTTGTTGTTGTTTGCTTGTTTGTGGTGACTTGGCTGAACTATTTTGGGGAAGTTTATCCCCCTTGGTAGGAAACCTCTGATGTTGCCTTGGGCATGGGAAGTCACCCTGGGATGGCAATGGTTTTAACAGTGCTTTCTTTCCCAGTCTCTTTCCCTGATCTTTCTATCAAGCAGTCTGTCTCTAATGTTTTAACACTCAGTTAATAGGTTCCACTAATTGCCAGCTGATTCCTCTATTGTTTTCAACAACATCCTGGGGCAAAAATTGCTTCCAGGTCTGATCTAATTAAATTCAGACCTCTATGCGCAGATGCTTTTTGAGGCTAGTACTTAGGAGGTTTTTCTGACCCTAGGAGAACTATTCTTAGCTGTTTCTTTCCTTGAATCTCTCTGCTAAGCTAGCTGGTCTGTGGTTACTTTCTTGTTATCATGGGGTTACCAGGCTCCTTGTAATTACTGGAGCCTCCACTGTTTTCAAGAATACCCTTAGGCTTGGTCTTCCCCACTCTTACTCTCAAATAATATAAGGTCCAGCTTTGGTGCTCTCTATTTTTGTGGCCTGCCTCTTTCCCAGGGCAAAATATCTGAGCCACTCGTTGGAGCCGGCAGCATGTCTTGGGCAGTTGCCCACATCATCTTATTTTACAAGCAGGGCTATGGATCAGAAAGGTGGACTCTGGTCTTCTCAGCCAGCTTTACAGCACAAGGTCGAGGAAGGGTAAGATATGCTGGTGGTCTGCCCCTCCTAAGAAGATACTGTAGACCTTGAATGGGAGCTGGCAAGAGAGGACTCTATCTTCTTGGTGATACTCAGTCGCCCAGAGTAGAGCTTTTATCTCTCTGACCTGGTGATAACAGGGTGGCTCAAGTGCCACACAGAATCTTGCTGTTCTTACCAAGATTTAGTTATGTTCTCAGATGTTTCTTCATTTGCTGTATGTCCTTACAACAGTTTCCAAAGACTTTAAATGGTTGTTTATTTTTATAATTTTTATTATAAAACATAATACAGGTATAGTTATTTCATGGGGGAATATAGGTCCACAGAGTTCTTGGGAGGAAAAAAGTCTTATAAAATCTTTAAGAAAGAAATAATGAGTCTTGTTGACTCATCTATAATGCTGGGATTATACTGACAAAAGAAGGCAAAGATGTTACAAGAAAAGAAAACCATAATCTGACATTCCACATGAACATATATGCAAACATCCTTCACAAAATATTAACAAATGCAGTAATATATTTAAAAATGTTAATATATCATGACTAAATGGTACTTGTCCCTGTAATGCAAGTTAACTAAAACTTAATGTGGTTAAACATTAAAATTCTCTGCATCAGAATTCACTCCATTAACAGAACCAAAAGGAAAAAAGTCATGAAAAACCTGTGCCAAAATTCAATACCTCTTTGTCATAAACACTCTCAGGACACCAGGAATAGATGGAAATTTTACCTAACAAAGTGCATCTACCCAATTTTTTAAAAAGTGAGCAAAAATTTTAGACTCTTCACCAAAGCATATATATAAAATATGTTCAATATCTTTAGTAAAATTTAAATTAAAACCACAATCCACACTATAGCACATACCCACAAAATGACAAAATTACAGGCTGATAAAACTGAGTATTGGTGAGATTGTGGGGCACGTTGAACTCTTGCATGTTGCTCGGGCAGTGTGAAACGGTGCGGCTATTTTGAAAACTGTACAGCAGTTTCTTATAACATTACACATCAACTTACCATATGACCCAAGTTTCGCCTGTAGGCATTCACTAAAGACTAATGTCTATAGAAAGATTCAAACGTGAATGCTGATAGCACTTTCATAAAATGGGCAAAGGAAAGAGTAGAGTGACTTTTAGAAAATACAAGTTTCTGCTTTTGTGGCCTCCCAAAGAATATGGTCAGACTAAGCAAATGGCCTTAGAGTATTCCCAGAAGAAACAAAAAACAGTTTGAAGTCAGGAAGACTTGCCTGACCAAATATAATTCTTGTTAAAAAGCTATAGTTATTAATATAATGGATATTGTTGCAGCAAAAGCCAGGTAGATGAATGCAATGAATATAGAACCCAGAAACAGAGCCATAAAGGGGGAAAAATTGAAAAGTAACAAAAGTCAGAAATGCCAATTTTAGAAATTAGTAGTCTTTTTTAGAAATCTGAGTAAAAATATGCTCTCATAACAGTATAGACAGAATACGTGTAGAAAACATATAAAGGCTGTCTTTGGAAGTTAGTTGTAATGGTCTGTTTATAGAATCTCATCCCTTTTGACTTAGGTTGTTTTTTTAAATGTTTGACTATAGCCTGAATTGAATAGAGAATTCATTTTTAGTGCTGCTCCGTTATTGAATTAGTGTAGCTCTAGTTTGAGAAAGTTATACTTCCATTTTTCTTGATGAAAGGACATTAAGGGCTTCTTACAGCATTGTGTTGCAAAACTATACTTAAAGGTTTCTCAGTCCCCCATTACAAATTCCCATTTTAGTCTATGTTGGCGATTTAAGAACTGCGTAGGCTAAATATGACATAGTTCATTCACCTGGATGCAATTCTTCTTAAGGGGAAACCTAAAGTCATTTTCTTATGTTTATCTTTAATGTTTATTTTTTTTAATGTTTATTTATTTTTGAGAGAGAAAGAGAAAGAGGCAGAGCACTAGCAGGGGAGGGGCAGAGTGAGAGGGAGACACCGAATCCAAAGCAGGCTTCAGGCTCTAAACTGTCAGCCAGCACAAGAGCCTAACGCAGGACCGGAACCTACGGACTACAAGATTATTACCTGAGCTGAAGTCGGATGTTTAACCGACTCCGCCACCCAGGCACCCCAGGTCATTTTTTCATTTTTTTTTTTTTAATTTTTTTTTTTCAACGTTTATTTATTTTTGGGACAGAGAGAGACAGAGCATGAACGGGGGAGGGGCAGAGAGAGAGGGAGACACAGAATCGGAAACAGGCTCCAGGCTCTGAGCCATCAGCCCAGAGCCTGACGCGGGGCTCGAACTCACGGACCGCGAGATCGTGACCTGGCTGAAGTCGGACGCTTAACCGACTGCGCCACCCAGGCGCCCATTTTTTCATTTTTAAATGGTCTATTGCCTAATAATTTCATCTGAATTTCATTTTATATATTTTAATCCTTCATAATCACTTAAAACAAACATAAGTTTAAAATTTTTTATTTTTGCTTTTCTTTTATAGGAAAGGCATATACTAGTTGAACACAAGTAAATGTCATCCAAGAGCATATTTGAAATTTCACTGATTCTGAATGAGAGTTTAGGAAATTCATGGTGCTGTTTCATTTTGAGCATCTCTAGGAAGAGTTCAACCACAAATTAATCTGTGGCCTATTGACATGTGGCACCTACAGTCTGTTTAATAATTTCCATGTTTGTTGTATTTGCCCTCTTCACCCACTGGACTTTCATTTTAACCTAACTTCTTAAAGTTTCATTCAGAAGACCCTTTTCTATTTTGGAAACTAAAGCACTGTTCCTGCTTCAGGCAGCAGCTAGAGATAAACTTTGCTAGTCCCTGCATGGAACATTTGCAGGAGACATTGGGTAGGGTCCAGAAAGAGGGAATTGTTCACATCCTCGGTTCTTTTCTGTCAAGGTGCACGTGAAGCTTCACCCAGTAATTTCCCCTAACAGCAGACACAACCATAGTCAAGCAGAGCAACTAGCATACATTCAGTGAAGGGGAGGGTTTTCGATTTAAAGATATTTCATCATTTATGACTTTTTCTGTCGTTAACCTCCTAAAAAATAAAATATTTGTAGGCGATTTTTTCTTCGTTGTAAGTAATCTAACAAATAAAATGAATCAATGAATAAGTGGATAAAATGTGTGTCTCAAGCTATGTAAAATGGGAATTTTATGCCTTCAAAGGGCAAGTGTCTAGATTTACACTGACTCCTTCTAACTTATGGAGCTCTAAATACTAGAAGATAAAACATCTTAGGTACATATTCTTTACAGAATAGATGCACAAAAGAAAAAAGCATTTTCCCTTTTCTCTGTTTCCCACCTCACATTACTTCCAGATAGAGAATGAGGTCTCCTGCTAAAAAATGCAGGAGAGTCTCTGTATTTTGGTGAAGTTCCATCTCTGATTTCACCATTGCTATCCATCCCTTTGCAATTTGATGTTGTTGGGTTTTTTGTTGTTGTTGTTTCTTTTTTTTCGTGGTTTATAAATGGGAGTAATTTTTGGTCTTTGTACTCTAGTCACCCCTGCCCTCTCATGATGAAGTTTGGGACCTTGGGAAAGTGAGGCACAGGTCAATATTGAAAACAGATCAGATGCTCCTCAGGAAGGGTGCTGATAGGAGATCCTGCTAGGCAGATGTAAGGGACAGTCCTGTCCCTCATCAGGAAGACTTCAAGATTCTCAACTTGAGGTGGATCATTAATAGCTGTCGTAAGGTCACACATATAATAGGCACTCAATCTTTGTTGTTAAAATGTACTATCTAAGCAGGCACTAATTATTTAATGAAACACGGGAAAATCAAAGATGATATGCAAATGGTTACATTGGGCATGGATTTGGGGCACCTGGGTGGCTCCGTCGGTTAAGCATCCAACTCTTGATTGCCGCTCAGGTCATGATCTCACGGTTTGTGGGTTCGAGCCCCATGTCAGGCTCTGTGCTGACATTGCAGAGCCTGCTTGGGATTCTCTCTCTCTCTCTCTCTCTCTCTCTCTGCCCACCCCCCTCAATGAAATAAAATAAACTTAAAAAGAATTGGGCATGGGCTTTAATGAAACTGAGATATCAAAAATTAAACATTTTAAATTTAATTTTTTAATGTTTATTTTTGAGAGACAGAGACAGAGACAGAGCATGGGCCGGGAAGCGACATAAAGAGGGAGACACAGAATCCGAAGCAGGCTCCAGGCTCTGAGCTGGCAGCACTACTAATGGCAGTTAGTATGTTTGATGTGCGTAGACTTACTATGGCCTCTTATTTACTACTTCATTGCCTGGAAATGCTTGACTAAGTTTTTCCATATTGTTTACCTAGAATATAAAATATGGGATATATAGGAAAAGCATTTTATGCTAGTTGAACTAAAGGAGATTTCATCCAAGAGCATGTTAGAAATTTCGCGAATTCTGAAGGAGGATTTAGAAAAATCATGGTGTAATCTTACTTTGAGCACCTTTAGCAAGATTTCAACCACAAATTGGTATGTGGCTTGTTGATATTTGGTACCTACAGTCTGTTTTAACTATTTCTTTTTGTGTCTTCACTGACTTTCTGTAAAGGTCTTAGAACATTGGTGCTCATGTCTTCTCACATTCTCGGGTGACTTTTATTGCTCTTTCTTTTTTAAGAGAGCAGCTCGCATTTTAGCGTAGTGGAAAAACTGCATTTTAGTGTACAGTCTATTGATAGGTTCCCTCTCCTGCAGGACAGTCCAGCTCAGTGGCCCTGCAGAATCAGGGTACAGTGGTCACAGCTGTTAGAGTGAATGACGTTCTTTCTTTTTTAAACTTTAAGTTTTTTCCTGCTTGGTTTCCTGCTTTGGATATTTTAAAAAATCCAGTGAACTTAAGTGATAGAAGGGAAATGACTCAATTATTATCTTGTAAGTCTCACAAATATTCTTCCTTCCATAGTAGTTGCAAATCTCACCCCAAGAACAGAATTTCAGGTTGGGGGATTGCATTCTAGCATTAAGATATAAGGCTATATGTGTACTTTCTTGATTCTTCAAAAACCTTTTTTTTTTTTTTTTTTTTTTTGGTAAAAGTTGTCTTTACAAAAGTACATTACATCTTGTGTATTTGTTTTGAGTCTGATTCTACTAAGCGGCTACATTTGCTTTTGGCAGTCTGTCTCATCTTTATTCCTTAAAAATTGAGTCAAACTTGGGGTGCCTGGGTGTCTCAGACAGTTAAGGTCCAACTCTTGGTTTCTGTTCAGGTCATGATCTCATGGTTCCCTGAGATCAAGCTCCACATTGGGCTCTGTGCTGACAGCGTGGAGCCTGCTTGGTATTCTCTCTCCCTCTCTCTCTCTCTGCCCCTACCTTTCTTGCCCGGTCTCTATCTCTCTCAAATAAGTCAAACTTATTTTCAACACAATCTGTTCTAATTACCCTATCCAGTCTGACTGCTTCTCTACTTAAAGTGACTTTAGCATTCTTCATGAAGTCTCAAAACAAGTTGTCTTTTAACCCCCTAGTATGTCAGCTAGTGCCTTGGGCTGTTTACCCTGCAAATTCCTTCATGAATCAGGTTTTCCTTACATAGCTCTTCCTCCAATTACTTGCCAACTTTCCTAAAGTCATTTCTTTGCTTGTTCATTTATTCATTGGGTTGATATTTATTGGATATGCCAAGTACTGCATTATATAATATAGCTCCTTGCAATAATTCTTTGCCTGTCACTGTCTTCTTATTCTCTCTTCCTATAGCTCTGCCCCATCCCTTTTCAAGTATAGAGTAACTTGAGGATACTAGAAGAGCTCTTTCTTTTGAGCCCTCAGGAGCTCTTTATTGATGACAAGGAACTTCCCACATTTTTGCTAACATCACATTTGCATATGAAGTGCTTGTAGTAAGTACAGAATATCCTAGCATTTCCTAAATATTAAGAAGTTGGAGTTGTATTTTTCTTTTGATTCATAATTTGAGGATTTTGGTGGACCTTTAAAATCTAACCCACCTTGAAAGCTTTCTTTCTTTCTTTCTTTTTTTAACTTTTTTAAATGTTTATTTACTTTTGAGTGGGAGAGAGAAAGAGAAGCAGAGTGCAAGCAGGGGAGGTACAGAGAGGGAGGGAGACACAGAATCCGAAGCAGGCTCCAGGCTCTGAACTGTCAACACAGAGCCTGATGTGAGGATTGAACACACGGACTGCGAGATCATGACCTGAGCTGCAGTAGGAAGCTTAACCAACTGAGCCACCCAGGTGTCCCTCTTTCTTTCTTTCTTTCTTTCTTTCTTTCTTTCTTTCTTTCTTTCTTTTTTAAGTTTATTTATTTATTTTTAGAAAGAGAGAGAGAGTGTGAGCAGGGAAGGGGCAGAGAGAGAGGGAAAGAGAGAATCCCAAACAAGCTCCATACCATCAGTGCAGAGCCTGATGTGGGGCTGGATCTCACCAACGGTGAGATCATGGCCTGAGAAGAAATCAAGAGCCAGACACTTAATCTATTGAGTTACCCAAGTGCCCTGAAAAAATTATTTTTTTTAACTTTTAGTCATTAATTGTAATTTGTCATTTTTTTAAAAGTTTACTTATTTATTTTGAGAGAGAGTGTGTGTGCACAAGCAGGGAAGGGTCATAAAGAGAGGAAGAGAGAGAATTCTAAGCAAGCTCCACACTGTCAGCACGGAGCTTAATGTGGGGCTTGATCCCATGAACTGTGAGATCATGGCCTGAGCCAAAATCAAGAATCTGACACTCAACCAATCGAGTCATCAGTAGTCCTATGGTCATCTTTAAAAAACTTTTGGTTATTCTAGTTTCATTTCCTATTGTTAAGAGTTTCAACCAATAAATGGTCACTCTTTTTCAAATGCTTTATAAAATAATGTTATTGAAACTATTGTGTTAATTTATTTATAGCTCTATCTTTTGAGATGCTGATTCTGAATATCATCTAGAAGAGTAAATGTGCAAAAAGAGCCTAGAAATTTTGGGGAGATAGTAAGAGGTGACTTCTTTTATTTGATAAACCAACTCTAAACCTGCAGGCTTTAAAACAGTTTGATACATGACAAGAATAGACAGATCAGAGGAATTTTATTGATAATCTAGAGAAAGACCCCAGGTATTCACAGGAATCCAGTATATAGTAATGATGATATCTCATATGGTAGCAGACTATCTGTATGGAACAAACTAAATATTACACATTTAAAACATTGTAAGTGAATTAAAGATCAAAATATGTTAAAATCATAAAAGACAACAGAAAAGTATGGTAATGATGTTAGTTTAGAAAAAAGCCTTTCTTCTGAGCATGACCCAGTAAAACCAAAAAGGTGATAAATTTGAATCTCCTCCCACCCCAAGGATACTTCTTTTTCCAAAAGACACTGTAATGAAAGTAAATACACCAAAACAACATGGAGGAAACTGTTGTTAACATACACTAGGGCAGATTCTATCCTGTCTTTAGACATTTTTCTTTTTTCCCTTCCGACTTGATATTATCAGTCTATCTGTGGTACTTGCTCATTATTAGTTTCCCATATGACTACAATTACATAATCTTGGTAATTGTTTTTTCATCTCTTGAATGCAGAGTTGTTCAGTCTTGGAGCTCTTGTGGGGGGAACTGATTGTGGGTGGAGGGGATTATCCAGTACAATGTTGGGTATTTAGTAGCCCCCTGACCTCTAGATGCTAGTAGCAGCTTCATGCCTAGTCCTAACAATCAAAAATATGTCCACACGTTACCCAGTGTCCCCTTGGAGCAAAATTGTCCCTGTTTGAAAACCGCTGGTCTGGTGGTATTTCAAGCCTATTGGGAGCCAAACCTGCCCCTGTCATCTCCGACCTGCTTTAATATCTGTTTCCATGCTTTGCATATAGTAATAATTCAATAAATATTTGTTGAATATAAAGGGATAAATAATGATTCTTCTAAAAATTTCTTCTTAACCAGAAATGCTATTACAAGGAAAACATATATATCAAAAATATTTTCTGTGTTCATACTTCACTCATTAAAATGTATTGGATATAAAATGCAAATGTGAGTAGAATAGTTCCTGAGAAGACACTATAAGGGGCTTATCATAACAGATTAATTTTGTATGCTCCTTCGTTATTATTTTAGGACCTTTTCACATCTTTTGTGGAGCAGTTCTAGGTTTGTGGAAAAATTGAGTGGAAAGTACAGAAAGTTACCATAAATTCCCTGCCCCCCAGTTTTCCCTATTATTGATATCTTGTGTTAGTATGGTTCACTTGTTACAGTTGATGGGTTAATAACGATACATTTTTTTTTTAATGTTTATTTACTTTTGAGAGAGAGAGACAGAGACAGAGCGTGATCCGGGGAGGGACAGAGCGAGAGGGAGACGCAGAATCTGAAGCAGGCCCAGGCTCTGAGCTGTCAGCACAGAGCCCAACGCGGGGCTCAAACCCACAAACCGTGAGATCATGATCTGAGCCGAAGTCAGATGCTTAACCGACTGAGCCACCCAGGCATCCCACGATACGTTATTCTTAACTAAGGTCCATAATTTACATTAGCGTTCATTCTTTGTGTTGTGCATTTTATGAATTTTAGAAAGACTTCATTTTTTAAGAGTAATTTAAATTCATAGAAAAATTGAGAGAAAGGTACAGAGATTTTCCATATAACCCCTGCCCCACACGTTCATACCTTCCCCCATTATCAATACCCCGCACCAGAACTGGTACATATCTTACAATTGGTAAACCAACACTGGCACATCACTGTCGCCCAAAGCCCATAGTTTATATTAGGGTTTACTCTTGGTGTTGCACATTTATGGATTTTGACACATATGTAATAACTGTATCCACAATTGCTGTATAATACAGACTTGCTGCACAGTCCTAAAAATCCTCTGTGCTCCATGTTTTCATCTCCCCTCCTCTTCCCTCAGCCTTCATTAACCTTTGATCTTTTTACTGTCTCCATAGTGTTTCCTTTTCCGGAATGTCATATAGTTTGGAATCATACAGTATGTATAGTCTTTTCAGATTAGCTTCTTTCACTTAACAGTATGCATTTAAGATTCCCTGATTCTTGGTGTTGGCAACTAGATTTTAAGCTCAATTCAGAGTCAGATTTTCTGCTTCGTGGACATTTTGGACTAACAGAAAAATGTACTGTAATAATTGGTCATCCACGTATAATCTGTATCACACCATGAATAAAAATTAAATAAACATACAGACCTACCTATGTAAACCCTAAACTATAAAATTTCCTACAGAAAATACAGGAGAAAAATTTTGTGACCATGGAATAGGCAAAGGCTTTTTTATATAACACAAGAATCAGATTCTATAATATTTTAAGAATGATAAATTTTGAATTTCTGCTCTTCAAAAGACTCTTGAAAGGACAAGCCACAGACTGAGAGAAAATATTTGCAAAACACCTGATAAGGGATTTGTATCAAAAAAATATAAAGAGCTCTCAAAAATCAGTAATAAGAAAATAAGCAACCAATAAAAAAATGAACAAAAAATGGGATACTTCACTGAGGAAAGTAAGTGGATAGCATAAATGAGCACATACATGATGTTGATGGTCAACATCATTAGTCATTAGGAAAATCCAAATTAAAACTATAATGAGATAACACTGCCATTTAAAACGGCTTTAGAAAACCTCTTATTAATATCTGCTGGCAAGGATGGAGGGCAAGGATGGAATTCTCATGCACTGCTAGTAGGAATGCAGAACGGAATAGCTACCTTGAAAAATAGTTTGGCAGATGCTTAAAAGGTGAAACACGTGACCCATAGGACTCAACAATTCCCTGTCTTAGGTACTTACCTAAGAGAAATGAAAGTGTATTCATATATGAGCCTATATGCAATGTTTATAGTGGTTTTGCTCATAATTGCCCCAAACTGGAAACACCTCAAATGTCTTTCAGTTACTGAATGAATAAACAAATCGTGGCTTATCTTTTCGTTGGAATACTCAGCATTAAAAAAGGAGTGAACAACATTTAAACAGTAGAAAACAAATCTTCAACAACAGAAATGAATTTCAGATTCATTAGGCAAAGTCAAAGTAGCCAGGATGAATGGGCTGCGTACCTTATGATTCAGTTTCTGTGACGGTCTTGCAAAGCTGATACCACAGGGACAGAAAACAAATGAATGATTTCCAGGGTCTGGCGAGGGGTTTGACTACAAAGAAACAAGAGGGAAGATTTTTAGGTCCTGGATTTGTTCTGTATCTTGATTGTGGTAGTGGTTATGTGACTAATGCACTTGTCAAAACTCAGAATTACAGCTCAATTAGGTAAATTTTATTGTATGTAAATTATACCTCAGTATACTTTAAAAAACAAAGTGAAGTGTATATTATGAAGAATCCTGTATTCTAAACTTTCCTAGATGGGAAAAACAACTGTTTCAAATAAAAATTGACTCTAGAAAGTAAAATTTGAACTGCTTAGTGTGAATTACATAATTACATTAGTTCTTCCTGTATTTCATTTTTCATTTTATTTCCTGCACAGTGTTTAGGGTTCCTTTATCCATTCCAGCTCTAACATTCCAGCTATTTATTCTTGCATTAATATAGTAGTCAACCCCAGAAGAAGCAGCCAAAGAGAAGCCACACTTTAGAGAAATTGGAAAAGACATTTAGTCTCCCCACAGTGATTTTTAGACATTTACAACTGGCCCTAAAACTTGGTTCTTTTAAATAAATGCCATGCATTTTGAAGGGCTCTGAGTTTCTTTTCAGTCGGTTTTGAGTAATTTTTTGAACTGATCATGCTGGGCCACAGTGGAGATGGTGTGATCCTGTTCTCTGCTGCTAAGGCAATAGTCTTCTGTTTGTCCAGTGAAAGGGTGTTCCCCTTTCTGATGCAGAAGAAAATGCAAGTTTTGGAATGCTAGGACTACACCTACTCTATAAGCTGAAAGAAGTTTTCTTTGAATGGAGAAAGACATCAGCTACAAATCGGTTAACTGTGAAGGCTCCACTCTAGAATCAGACCGTCCGAGTTCCTATCTTAGCTCTGTCTCTACTGCGTGATCTTTGGCAAGTTACTTTATCATTTTGTGTCTCACTTTCCCAATCTATAATATGGAGATGATAATACCTACCTAGAGAGAGGTGAGATACAGAGATACCACATGTGAATGGATAGCTGTTATTACCTAATCTGTAATGTATCAGAAGTCTTGGGCATCCCATAAAATCTAATCGCCATGTTAGGAAAAAAATTTGGAAGAAAATGTGTTCAGTCTTTCAAACTAGGATGCCAGGAATTTATTTCCTCACACCTCCTTTCTCTTTCCATTGAGGTTAGTAGAGTCAGTGAAATTATGGCTTTTAGTTCCCAGGCACTGGTGGGTAACGAAGACAGGTAGAAGAGGAGGCCAGAAAGTTCAGGGTAAGGGGCAAGGAGACCATGGACAAGAGCCCCAGAGGAGAGTCAGGGCTGAAGGTAGAGGCTAGACAGTCAGAGATTAAGGGATCAAGTACTCATGGGGGTCCAAGCTTCATTGGGACCATTACCTAATTATCTCTTCTCTCCGATTCCAATGCTTATGTTGGTATTTCTCTGTTCTGCAAATCTGCAGCTCCTTTGAAAGTTTTCTGTGGGATTTAATGTTCCCTAACTTTGGAGAACCCGCATGTGAAAAATCCCCCTTTTTTCATAGATTCCACTACTTTTGGGGAGGAGAGAGGAGTGGGGGGAGGGAGGAAGGTAAAAAACCTGAGAACCATGGTATTTAAAACAGCTTTCTGAAATGTTACCTGTAGTCCTTATTTTAATGCTTTCTGAAATTTTGTCAGGAAGGGGGCATGTTTTTAAATTAATGCATATATAAAATAGTATATAGCCTTGTAGTGAGGTCATAGAATCTTACTGCACTTTTAATTAAACTGTCAGAAATCAAGAATACTTTTTAAGCCCTAGATCCTAAAATTTGAGACTAATTTGTAGCATCATGATTCTCTTTTTTTTTAAGTTTATTTACTTATTTATTTTGAGGGGGTGGGGAGGGACAGAAAAAGAGGGAGAATCTCAGTCTGACAGTGCAGAGCCCATACAGGGCTTGAACTCATGAAACTGTGAGATCATGACCAGAGCCGAAATCTAGTGTCAGATGCTTAACCAACCGAGCCACCCAAGTGCCCCTAAAATTATGATTCATTTCATTTATGAAGCCATAAAGATGATGAGAGTAATCATTTGAAACAAAAAAAAGGGAACAGTTTTATTTAAAAAATTTTTTTTATTCTATTTTTTTAAGTTTATTTATTTTGAGAGAGAGAGAGCACACACACATGTGGGGCAGAGAGGGAGAGAGAGAGAATCCCAAGCAGGCTCTGCACTGTCAGCTCAGAGCCCAGTGTGGGGCTTGAATTCATGACCTGAGCCTAAATCAGGAGTCAGACGCTTAACCGACTAAGCTCCCCAGGCGCCCTGGAACAATTTTAAAAAATGTTTTTAGAAAACCTTTTATAACAAGGACTTAAAATGTCATATCCCTCTTAATATCTTTGAATGTTCCTTTATAGCTGTGCAATGGAGGATCAGTGACAGATCTCGTGAAGGGTTTTCTGAAGAAGGGCAAAAGAATGAGTGAGCCCATAATTGCCTATATTTTACGTGAAGCACTATTGGTAAGGCAATTTAAATTGTTTGTGCATTAATTATGAGGCAGTTCTAGTTAAATAAAAAAATGTGGATCCCATTTTTAGGAAAATATCAGTACATTGGTATTTGTTGATGCAAGAGTATATGCAAAATCTGAAATGTTTAACATAACTAATTATTTGTTAGAAATCTACCCTCCTTGTGTGTCAACAGAACCTGGAGTTCTGATATCCTAAGTATATTTCTGAGACTGATTATGATGAAGGTAGATAATGTGTATTTTTTTTAATAATAGGTTTATATTTGCTATTGTTTAAAGTAAGTGTATGGAATGTTTCTTCTATTGAGATCAACACGTTTTTGATAAAGTATCTGATAAGAGCTAAGGAAGGGCATGCTCTGCTTTATGAATTTTTATAAAATCCCAAGTGGAAATGATATACTTTGGTTTCACTAATTCAGTGTGGAACATTTTAATGTGAATTTTAACAAATATTTCCTATTGATTTTGCACAAATGCATCCATCCAAAAAATGTTACTTTTGTTTGATGCTTTCTTTAAAGTCACTGTATATTTCTCACCTTTTAGGGACTTCAGCATTTGCATAACAACAAAACTATCCACCGAGATGTAAAAGGAAATAACATTCTGTTGACCACTGAAGGTGGAGTTAAACTTGTAGATTTTGGTAAGTTTGTTTTGAAATGCATGGGTTTGATAAATGATTTGATCATTTTCCATTACCCTCGCTTTCTAGGCATTGAAAGTGGAGAAAAACAGTGTCCTATTGAGGTAAGAAAGTACAGAGATTCTTCTTTTTTTTTTAATTTTTTTTTTCAACATTTATTTATTTTTGGGACAGAGAGAAACAGAGCATGAACGGGGGAGGGGCAGAGAGAGAGGGAGACACAGAATTGGAAACAGGCTCCAGGCTCTGAGCCATCAGCCCAGAGCCCGACGCGGGGCTCCAACTCACGGACCGCGAGATCGTGACCTGGCTGAAGTCGGACGCTTAACCGACTGCGCCACCCAGGCGCCCCAAGAGATTCTTTATAAATTTGGCCAGTGAAGATTCCCAGAAGAAAGAATGACTTCTTTCAAGTCAAGCCATAACACCGCTGTAGCGGTATGTGTGGTTGATTCTCAAAAATAGATAGCACTCCAGGGGCGCTTGGCTGGCTCAGTTGGTTGAGTGTCCGGCTCTTGATTTTGGGCCAGGTCACGATCTTGCGGTTCATAGGATCGAACCCCAAGTCAGGCTGTGGGCTGCATGTTAACAGCATGGAGCCTGCTTGGGATTCTTTCCTCCCTTTCTCTCTGTACCTCTCTTGCTTGTGCTCGTGCTCCCTTTCTCTCACTCTCTAAAATAAATAATTAAACGTGGAAAAAAATAAAAAATAAATAAAATAGCATTCCAAATAATTGCACTAAGCCTAAGTGGTAGTCCCACGGCCCTTATTATTACTTTACAAATGGGCATGTGCCTGAATACAGAATTTTGAGAAATGAGGAGGAAACTTCAAAGGTCTTTGGGAAAATAGTTTCGATCCTAAGAAGGAAGTACATGGAAAGATAGTCTCTTTCTTCCTTGGGACCCTCTCTGTCTTACTGCCATGCCTGAACCAGCTGCAGCCATCTTGCTCTGTCCTGAGGTGCTCCATCCCAAGTGGAAAGCCACCCTGGAAAAGGCAGAGCTGAGAGATGGGAAGAATGAGAGTCCTTGATATAATTGAGCCACTAAATCAACAGATTCTGGAGCCTGCCCCATCAAAGGACCTTTTGTCATGTGAGATAATAAATTTCCATATTTACTCAGCCAAATGGGTTTCTGTGTCATAGCCAAAGGCACCATAGCTGATCCTCCCACATTTGTCTGGGGAGTTATTTACCAGTGTGACAGTGCCCTTCCACACCTCCTATCATTGGATCCCTACGAGTGCACTGCTCCTGGGAAGGTGGGCGACATTATTCTAGGACATCTCAGTGTCCTTCAGTCACCTTCCCCTCCCCTTTCCCTCACTCTGGCTGGGGAAGGTATCTCTCCTTGTGCTTCTGTACCCTATATATTTCTCCCTGTGTTTGTGTTTACAACTTGTGCCTGAAGTGGAAAACAACAACAAAATCCTTTTCATTGCTCCATAGAAAGAGCCAGTCTCTTCGGTCATGAAAGAAAAACTTAGTCAACCAGTAGCTTTGAGAAATGCAGACTTCCTGGGATACCCTCCAAGGTAGTCTAGATTTCAAACATATACCGATATAATTAATAAGGTGGCCTTTTGTACGATATCTTTGTAAATAATCATAAGTTGGGAAGCTGACAAAATATGGGCTTTGGTTTTAGATTAATTGGCTTATGGACTTTACTTTCAGCAGCAATTAGAAAAGAGGGCCAGTTGCCTATTCAATGTGTTCCCAGTGTTGGATACTAAAATGCTATTATTTGCATGTAAGAGAATTCTTCTGTGTCTATCCTCCATGGTAAGAGGACGTGGATTCAGTTTGCCTAAAATGATGTGTAGATTTTCGTATGAATTCAAACCTGAGGATGGCATGCATGGTGAAACTTCTCAAAGGCAGAGGAGTAAGATGTGGTGAGCATTAAGCCAAAAAAGGATGTCCTCATTCAGTGTTTAAATAAGATTTAGGGAAGGCTGAGACTGGGAGCAAAGTGTTTGAGAATACATTTTATTTGAATTTCTCACCTCACAAAATATATATTAAGCTCGTTATGGCTTCTGCAGATCTGTGCATGGGGGGCTTCCAGTCCTCAAAATGTCTGAATGGAGCTCCACCACCTCATCCATCCCCAGAAGTCTGCTTCCTATCAAGAGTTCCTTGTCTTGGAAAAAGTCACTAGCCCTGTTTTGTTGCTTAAGTCGGAAACCTTTGGCTCATCCGGAGTCTTCCTTTGTCTACCTCTCACATCTTCAACTAGTCGCAAAGCTCTGTTTCTATTACCTACATCCCCAGACTCCATCTTTCTTGCTTCTCTCTTGTCCTAGCCATCATCTCCGACTTGACCTCCTGCGGTTATACTTTTCTGAATTCCTTGCATCCAGTCTTCCTTCCTTCCTCCCCCACTCTTTTCCTTCGTTCCTTCGTTCCTTCCTTCCTTCTCCCTCCCTCCCTCCCTTCCTTCCTTCCTTCTCCCTCCCTCCCTCCCTCCCTCCCTTCCTTCCTTCCTTCTTCCTTCCTCCCTCCCTCCCTCCCTTCCTCCTTCCTTCCTTCCTTCCTTTCCTCTCCCTCCCTTCCCTCCTTCCTTGCTTCCTTCCTTTCTTCTCCCTCCCTTCCTTCCTTCTTTCCTTCCTTGTTTCCTTCCTTCCTTCCTTCTTTCCTTCCTTCCTTCCTTCCTTCCTTCCTTCCTTCTTTCCTGTCCCTTCTCCACACTGCAGCCAGAGGGACCCCTATCAGAAAGCATAGCTGATCCTGGCACTGTCTTGCTCATCAGTGGCTTCCACTAGCCCTTGGGTAAGCCTTTGCCTTATGATTCTGTGTGCTGGCACAGAGTAAGTACTTCATGAGGTACCTTCTCTTGCTGTTGCCTACGATCCAGGTCAGTTTCTTTCAGTTTCTTAAACGCGCCACGCTCTTGCTCAGTCGGGGCTCTTACACTTGTGACTGAGTACGTTGAAATATCTTAACATGTTTTTACTCTTTACCTGTCCAAGAACATTATCTTCACTCCAGTCTGCCTGAGGCATCTCTCTATCTGGGGGGAAAATTAAGCTTTGTTCCAGAGGAAATGCAAGAAAATGACTGGAGTAATATTCAGTTTTTAGCATTCAAAAAGAGGAATTTGTAGCAGGACCCAGGATATCTCTTGAGAAAGGTCTATGTAAATTGTTTTATTTTCTCTTTAGAGGGTTTCACACTAGAGAGAAAAGAAAGAAGAGGGAAACCCTTTCCAATTCTAGGGTGATGGTGGAAAGATGAAGCAGAGAAGGAGACCAGGAGAATGAGATGAGCTTTAAAAAAGTGAAGATGACAATGAGGGCAGATAAAAGCTCTCACCTGCACACTCCCCACCATTTGCATCCACGCTACGGAGAAGCCATTGCTGCAGACTGAGCTGAGCCATGTCCTTGTCGTTTACACATGGAGGTGTAAAGTGATTACAAAGGGGAAGTACTCAAATTGAGCTTCCCCAACTCTTCCCTTAGTTTCCAGAAACCCAAAAGTCACTGAGAATCTGTCTGGGGAGTGCCTAGAGGGGTTGCTTAGTCTGGGCAGTGAGGCACAGAGCAGATCACCTGAGCCAGGTCTGATTAGGAGTCACAGCCAGAGCTCAGAGTGTTCTCAGCTCCAGCCAAAGCCAACCTGAGCCTTCGTCTGCTCAGAGGAACCACAGGAAGCCCTGCCAGTATGAGGAGAGTGGACCATGAGCTCACCCGATGCCAGTGGGGGTGGCATGGGAGGCCAGTAGGGCACCTAGCAGCCAGGCAGACACACAGGCAAATGGCCCCAGAGGCCAGAGACCTACACACCAAAGACCCTCCCTCTTCTCCTTGCCACAAGGTCTTATAAGCCATCCCTCATCCTGTACACATGGTACCATCTTCAGGAGGGAGGAAGGAGGAGGAATGCCATCTGAGAGATGGAACAGGCACTTTTATCCAACGGAAACTGAGCTCTATCTAAAAGGACTTTATGGGTTTACTAATTCTGAGTAAGCTTTACTGCCCTCCCAGCCAGTAGATAGGGACACAGGGAGAGGCCATAATAGAAGCAAAAGGAATTGTATTTTAGTATAGGGTGATTACATTTTGTGACCAGTTGCGGACATGATGCTTTCCCTACATAGAAACCTCTCTTCACTCCTGCGCCTAGCTAACTTCTGTTTGCCTGGCTGAGTACCTCCCACCACCCATACTTTGTTTAGACAACCAATTGTCACCCTTGATTGTAATCATAATTTAATTTGACTACCTTTCCTACTAAGCTATAAGCTTCATGATGACATGGTGTCTCTTTGGTCTGGCACTTTGTCCCTAGAGTCAAGCATGGTACTGGCCCCTTGAACATGCTCAGTAAATACTGTCAAATGAATGATGAGAGGCGGGATTTTTCCATACAGTTGTGTGACCTTGAGAAAGTCAGTTACAATCTCCAAGGACATCAAAATGCTCATCTACAAGTATGAGAAATAACAGGCTCTACCTCATATGGTTGATTGCTGTGAAGAATAAACAGCATGATACAGGCAACCTACTTAGTATAATTATAGATACTTTATAATTTAAAAAATTTGAGTTATTACCATTATCATGAAATAGTATTCTTACTTAGCCCCTAGCTCAGTGTTATATACATAGTAGGTACTTGATAAATAGTAAATAAATACTTTAAAAAAAACAGTTGCTAAATACTGGAAATATGAGTTCCCAAAATAGCTTCTTTCTGTTTCCAAAAAAAGTAGCCCTTTGCTAGAGTAAATTTGGTGTTACTTTAAATATCAAGCTACTTAATTATACTAAAAGAAAGATTCAGTTTGCTGATGCTAGTTATAAATATAGCCTTTAAGAAAAACCTTTGGTTTTTTTGTTAAATGGATTTTTTTTTAATTTTTTTTTAATGTTTATTTTTGAGAGAGAGAGAGAGACAGAGCATAAGCAGGGGAGGGGCAGAGAGAGAGGGAACACATAATGCAAAGCAGGCTCCAGGCTCTGAGTTGTCAGCCCAGAGCCCAACGCGGGGCTCGAACCCATACACCACAAGATCATGACCGGAGCCAAAGTCGGACACTTAACTGACTGAGCCACCCAGGTGCCCCTTAAATGAGCCAAAGTCAGATGCTTAACTGACTGAGCCACCCAGGTGCCCCTTAAATGGATATGTTTCTACAAAAATTCCCTAGACACCTTGGAAAGTAAAAAGACAAGGGAGCTTGTAAACATTATTAATGAAATACATTAGCAGTCCCTGGTATATAATCAATCAATAAATAATATGATCTCCCAGGAGGTAAACTCCTTTAGGCAAATCAACTAATGTCTGAAAAAGCAGTTCTTATGTGGACTAGAAAATGCAGGAGAGACTAAATGTAAAGGGCAGTTCTCAGTTCTCATTTCAATGGATTTCTCTCTGGGGAGCTTCATTTCTAATAGGATAGTTAACATTTCAATACAAAAGTGCAGAATGTACTTCTTGTGATTTATTTAGACATTGTTCTTATGACAGAATATTTTATGGCTTTCAATCTCTTATTACCCACATGCCCAATTTTAGACCAAATCCCCAGTGAGTAATGTAGGTCAAAGAGAAGTTGTGATTTTTGTTCATAACCCACTTTTAGCATCAAGTGAGGCAGTTATACCTGAACTTAAAAGCTGTGAAGTTCCTCTTATTCCTTCCTTTATTCCCAAAAAATTCAGAATAAAAGCCATTAGGTGGGACTGAGCAAGCACAAGAGAGCAGGGTACAGCTCAGCATGAGGTTTGAGCCTGAGTGTGGTGAGAAAGACATCCATGCTGGGAGGGTGGTGGTAATGGGGTTCAGTTGGAGAGGAGTGTGAGTCCCTGGGTAGGACAAGGAGAACATCTGTCTAGGGAGATGATGATGACCCTACTTCAGGTTATCGGAGCCCAAGCTAGGTAAGAAAGACATCTGTGTAGGGGTCGAGATGGAGACAAGACATTGTTACATAAAAGGGGATTAATACCATCAGGAAGTATAATGTGTACAAGCGGAGCCAGGTTTCTTACTGTTAGAGAGAAGAATTACAAATATGGAAAGGAAGAAAACTAAACCCAGTAGTGTTAGATTGGAATTGGAGGTATCATTTTGAAAGCATGGTTTTCAATATATATAGACAAATATAAAAATAAATATAATGGAATGTGCATGTGGGACGTGTGTGTGTGTGTGTGTGTGTGTGTGTGTGTGTGCGCGCGCGAGTGTGTGTGTGTAGGTGTATACATGTTATTTAGGTATTTCTACTAAGAGGGCTTGCAAACGTTGATGTACCAAGAACAAGCCCATCAAGCTTTTGGTTTCTAAATACAGTTCTCAATTAAGAGGAAGCCAGGATTCTTAGAGAAAGACTGATTTTAATGGCTATACAAGATGAACATGGAACTTAATGTGCTCAAAAGGAAGCAAATGTTAAAAGAATAATGGTAACATGTCAAAAGAACACAGAAGCCAAATTGAAGGAATTCTCACTGAGCAAATCTGGGAAAATTTTAGCATCAAAATAATGATAATAATGACGGTAATGATGGTAACTCATTGAATAAAATAGAAATCAATTAATCCATACTTGCATACTTAGATATATAAATAAATGAATGGAAAGAAGCAAAAGCTTTTCTTGCAGAAGAATAGCAACTAATAAATATAGAAGGGATAGTGAAATTTTTTAAATGATCATTTGGAAATCGTCATAGTAATAATTAATTCATCCCAAAACTTCAATGGGTCCTAAACTAGTGTGTTAAGTTTTGATTAGAAATAGGATATTTACATAGTCCCAAAAGATTTCATAAAATACTTAATTACAAAAGAAAAAGAGACACTTTCAGGACAAAACATAAGCAGTTGATCAAAGTGAGTACAACTAGTAATGGAACAAGTGAAAATCACATACCATCTGGTAGGATCGCAGTCATAACCATCAGTATCACTTCCATGATGTTCCTGCCAAAACTATAATTGTGAGGGAAAATCCAAATTCAGGAACATTCTGCAAAGTAACTGGCCTGACATTAAAAAAGTGTCAAGGTCATAAAATTCAAGCAAAGATTAAAGAAGTCCAAATTGAAGGAGACTTAAGACATGACAGCTAAATGCAACCCATGGTCCTGGGCTGGATTCTTTTGTTGTGGGGATGGACATATTTGGGACAATTGATGAATCTTTAATAGGGAAAATAGATTAGATGGTAGAAATGTATCAGTGTTAACTTCCTGATCTTATTAGTTGTACAGTGGGTGTGTAGGGGAATGTCTTTGTAGCAATCACTAAACTGTTTGGGTGTGGAGGGGCATCATGTGGCCTACTTAATTCTTTAAATGGTTCAGGAGAAAAGTTTTTTTGAACTTCTCTTACCAACTTTTCTCTAATGTTGAAATTATAGCAAAAAACATTTTTAAACTATGGAGTAGAGCTGGAGATTTAGCATGGGAGTCTCGATGTTTATGTACGTGTGTGTGTGTGTGTGTGTACATATATATATATATATATGTAAAGATATATATGTAAAGATATATATATGTCTAAAGATATATATGTGTATGTATATAAACATGTGTGTTGGTAGTTGGATGTTATGAATCTTGAAAATTTGAGAGCTAGTGCTTTATAGAATGAAATACTATATGGGAAAAATAACTAGGGGGAAGAGCCATTTTTGAAAGTTGGCAGAGCTTTAGAATTTTCATACATATACTAAAAATTAATATTTCATTCAGATGGAATTTATTATTCAAAAAAATTTAATGTTTGTTTATTTTTGAGAGAGAGAGCAGGGAGAGGCAGAGAAAGGGGGGCAGAGGATCCAAAGTAGACTCTGCACTGAGAGCAGAGAGCCCAGTGTGGGGCTCCAACTAACAAGCTGTGAGATCATGACCTGAGCTGAAGTTGATGCTTAACCAACTGAGCCACCCAGGCACCCCAGATAGAATTTATTTGAAAGAAAAGACATTTGTAATTCTTTTATTATCTATATCAGAACCATGAATAAATGGACTGTTTCCAGCTGATCCTGTAGGCTCAAGTATTCCAAACTAAATACACTTAAAAAAAAAAAGTGTATTTATTTTGAGAGGGAGAGAGACAGCATGAGTTGGGGAGGGGCAGAGAGAGAGAGAGAGGGAGACAGAATCCCAAGCAGGCTCCACACTGTTAGCATAGAGCCCAGTGCAAGGCTCGAACTCATGAAACCATGAGATCATAAAACCAAAAGTCAGATGCTTAACTGACTGAGCCCTAATTAAAATTTCTTTAATGTTTGTTTAATTTTGGGGGGGGGGGAAGAGAGAGTGTGTGTGTACATGCAAGTGGAAGAGGGACAGAGAGAGGGGGACAGAGGATCCAAAGTGGGCTTCATGCCAACAGGAAAGAATCAATGTGGGGCTCAAACTCATGAACAGTGAGAGCATGACCTGAGCTGTGGTTGGACACTCAACCAACTGAACCATCCAAGCCCCTCAACGTTGAATTAAGCTATTCAACATCATAGATTACGTTTGAACTAAGCTTTTCAACATTATAGATTACGTTGTATGTTTCAGTCAAGGGTCTTTTAGTTGTAAGGACAAGAAAACCAAACTAGCTTCAAAAAAGAGTAAGATACAAAAGGCAATCTCATAGATAGGAAGAACAGGGGGGACTGAAACCAACAGAAGAATGGAAGGCAAGAACCACAATCAGTTGCTGCCTCTTGCTATGTCACTGGAGAAACCAAATCTGTCCTTTCTGTTCTCTGTGGTTGTCTACAGACCAGCCTCTGGAGTTTTCATGTTGCCCATCAAGGCTGTTTACTCAAATAGCAGCCTCAACCTTCTCAGCCTATATGACGTGTGGGTCCAATAGGAATAGATAACCTACCTGGACTTTTAGCACCCCAAGTCAAAAGGAATTTGGAGTGGGAGAAGAAGCTCAGTTGGACAAGCTGGGTCAGATACCTTTCTTTGATCCTGTTAGCCGTGACCAGGGAAAGAGTCTTAAGCAAGCCTGCCTGAACCTTCCCATTTTGCAAGTAACTGTGAATACAGAAAGATTTTCTTTTAAGAGCATTATGGAAAAGGAAGGACAAAGATATTTTCTAAATATACTAGACAATATGGTTTCTTATTGATGTGCACTGCCTTATATTCTGAGAGATGGTCAGAATTTTAATTTGTTGAAGTTAAATTACATGAAGCATAACCTAGAAATTCTATCATGAAGTCAAGAATGGATTTCAGAAAAGGGCACCTGGGTGGCTCAGTCAGTTAAGTGTCTGACTCTTGATTTTCGCTTAGGTCATCATCTTGTGGTTCATGAGTTCAAGACCCATGTGGGACTCTGTCTTCCTCTCCCTCTGTCCCTCCCCCACTTGCTCTCTATGTCTCTCTAAAAATAAAAATAAACTTAAAAAAAATAATGGATTTCAGATGTTTTGAAAGAGCTTTTATTTGGTAATAGAGAAAACTTTGTATCTAGAGATTTACCCAACACAAAAGCAAACTGATTACCTCAATGCAGCTGTAGAAATTTTAATAAAAGTACCAAGTCTGTCTTTCCATGGAATGATGAATTTAGGTCAATCAAAGAGGAATTCCTTATATTTTTTTTAAGAATCACCTCTTTTCTCTCTCAGTTTTTCTTATTATAGAGTATGTGACTTGGACTAAAATTACATGGCCTTAGTCTGCAGCTCTAATATTTAAATTCCTGAAAAGCTCCAAGCAAAAAGATTTTTATTGGGGAGGAGGGCAGGGGAAGGGAGGAGACAGGGTAATGGGAGAGGTGATTGGGGATAAAAGGGAATGAAAAAATAAGAGATCAGTGATGATAATGCACCATACATGAGGAATATTCTATATACAGTTGTCCCTTGAACAACACCGGTCCACTTATACATGGATTATTTTCAATACAGTACAGTACTGTGAATGTATTTTCTTTATGATTTTCTTAATAACATTTTCTTTTCTCTACCTTACTCTGTAGTATGAATACAGTATATAATATATATGATCCAGAAAATGTGTGGTAATCAACCGTTTATGTTATTGGTAAATTTTCCAGTCAAGAGCGGGCCATTAGTAAAGTTTTTGGAAAGTCAAAAGTATATGAATATTTTCAACTGTGAGGGTTGGGGGTTGGCACTCCTAGGCCCCATGTTCAAGGTCAACTGTATTCAACTCTCTATAAATGAGGTCCAGTATTATACATATACACACATGCAAGGTCAAACATAATTAAATTGCGCAGATCTAGGTACATGGTTTTATGTTCAAAGCCAAGGAGAGTGCAGTAAGCAGTGTGGTCTTGATGTCTTTAGAGAAAGCACTACATAATCTCCATTATAAGATATGAGCTGAGTATTAAAGGGAAAGATTTAGTGCCAGGTAGACTGGAGAGAGGACAGATTTCCAAAGGAAATCACATCAGTATGGATAGGAGTAGTGATTGCACAGAATCACTTACCTTGTGTCATCTTATAGACTCACTGAAAGCTAAAGCTGGAGGTAACCTTGAATGTCATTTGGTATATTAAGTACAAGAATGTCAGGAGATTTTTAATATTCCTATATGCAACACATAATGTGAATATGAATTTCCTGATGAGAAAGTATAAAGTTTTCACAAAACTAAATAATTTGTGACCCAAAAGTCATAATCATTGACTTATCCTAGTCTCCTGAATTAATAATGAGAAAACAAAAGCTTGGGCCCACTGTGAGATGGATCTGAACTGAACCTCATTGCTCACTTGACGTCTATTAAATCCCTATTCTGACTGGTGGAGCACAGTGATATTTGGGGTCTCCTGGAATAAGTGCCAGTTCAGAGGTGGCATCTAGCAATCCCAGAAAAGTCTGATTATTTCCTTTTCCCCAGTGCAAAATCACCCTAGTAAAAAGCCATTAGTCCCTTTGGGGAAGGCTCAGAGATTTTTAACAAAGTTTTGGTAGTGTACTGGGGTACTTTCTCAAGGGGCGACCTCCCCTTCATTCAAGGGATTCTGGGTCTACAAAACCAGCTCAAGGCTTGGGGTTGATTGAGAAGCCATGACTGTCTGTTTTTGATGATTCAAGTTACACTTACATTCACTTGACTTAGGACTATTTTGCTTATTCAGATTAATTTCATAGTCTTCCCATCTATTTCACTTTTGCTAACACTGATATCAACTAGGCAACACCGTAGGTCTCTGCAATGCAGAGTCTTCTGATTACTGCTTTGACTCTGCTGCCTGTTATGGTAACTGCCCACCTTACCCTTGGAGTTGAGGACTACCACTTGGCTCCTACCACTGTGTGATCCAATTCCTCTCAGTGTATTTAGCTTTCCTAATTCAGTGGCATCAATTCCCATTGTAACTTCTAGCCTACAGAGAAGAGTGATAATAGAGCTCTCAAGGATTCTGGGACTGCATCAAAAATGCATTTCTCACAGTTACATTGAAAGGCATGTCCTCTGGATGTTCCCATGTTGGGTGAGTAGGTCTTAAATGAAAAATCCTCTCCAACATTTCAATCTTCCTAAGTCTTTGAATCTCTTCCTCTAGAGTAAACCAGTGTAGTTCTGGCATTTCAAGTTCATTTACTAGGGCAACTTTTTCACCCGTGTCTGAGCCAACCAATCAACCAGACCGGGTAAAGCCCCTTCTTTCCCAAGCTGCGATTATTAAATGCAAAATCTCTGCATTGTGGGTATCTATCAACAAATTCAGCCTTATCCAAGTTTATGTTCCTTCCACCATTATCCCACACCCTTAATAATGGGATTCTAGGTTTGTTTTTCAGTAATCTAAGCTCTTCATCTACCAGAGAGAAGGGTTTCTTTTAGGGCAGACGTAGAAGCTTTCAGGTCATTTGTGTAGCACTTGAAGCTGGGAATTTGAATCCCTGAGCTCATTCTTTTTTTTTTCCCTTCATCTTGTCCAGCGATATTAACAGAAACCAGCCAATTTCATTCTCTTCATTAGTTTGACAAAATGTTCAAAGATATCACCCTGAACCATGCCTCTTACAAGTAAGTGTTTGATTAGAAGTATCCAATGCTGATATTTTGTGTACCTCTATTTGCCACATCATGCCATGGACTATCAGTGCTCTTTACTACTGGAAATAGAGCCATCAATGTCTTTAATCTAACTAGATTAGAAAGCCAATTCCAAAAACCCCAGAACCAAGTTAGAAAAATCATCTTTAAAATTCTGTTCCTTTAGAACCACTCTCAGTACCAAAATTTCTGTCAGAGTTCTCCAGAGAAACAGAATCAACAGGATATGATGGGTGGGGTGGGGGATGAAGAGGAGATTGACTTATTTTAAGGAAATGGTTCATATGACTCTGGAGGCTTGGTGATTCCAAAATCTAGGTGCTGGGGCTTAGTCAGCAGAGCATCAGGCTTCGACTCAGGTCATGATCTCATGGTTTGTGAGTTCGAGCCCCGCATCAGGCACTGTACTGACAGCTCAGAGCCTGGAGCCTGCTTCGGATTCTGTGTCCCTCTCTCACTGTGCCCCTCCCTCGCTCATGCTCTGTCTCTCTCTCTCTCTCTCAAGGATGAATAAAACATTAAAAAAAATTGTTTTAAATAAAAAATAAAAACACAGAATCTAATGTTAAGCTGGCAGGCTGAAGACCCAGGGAAAAGTTACAGTTTAAGTCCAAGGTAGTCTGCTGGCAGAAGTCCTTCTTACCCAGTGAATGTCAGTCTTGGTTCTATTAAGGCCCTTCACTTATTGAATAAGGCTTATCCACAATGTGGAGGATAATCTGCTTCACTCACAGGTAATTTCATCCAAAACACACTTTCACAGAAACATCCAGAATGATGTTTGACCAAATATGTGGATACCATGGCCAGATTAATCATTATACAATCTTAACTTCATCAATAGAATGAGGATATCAGATGGTGTAATAAATCTTATGGACCCTTCTTGTTGAAAAAAATCTGTATTTTTATAATTTCAATTCTCATTCCTGTAGTATTGTTTTTAACAAAGACAACAACAAAATCTCATGCTTTTCCCTTTGCTCTCTTTAGATGTCAAGGATTTTGCTGTCTGGTTATAGCAAATCAAGTTTCCTGAAGTTGTCTGGTGTTGAAACCACATTGGAAGCCACATATTTAATGCTTCTTCTGACTTCCTAAGACCCTAAGAGACCTCCTGACACAATTTTCTCCCTAGAAAGAGGACTTATGCAATAGGGGACAGAGTTGTTGTACAAACCATCAAGCAGCTCAGGAAAGCTTGTTGGAAGGGCCTAAAATAGCATGAGAATTTCAATATAATCAAAGCAAAGGGCTGAAGAATCATTAATGTATACCACCTTAATGTTCCTGTGGCTTTGACTTTCAGTGTATTATTGTCCTCTCTTCTAGTCTGTTTTCTTTTCAGCCCTGATCTCTCTCTGGCCTCCTGTTTCTTCCCGTATTCTCACTATCCCAACCTGTCTGGAATTTTCCACCTTTTAGCATCTTCTCCTTTGAGATGCTTACATAACCGTTTACTTTGGTGACTTATTCCATTATTCCCTCTCTGGACAAGATGATTTTCCTAATCGTCTTTACTTCCTAGGGCTCCCAAACTCATCATTTGGATTCCTGTTACCTTTTAAAGTAATTTATGGCAATCGCTTTTAATGGAATTTTGCATTTTTCTACCTTCCTAGCCACTTTTCTTGTGAGAATTTATACCAAGTGAAAATGCCATTTGTCCTCAGGAAACTTACTCCAGCCAAAGTTTACTAACCTGAAAATGAACACAGACTTTATGACCATTAAGTTGTCTGCTAGCTCCAAAGCTGTTTGGTTGTGTTGGTAAAATGAAGTTGAAGTTTAGCAATTGCATAAATGTTTAACACACACATGGAGTTTGGTAAATACCTTCTTTGGTCACTCCTTCATAGTTGAGTTGTGTCTTGTTTTTAATGTAAAAATCATCTAATATTATCAGATACAAAGCTTCCTACTCTACCTAGTTGCATTGTCCCTTTTTCACTTATTTGAGCGCTTTTATTTTTCCTTCTTCACATTCTGGACTAAATTTTTTTTTCTTTCCACACAGTTTACAGTTTTACATTTCCTTAGTTCCATATAGGAACCAGCTGTAAAACATTATTTCTGCAGGATCCTAAAAGCCACTAAATGATAGATAAGTAAGACCTCAAGAGCATTGTAATTCATTACCCCTGCACTCCATACTCTAACCAGTGGTCCTTGAAGGGGGTGTCAATACCAGGGTGTTTGTAAGACATCATTGTAGTACAGAAAAAAATATTCATATCTAATTATGAAATATTCATAGTACAGTTATTTAATCTCATACTTTAAAATTATCTTCATTTATGTGTTTCACAATGCATATATTAACATAGTAATGGGTCACCTGGGTGGCTAGTCAGTTAAGCGTCCGACTTTGGCTCAGGTCATGATCTTGTAGCTTGTGAGTTTGAGCCCCGTGTCTGGCTCTGTGTTGACAGCTCAGAGCCTGGAGCCTGCTTTGGATTCTGTGTCTCCCTCTCTCTCTGTTTATCCCCTGCTCATACTCTGTCTCTCTCTTTCTCTCTCTCTCTCTCTCAAAAATAAATAAAGATTAAAAAAAATTAAAAACAGAAGTAAATATATAGAGAATAGTCTATCTATAGCTATATCTGTATCAATTGTGCTTGTTCAAAACTTACTTATTCTTTGGGATGTGTGAGTAAAGAGTTTGGAAGCCAAATATTTGTCCTAGAAAATATTTATCTCATATTAATGTATACATGTAATATAAATTCACATTAATGTAAAACCTAATGACTTTTAGGCTTTATAGACTCATTATTGACTATTACCCTTGTTAATTTGCTCCTTTATTTGTAAAATCATTTCGGCCTTGTATCAGTTAGAATTCCTTGGTTGTAAGCAATAGAAACTAACTCTGACCAACTCAGGCAAAGATACTGACAACAACACTGATGGGCTTACAAAGTCAAGGGAGAAAGAAGCTGGGCCATCTGGACTCCTAAGAATAGAACTTCACCTGGACCTAGTTTTAGAGCCCTGCCATTGGTTGACTCTACTCTGGTTACCTCCTCCCTGAGTGTCCACTCTACTCAAGATTCACATTTCAAAAAAAAAAAAAAATATTCACACTTCCAAGTAAAAAGAGTCTGAATGGAACTGCTTTGGGTCACATATAACACCCTAAAAAACTTTTTTCCAGTATCCTTCCATGGAAAGTCCTTTCCAACCATCCAAGCTTATAAATTCAGACCGCAGGACATGACTTACTTGCTAAAAAATGCCAACTCTAGTAATATAATCTTTTCTTTATATTCATGAAGAGGAAAAAAGATCATGATTAGTCTAAAATGTCACTCACCTGCCCTGAGCAAAACTTTTGATGTTTTTACTTGGTTGTGGGTTTTTTTCCCTTTACATTTCAGTTAAATGACATTTGAATTTTTAAATGATCTTTATGAAGTTGAGACAAAAATGTTCACCAAAGATCAAGTATAATGTAAATTTAAATAAATAAATGAATAAGTATATACCCTTATAATAAATCTTAGTAAATTTAGAATCAATTTTAAATTGATTTTTTTTCTTTTTGAGAGAGAGTGTGTGAGCAAGTGGGGGAGACGGAGAAAGAGAATCTTAAGCAAGTCCCACACTCAGTGCCGAGCCTGATGTGGGGCTCAATCTCATGATTATGAGCCAAAATGAAGAGTTGAATGCTTAACCTCCTGAGCTACCCAAGCACCCTAAATTTATTTTTAAATCCATTTGCTTTTCCCACTTATATAAATAAATTACGATACTCTGATACTATCATAAAATCCAAGTTTAGTCACTTCTACCTTTAATTCATAGAAGAAGACAATCTAAAATGTTTAGATTTAAATTTAATTTTTCTGGGGCACCTGGGTGGCTCAGTCGGTTGAACATCCGACTTCGGCTCAGGTCATGATCTCACGGTTCATGGTCCGAGCCCCATGTCAGGCTCTGTGCTGACAGCTCAGAGCCTGGAACCTGTTTCAGATTCTGTGTCTCGCTCTCTCTCTGCCCCTCCCCCACTCATGCTCTGTCTGTCTCTCTCTGTCAAAAATAAATACACATTAAAAAAAATTTTTTTAATTAATTTTTCTGAAGGTTCAAATGCTTGGAGTAGGGGTAGAAGTAGAAGGAGTATTTTGGAGAAATGTGCTCTTAAATGTTGATTCTCTTTCTTCAGATAGTCTGTGAGAAAATATTTAAGGGAGAATCTTCAAGCACAGATTAGATAATCTCCTTTGAATTTGAAAAAATTATTTAGTGAGGATATTTTTTTCTGTCACATAATTAACTTTTTCACAGACAAAATTTTTTTGAATTTATTTTTTAATGTTTATTTATTTTTGAGATAGACGGAGCACAAGTAGGAGAGGGACAGAGTGGGATACATAGAATCGGAAGCAGGATCCAGACTCTGAGCTGTCAGCACGGAGCCCGATGTGGGGCTCGAACCCATGAACTATGAGATCATCACCTGAGCTGAAGTCGAACACTTAGCCAACTGAGCCACCCAGGCGCCCCTTCACAGACAAAATTGGAAGGGCATAGATGAAGATTCTGTGTGGGACAGGATTTATACAGTGGTGGAATAGGTTAGGTCATTGTGAGATGCAATTCATGTGGAACCGAAACATACTGCCTACCCTCTGCCCAAGTATATTCCACCAATATTTAAGTATATTTCCCCCACTGAAATACCCATGTGGCTGAATATGGCCTTTGAATTTCATGATAAAAGTCAGATGTCATCTTGGAAGAATCAAATATATCCAAATTTAAATCTTAATCAGTGCCTTTCTCCTAGTTGGCTTATAAATAGCCAGAGCCTAAAACAAATGTGACACCTAAGAGGTGCTTTTCAAAACAGGGAAATCAGGGAGTGGAGGCCCATGGTGTGGGTGTAACCCATCAATTTCAGAGCAGGTCAAGGGAAGAGCACTGGACAGCCTGCATGAGGAGCGGGAGTGTGAAATGCAAGAAGAGACTTTGCTCTTAATTTTCTTAGGGGTTAATTATGATTATTTCTAACAGGTGTAATTAGTGAGATGACATGACTGAAATACTTGGTTATACCTCTTCACTGTAGTCCTTCCATCTGTAATCTCTATAAAGGAAAACAACTAATTCTATTCATGGTGTTGGATTAAATAGATGCCGTTAATTTGAAACTAGACAGGTGTGATTTGTCCAAAGTTGATCGTGTGATGGAAAATAATTTGATTCACATTCACAAGTAACCTACTATGTGCATACAACCATAGAAAAATTCTCAAATGCACCACAATTTGGTAATGGACAGAGGGAGGAGGAGGGAGGGAGGGAAGCGTACGGTTCAGATACAAATTACATGCCACAATAAGTAATATAGACAGGTAGTTAAAAATGTAGAAGTTTAAAAAAATTGAGGTTAGTATGATCAGGAGCAGATTAAATATCAGCATGCAGGAATAAAACTTGAAATGGGGCTTTAAGAATAGGGAGGTTTGGATACGAGAAATACAAAATAAGGATCATTCTAGACTTTGGCTATGACGAAATCCTGACGTAGGATACTTCAAATTTTTTTTTTAACGTTTATTTATTTTTGAGACAGAGAGAGACAGAGCATGAACGGGGGAGGGTCAGAGAGAGGGAGTCACAGAATCCGAAACAGGCTCCAGGCTCTGAGCTGTCAGCACAGAGCCCGACGCGGGGCTCGAACTCACGGACCGCGAGATCATGACCTGAGCCGAAGTCGGATGTCCAACCGACTGAGCCACCCAGGCGCCCCCTGACGTAGTATACTTTAATGTGAAGTTCAAGTTCTGTGGCAGCTTTACGGGAACAGAATTTTAATATTAGTTTGTAAGCAAATTTATTACAACCGGAGTCTCTTTGCATGAGTAATTAATGCAGGAATGTAAGTCTTGTTTCTTCCTTCCAGGTGTGTCTGCACAACTCACCAGCACTTGGCACCGTAGGAATACATCTGTGGGAACACCATTTTGGATGGCTCCTGAGGTCAGATGGTTTTGAGAGAGACAAATGTAATATTGAATCCTTTCTGGCTTTCCTTTTCATGCATGCACTGTCGCCCCATGTTTAGGAATGTACTAGAAGGAAACGTCAGTTGTGTCATTTTTATGAGAGATTTTTGTATGAGAAGGAACATGGGAGGTGCTCAATACATGGGCGTGAATGAATGAATGAGTAAATGAAGGATTGAATGAATAAATCCAGTGAGGTCAAGAGAAACTGCTTGCGGCCTTAATTTTCTGTTAAATTTACTTTTAGTTGCTCAGCATATATCTATACTATTGATATTTAGATTTTGTTTTTAAACTAAGAAATATTATGAAAATCCCTAACCTTTGTTTAGTATCAGATTTTCGCTTATTAACCTGTGTAACGGGTTCCTATATTGAGTGAGTCTGCCTGGGAGGGCCATGCTCATCTTGGGTGACTCTTGGGAAGTGGTGAATAAACTGCCAAAATCGCTGAGGGAGAAAGTTTTCTAGAGTCCCGTCTTCTCTCCACAGCCCCTGTTAATGCCTTTAATCTTTTTAATTGTGTTTATCAGTAAAGAAGACTTATGTTTGAAAACTCTCAGCCTCTGGGGAGGGTTCTGCTATTTATCTACCATTTTCAAGGGAGTGAAGGGAGAAGAAGCAGTTCAAATACTACATTAATATTGCAAAATTTTAGAACTAAGTGTGTTTGAGGATTAAATCTTTGTGTGCTGTTTCTATTTTAATACTAATTCAATTATTACTTGCAAAAAAGTAAAATGTAAATGTAAAACATGGAGAAAGGATACATTATTTTAAGAATCTTTTAAAAACTCCAATGGATTAAAAAACTCTTTTTTCTTTTTAATTTTTTTTAATATTTATTTACTTTTGAGAGAGAGAGAGAGTGTGCGAGCGAGCACGGGGGAGGAGCAGAGAGAGAGGGAGACACAGAATCTGAAGCAGGCTCCAGGCTCCGAGCTGTCAGCACAGAGCCTGATGCGGGGCTCAAACCCACAGACTGGTGTATCATGACCTGAGCGGACGTTGGACACTTAACCGACTGAGCCACCCAAGTGCCCCGAATTAAAAAACTTTTAAGCAAGGTGTACATCTTGGAATAAAAATAGTGTAATCATATAAACAAAACCAAAATTGAATTAAGGGATTCTCAAGTGAGAGTTTCTTCAGTTTGTTCTGATGTATTACTAGTGTTTTAAAAGCTCATGACAAAATTTTAAAAATAAATTGATAAAATATAGGGATAATATTAAACAGTGTATCTTATTTGTGTTTATTAGTAATATAAATGCTATAATATGTAATAATTGTACTATTACTTATTAATATTAAATAATAGTGTAGCTTTATATTTTTCATATGTTATAGTAACAGACCATTGTTATATGTGTAAGTTTGCTTTTAGTGAAAAAGCAATTAAAAAAAAACTTCTTTAAAGTGTTTTTTTTGAGAGAGAGCATGAGTGGGGGAGGGACAGAGAGACAGGGAGACATGGAATATGAAGGAGGCTCCAGGCTCTGAGCTGTTGGCAAGAGCCTGATGCAGGGCCCTAACCTATGAACTGCAAGATCATGACCTGAGCCAAAGTCAGACGCCCAGGCACCCTAGTAAAGAAAGCAGTTTTGATTAGTGGATCTTGGAACAACTCTCACATATAAGTAAAAGAAAATATTTTGATCTATCTAAAATTCAATTATCAGAGTATTAAATGAGTTAATCATAAAATTGACACTCCTTAAATATGCAGTTCCTAGACTATCATTTTACTGGTAGGTCATTATTTATTATCAGTAAATGGGGTTTGAAAGTGCTTTCCTGCTTAACAAACCAATGGGTATTACATAAAAGGGAAAGATTCACTGCCGTCTTTTCAAGCTGTCGTATAAATACATATATAATCCATATTTTGTGCATATTATATGTCTTTCTGTAATAAGCATTTTCTAACTTGTGAATAAGTGTCAGTATTTCAATAAACGTCCATTTATTTAGAACTGTTGAAGAGTATATTTTGAATAACCAGCTATCTAGCTAATGAAGGCATCACATATATACCAGCTCTATGTCATTAATGACAAATCTCTTAGATTAGAAAATAGTAAGGTAAATAGTTTTCATATGTTCTCCATAATTAATGGCATAAATTTATTTTAGTGTTTTTACGGCCTCAGAGGCAAGATTGTTCAAGTCAATTATAAGTTGAAAAGTGAAACTCTTGATTTGACATTTAAAAAATTTTTTTTTATGTTTGTTTATTTTTGAGAGACAGAGACAGGGCATGAGCAGGGGAGGGCAGAAAGAGAGGGAGAATCTGAATCAGGCTTCGGGCCCCAAGCTTTCGGCACAGAGCCCAATGAACCCATGAATCATAAGGTCATGACCTGAGCCGAAGTCAGCCGCTTAACTGACTGAGGCACCCAGGCACCCCTTGATTTGATATTTTTAAATTAAAGTCTAGATCAAAGGTAGCAGTCGTTGTAAAACCATCCTTTCCAAACTGAAATCCGTGTATGTCAGGATGGAGGGCACAAGGGAAATAGTGACCATGATAGGTGAACGTATACTTTTTACAAGCCATGACACTTTGCAGAGAGAAAGGGGATGATATTTATAATGACTCTAGGAAAGCAAGCATAAAACCAAGAATGTCTTAGGCAAATTGGGGCATAAATTCACCCAAGCCTTTGGTGAGATATTCCAGGATCACATGTAGCCATAAAATAATGAAAAAAATATGGTGGGGCAAAATACATTTTTATATTAAGGAAGTTGAAGATACACAACAGAACGGAAAATTCATATGAATGTGTTTTTTATTTTTAACAGCTTTATTAATATAAAGTTCACATACACATACCATATAATTAGCTTATTTGACATGTACAATTTGATTACTTTTAGGTGTGTATTTATTTACAGAGTTGTGCAACCATCATCAGAATCTAGGTTTAGAGCATTTTCTTTCCCTCTAGAAGAAATCCTTTACTCAGTAACGGTCACTAGCAAGCTCTCCTCCCAAGCTCTCCTACACTAGGCAACCACTAATCTGCTTTTTGTCTGTGGATTTGCTTATTGTGAGCATTTCATGTAAATAGAGTCATACACTATGTGGCCTTCATGTCTGGCTTCTTTCTTTTAGTGTTTACCCATGTTGTAGCATGTATCAATAGTCCATTGCTTTTGATGGCTGAATAATATTCCATTGTATGCATATACCATATTTTGTTTATCCATCACCAGTTGATGGACATTTGGGTTGTTTCCCCTTTGGGGCTATTATGACTAATACTGTGAATATTTGTCACATGGATTTTTAATATAAATTGGGGACTTTTATGCTTACTTTTGCTACAATGCTTGCTAAAGTCATAAACTTCACTTTTCCCCCCCCTATTTTCTACTAGGTGATTGCATGTGAACAGCAATTGGATACCACTTATGATGCCAGGTGTGACACATGGTCCCTGGGGATCACAGCCATCGAGCTAGGGGATGGAGATCCTCCACTGGCCGACCTGCATCCTATGAGAGCACTCTTCAAAATACCAAGGTCAGAGGATGAACATGGGGTACAGTATCTGTAGCCTGTCTTTCTTCCCCAAGCCAGTGGTGCTCATCATGGAAATATTCAACATATTTCAGCAAGTTTGGAGCACAGTGGCCTGGAATATCATTCTGCCTATTCTGAGACACTGTATTTATTCAATGGTTTCATTTTCCTGGTCTAAGTAAGATCTTTCTCTTGACACTCAATGTGTTTTCCTTTTTGGAGGATTTGATCTCAGAAAACAGCAGTTCCTTTCACTCTTGATCCACTCCCAAATTTGTCAGGAAGGCCCTGGGCCATAGTCAGTGCAACAGTGATTCGCTTTGCTTTACTCTATCAATCCAGTAATTTTTTACTACTTGCTAAGACGTCTCTTTGGAAGTTTAAAATGATGTTACTCATAAAATTATAAACAGATTTGACTGATAAAATAGTAATGATTTTGAACTTGTTAATATTTTGAACATATTAACATAGAACAGTAACTTTAGAATAATCTCTTTGGAGCCACGAAAGCACTTTCCTATCTACGTAGACCCCTCCCCTTCAGTTTGTATATTGACAAATTTTTCCCTTTTTATCGTATTACTAATTAAACACTATTTTATACATGTTTTGGTTAGTTCCTAGATATTTCCAAAACCTGATTTGAAAAGACTGCCTGTTTTTAATACAAATATGTTACCTTTTGAGGGCTATCTTAAAGACTGTGCCTGGTACCATAATTCTAATGGAGTGCACACCCAGGGCCTGTGATGAAAGGGGTCTAGGGCAGGGTAGTAGGGTAGTATGTTATATAGCTTGTTACCGCTCTCCATTAAACAAATGTTGTCACCCTAGTGCCTATAGCATGTAGAATCATATATGCAAAGCCCTGGGGCGCAGTTCTCCAGACCTAAAGAAATAATGCCAATATGTCGTATTCATGTCTAAATGGGTCCATTTGGGACATTTGGCATGTATTTAAATTAGTAGAAGACCAAAGAATTCGAGTGTGTTTTTAATTTTATCTTTGACCTTCCTGTCTGATATACATGTTCTGAATTATAATGCCTTATCATCCTTTACGTAACAATGTGAATGTAAATCTCAGGTCTAACTTACTTGTAAAATATACTGCTTATTCGTTAAGAGGGGAAACAAGATTACAAAAAAGAACAGAAAACCGGCTTTCTGCCAAGTCTAAGCCATTTCATTAAATTTGAGGAAAACAGAAAAAAAAAATCTATGTTTCCTAACTCCTACTGTCATTCAGTGTGTAAGAAGCACTGTACTTCCTGAGCCATTTTAATTATGGTTTAAACTACCAAGGTTGTTAGCCGGATGTTATTACTCTTGGTAGTGACACCAGATGGAGGAGGAATGACACCACCATTCGTGTTTATTGCACCTGTGAGCAAGGTGCTTCTGGAAACTACATTCTCTTACTTATTTCTCCTTACTTCTGCCGCCATGTCAGAGTATATCTCTGACATGAAGTTCTTAGAACACTAACTGTAGAAATAATTGGGGGGGGGAAAGGGATCTGAAAAGCTACCTTGTTCTGAGTGTTCTCAAATCATCGAAACTTTGTTATACTCAAAGCAAGCCAATAAATCTCTTAGAAAGGAAATTTTCAGGAGGACGAGAAGCAAAGCAAGACCATTGGAGAAAAGAATTACTGCTTTTAATGTGCAAATCAGCAGTCTTCAAATGGCCCTAAGAATTGTACAATGAGCCCTAGGCGTGATCTAGGGTAGATGAGTGGCTGCACTTTTCTTTAATGAGCCTGTACAAACTGTACACTAATTTCATTATAAGCTATTTAAGGAGTAATGCAGAACTGAAGACAAAGTGTTTCCATTCTACTAATGAAAACAAAGAGCTGTTAGAATTAGCGTAAGGCAGTACTTCAGCAAATTCGGCCATCATGGTTGATCAATGCTGCTTGATTACAGAGTTAGATCAGCCTCATTTCCAAGTGATGTGCCTTTGTATTCCTGAACATGCCAAAAACAAAAAGATTTGTTTGGCCTAAAAATAAGAGAAACTAATAAAATCTTTTAAGTGGCATTCAGAGCTTTATAGCTAATCATATTTTCCAGTTCCTTACTTTCGTAACTTTGTTTCCAGAAGCAACAGAACAGCTCCTAAAGGCATTCTATTAATGCCCCTCTCTGCCACAGTCTCCCTCGTATTCTGAACAGCACACCTTTGAGGTTACCTCTCTGTACCCTGGATATTCCTCAGAGGCTTCTGCAGGACTCAGAGTTAAAAAAAAAATCTCTAGTATTCATTGTTTCTATTCTGCCAAGTTATTGATGTTTCCCCATAGGGCTCTCAGGTAAAAGCAGAAAGACTCCTTAAAAGAAAAAAATTTATCAGTTAGAAAAATTGGGTCATCTATTAAGTGCATTCAGAGAAACAAGCTGTCATTTTATATAAAGAATGATTAATAACTAATTATCTGTCTTTGAATTGGAAAATTGTGGCCCTGCTTGATGACGCCTGGCAGAACCTCTGACTGCAGTAACGCATTAGTCTGTCCAGCTCTGATTGTGCACTGACTGACCAACGTGCACAATCCAACCTTGATTCTTATTTTTCTAGGAATCCACCCCCCCATCTAAGGCAGCCTGAGATATGGTCAGCAGAATTCAATGACTTCATTAGCAAGTGAGTAACAACAGAGTCTTTCTTTAAAAATTGTTTTCAACACTTATTTTTTTTCTGAGAAAGAGAGATAGAGTGTGAGTGGGGGAGGAGCAGAGAGAGAGGGAGACACAGGATCAAACCAGGCTCCAGGCTGAGCTGTCAGCGCTGTGCCCAATGTGGGGGCTCGAACTCAATGGACTGTATGATCATGACCTGAGTGGAAGTTGGATGCTTAACCCACTGAGCCACCCAGGTGCCCCAACAATAGAGTCTTAAAAAAAAAATGAGAGAGAGAAAGATACCATCTTGCTAGAACTTTGAAATGTGCCTTTTACAACCATTCCTCCATGCTTCTGAATCTCCTTCTTATGTCTTATCTATTGAATAGCCCCAGTAGTTTCTATTATTTTCTTCAAAACCAAAAACGTTTCTTCTGAATGTTCAGTGAATTCATTATTGTTCTAATAATGATCTTAGGGTCACGTTTCTTTGCTTAACCATAGCTATGCTCCTGAAGTTGCATTGTCCGTTTACACATCCTTCTGTCCACCTGCCTTTTGCAAGCTGTGCCCTTAGCATCTTCCACACACTCAACCCAACCATCATCTATTCAATCGGCTTTTTTTTTTTTAAATTTTTTTTTTCGACATTTATTTATTTTTGGGACAGAGAGAGACAGAGCATGAACGGGGGAGGGGCAGAGAGAGAGGGAGACACAGAATCGGAAACAGGCTCCAGGCTCTGAGCCAACAGCCCAGAGCCCGACGCGGGGCTCGAACTCACGGACCGCGAGATCGTGACCTGGCTGAAGTCGGACGCTTAACCGACTGCGCCACCCAGGCGCCCCTTCAATCAGCTTTTTAACCTTTCATTTATCTGCACCTCTCATTCTTGTCACCATCAGGGAATTTTCATTGCAATCAATGAATCAGATAATTGTACAGGTAAAATGCTTATGTATTTGAAATTTAGCGAACATTATTTATTTGGAAATTCAGTTAACAGTTTTTTAAATGTTTGTTTATCTTTGACACAGAGAGAGACAGAGTGTGAGTGGGGGAGGGGCAGAGAGAGAGGGAGACGCAGAATGTGAGGCAAGCTCCAGGCTCTGAACAGTCAGCACAGAGCCCGATGCGGGACTCGAACTCATGAACTGCGAGATCATGACCTGAGCCGAAGCTGGACGCTTAACTGACTGAGCCACCCAGTGCCCCTCAGTGAACATCTTTAATTTGACAAATATTTAGCACAAGTGCAGCACCTTTGGACAGTTGACCTGAAGATATGAGTCAATGATTTCTAAATATCTGCCCCACAAACCTGTTTTCACAGTCTTACTATGTTTTCACCATAAATTAATAAAAATAGTAGTAGTAGTAGTAGTAACAGTAGTAATAATAAGGTAAGGGATGACGCAGTTTGTAATTGGAAGAGAGAAGACATTAAGAGTAGGTGTGTTACATCATCAACAATAATAGCCAAACTGTGGAGGGAGCCCAAGTGTCCAGCGACTGATGAATGGATAAAGAAAATGTGGTGTGTGTGTGTGTGTGTGTGTGTGTGTGTGCGCATATATATACACATACAACAAATATTACTCAGCCATTAAAATGAAATCTTGCCATTTGCAACAACATGGATGAAGCTAGAGTGTATTATGCTACGAAAAATAAGTCAGTCAGAGAAAGACAAATCTTACATAATTCACTCATATATGGAATCAAAGAAACAAAACAGATGAACATATGCCGGGGGAGAAAAAAAGAAAGAGGCAAACAAACCATGAAGACTCTTAAAGATAGAGAACAAACAGGGTTGACAGAGGGAGGTGGGCAGGGCACAGGCTAGATGGGTGATGGGTATTAAAGAGGGCACTTATGATGAGCCCTGGGTGTTGTATGTAAGTGATGAATCACTGAACTCTACTCCTGAAACCCATATTGCACTGTATGTTAACTAACTAGAATTTAAATAAAAAATTGAAAAGAAAAAATTAGGTGTGTCAGACAACACTCAGAAAATGTGGAAACAGCAAAGAAAGTAGAGGAACCAGTCATACTCACACATTCTACAATCATTGGTTTTTCTACCAAGAATATCTGCTCGTTCCTGTAAAGACAAGAGGCTTAGATTTAAGGATTGTGGAAAATCCAAGGATTGATAGTCCATTTTGTTCCCCAAATTTCACATAAGCCCTTATTATTGAGTATGCACCATACACTACAGAATATTTAATAAACACATCTCTTGGGAGAATCGTTGGTAACATTGAAGGGTTCCCCATGTCTGCATTCCTTTTGCATAGCTCCTTGAATGAACTTGTTGATTTTGACATGTTTCACACAATTTAACCTCTGAGTAACATTTCCTGATTTCCTCTAGGCAGCTAGTTAGTATTCTGTCCTGTGTACTATCACTGTATTTTTTTTCTTCTTCCCCTAGGAACATTGCCACTTTTATTTAACTGCCTCTTTAGATGCCTCTCTTCCCAGCTAGACAGTAACTGCAGGGCACTGAATATGCCGTATTTGTCGTTGTAATGCCAGTGTCCAGCAGAGTGCCTGGTACACATCAGCTATTTGAACATTTTTTAAATATTAAAAAAAATTTTTTTAGAGAGAGAGTGTATAAGCTGGGAAGAGGCACAGAGGGGGAGATTCTTAAGCAGGCTCCACACGGGGAGGAGACCAAAACGGGGCTCAATCCCACGACCCTGGAATCATGACCTGAGCTGAAATCAGAAGTTGGACACTTGGCTGACTGAATCACCCAGGCGCCCCTCACATCAGCTATTTGATACAGTTTTACTTGAATAAAATAATTTCATATGTGATTCTACTCAATACATTGAACAAGTGCTACAGATGTCAGAAATTGATGCATTCTGTTAATGAAACAGAAATGAAAATAAATGAAAACTAAGAGCACTTGTTCTTAATTTCAGACATCATCATCCTTATTCCTTAGCGTATTTTAACATCCTTGGGAAATATGTTATTGCTTAAGCCCAGGAAAATAAATTGCTAAATTATCATACCAGGAGGAGTAACAGTACAGATTAGAAACACCACTGCCCAAGTCAAGGCATGGGTGTCTTCTTCTTCTTCTTTCTTTTCCTATATCCCAAGTGTCAGCCCAACTCTGACCAGTTGTCTTGCTCCTCTGAATCTCATGGTTGGAAGGGTACTGGAAATGTATACAGCCCAAACCACACACAGAGCATAAATCCTTCTTGAACATGTGCACTGAGTGGCCATCCATCAGTATGTAACCATGTCCAATAAAGGTAATCATACTTCCCAGTGCAGCCCATTCTGTCTGAGAAGCATTCCTGTTGGAAAGTTCTTCCTTATACTGACCTGAAATCTGTTTTTCTTTTAATTTTTTTAAATGTTTTATTTATTTTTGAGAGAAAGAGAGCGCGAGCATACATGTGCGAGTGGGGGTGGGGCAGAGAGAGAAGAGGACAGAGGATCTGAACGAGGCTCTGTGCTCACAGCAGAGAGCCTCATGCAGGATTTGAACTCACAAACGTAAGCTCATGACCTGAGCCAAAGTCAGACGCTTAACCAACTGAACCACCCAGGTGCCCCTGTTTTTCCCTTAATTCCATGAATCGATCCCAGGTTCTGTGTCACTTTTGACCACTGAAAACTGGTCTAATCCCACTTTCAAATATTTGAAGACACCTGTCATGGCTGATTAGATGTCCCCTTTGTTCAAATGTCCCTTTCGTGATGCTATTTCAGGTGTTCTCACTACCTTTATCCTTTCTCATGCTATGATCCCGTTGAACCTACCAAGAGGTGCAGTGTGACTTAGTAAATCTGCTTCATATACAGCTCTCCAAAAACATCTACTGGTGTGGAATTTAAACATCTTCAACACGTTAGCCTTCTCAAATAGGTTAGCAGCTTGATTACATAGAAAGAAATAGATCAATTGAGAAGCCTTTAAAAGCATTGTGGGAGGGAAAAGGAAAAGTTTGTTTTAATTTTAGATAACCATTCAAACTGTAATGACTTCAGTGCTTCCTTCTTTAGCTCCTGGCTTGTAAAGGAGACTTTGCAGCAGAGACCACATTTAATGACCTCTATGCCAGCGTGCTTGCTGGAGCACTAGGGAGGAGTGTTTAGTCGGAAGTTGGTATCACTGTAGTCTCATCACTCACGGATGTGTGCACTTTTGTAAACATGCATTCTTCATATTGCAGTTTGACTCTTTTTTTTTTGAGGTCTGCTTTGCAGGATGAACATTTGAGAGGAGCCTCATCCTCTTGTGTTATGATAGTCCTTAGCAAGATGAATAATAATGCCAAAACTCGAACTTATCTAATAATTGCATGTTTTTCTTTTGTTTTTGTTTTTGTTTTTTTGCTAGTGCAGGTGCTTGACTAAAGATTATGAAAAGCGTCCAACAGTATCAGATCTTTTACAGCATAAATTCATTACTCAAATTGAGGGCCAAGATGTGATGTTGCAGAAGCAGCTGATGGAATTCATTGGTATTCATCAAGGCATGGGAGGCACAGAAAAAGCCAGGTAATCAAGTAATATCTTCATTCCAAACATCTTCTAAAGACTCTGAACAATTTTATAATGCAATAGGTGTTAAGGTGAGAAAAGAACTCATTTAAATTCGTTCCTTGTGGTTGGGAGATAAGGGGGTACTTACATGAAAAGTGAATTCACATGTTGAGTTGCATCACAGTATTGGTAATTGCTGGCAGCATTTTCCAAACAACTTTATCAGAATAAAGAATATAAACTTCAGTAGGTGATTAGTATTGGCATGTCTCTTCTTGTGTTTTCTGCTCTTCTGTAAAGTAAGGTATCTTAGATTTGAGATTAAAAAGGAACATAAGCCTTCCAAGACATTCTGATAGTATTATTTCTTGGATCATTTTTTTTCAGGCTGAACTATACTCAAAAACCATTAATATTTTCCTACTTCCTATTTGGGTTTCTAATAAGATACTATGTATAGTTTTTATAATATCAAATGTGTTTTTTACTTATTATAGATCGTATTATTTCAGGGATATAGATATAGATAGATATAAAAGATACAGGGAAGTATATAACAAAATCAATCAGTAAAACATTTTAATCTGTAACCTTTTAGTATCTTATGATGGATATACATTTAAAGAAATTGGAATAGTATTTATATGTGTTCTGTAGTCTGCTTTTTTTTTCTTTGTAAGCCCCATCGCCTATTTTGCCCATTCCCCACCTCCCTCCCCCCCACCCCCCACCGCCGCATACTCTCTTCCCTCTGGCAACCACCAGTTTGTTCTCTGTATTTATGATTCTGTTTTTGTTTGTTTCTTTCTTTGTTTTATTTTTTAGATTACACATAATAGGTGAAATGATATGGATTTGTCTCTGTTGGAGGGTTTTTTTTGTGGAATTTATTTTGAGAGATATGGAGAGAGCGTGTGTGTGCACTCAGGTGAGGGAGAGGCAAAGAGAGAGGGAGAGAGAATCCAAGGCAGGCTCCACACTATCAGTGCAGAGCCCCACGTGGAGCTCAATCTCGTGAGCTGTGAGATCACAACCTGAGCTGAAATCAAGAGTTGGACGCCTAACCAACTGAGCCACCCAGGCATCCCTGGACTTGTTTTAGTTAGCATCATACCTCTAGGCTTATCCATGTTGTTGCAAATGGCAAGCTCTCATTCTTTTTTATAGCTGAGTAATATTCCATGTGTATGGGGAGATATATATATATATTGGGTTGCTTCCATATCTTACCTTACCTATTACAAATAATGCTGCAATGAACACAGGGGTGCATACATCTTTTCAAATTAGTGTTTTCATTTTCTTTGGGTAAATACCTAGTAGTGGAATTACTGGATTGTATAGTATAGCCATTTTAAATTTTTTGAGGAATCTCCATACTGTATTCCATGGTGGCTGCACCAATTTACATTCCCGCCAACAGTGCACGAGCATTCCCTTTTTTCGACATCCTCACCAATACTTAATTATATATCTTTTTATACTAGCCATTCTGACAGGTGTGAGGTGATACCTCATTGTCATTTTGATTTGCATTTCCCTGATGATAAGGGATCTTGACCATCTTTTCATATGTCTGTTGGCCATATGTATATCTTTGGGGAAATGTCTATTCAGGCCTTCTTCCCATTTTTCATCAGATTATTTGTTGGTGCTGGGTTGTAGAAGTTCTTTATGTATTTTGCATATTAACCTCTTATTGGATAGGTCGTTTGTGTGGATTTTTTCCCATTCAGTGAGTTGCCTTTTCATTTTGTTGATGGTTTCCTTTGCTGAGCAGAAGCTCTTTATTTTGAAGTAGTCCACATAGTTTATTTCTGCTTTTGTTTTCCTTGCCTGAGGAAACATATCCATAAATATGTTGCTAAGGCCAATGTCCAAGAGTCTACTGCCTATGTTATCTTTTAGTTTTATGGTTTCAGATCTCACATATAGGTCTTTAATTCATCTTGAGTTTATTTTTGTGTATGGTGTGAGAGAGTGGTCCAGTTCATTCTTTTACATGTAGCTGTCCAGCTTTTCCTAGCACCATTGAAGAAACTATCTTTTCCCCATTGTATATTCTTGCCTCCTTTGTTCTAGATTAATTGACCATATAAGAGTGGGTTTATTTCTGGACTCTTTATCCTCTTCCACTGATATACATATTGGAACATGCTTGTTTTCACTGAAGAGTGAATATCCATGTCATTAAATCTATGTAATTCTGTCACAGATTTTTTTTTAATTGCTGCAGAACATTACCTTGCGTGACTATTCAGTGATTGATTTAAATAATCCCCTATTAGACATTTAGGTTGTTTGTAATTGTTTTTAATTCTAATAAGTAACACTGTAATGAACAGAGTTGTACATGAATCCGTTGTTTCCTAAAGGTAAATTCCTAGAGACAGTGCTAAGTCAAAGAGTAGCCTTTTGTAATTTCAGTTTATTCTTGAGAATTCTATTAGTTTCATCTCAGGAATGTATCACTATTTAGGGATAAGTTGGGAGAAGTGAGTAGAAAATAGTACATGACTTAAAAGGGGACATTGTATTAGGACTTTATATTATCTCATGTGATTTACAACAGCCCTGAGTGAAATGTTCTAGAACACCCCATGCCCCATTTTCACAGCTGAGAAAGTTAGCAGAGGCTAATTAACTTGTACAAGGCTGCACAGGTAATGAATGGCTTAGCAGGGATTCAAATCCTGATCCCAAAGCCCAGGCTTTATTCACATGAGTAAATGGAGTAATGATGGTAGACCTCTCTGGAGGTAGTAGTCCTTGCCTGTATGAGTTTACAGCCTTGCTGGAGAGAGAGAACTCATATATCTGTAATGAAGAAACATTATGTTGTGAGTGGAATGAACTGCAGAAAAGAAGGATGCAAGCATGCAGTTTATGGTGAGGAGGTGGCCATGGGCTCATACATGTCTATCACTTCTTCTTTGTTGCATCCAGTACCATAGTTGGCCACAACCCCTTCTTCCCAGAGCAAGCAGACAAATAAGAAACAAAATGAACAGAAATTGAAGTGTACCAACATTGTGTAAGGTGCTCAAGAACTATGTCAAGAACTATAGAGAATTTGAGGTTTTACCTTATTTGTAAGCTAATAAGTTAACCTTCCAGTTTCGTGCATATTGGCAGGAGATGTGAGACTCCTAGATCAGAGACAAAGGACTTGACTACTCTTGTTAAGCCAGCAACATGAGTTTTACATTCATGTTCATTGTCCTTGCCCCATAAGTCCTAGGGCTGATGGATGGGTAGGTATATACAGTGGGTTTGCCTCACAGTTTGGGAATCTTGAGCTTGGGAAACACCACTCCTTGAAGAGGGCTAGCAAACCTGCCCAAACTTTGTCCTGGAGCAGTCATTATCTTTACTATCCTGTTCAGCAAACCCAACCTCCTTCTGTCCTGTAGAGAGACATTATCTCCAACTTCCAAGACTGTTTATAATACAAGCATCCTTGGAAATATAGTCTGGGGAAAAAGCTAATATAGGACATCCAGAAATGTGAGAGACCCATCGAGGATTGTCTCCCAACATCCAAGCATCATAGGAATGGTTGAACTACACAATGTTTAGATTCTAAGCACGTTGCTCTAAGTTCCAGAGATCAAAATAAAGAAAAAATTATTGAAAACAACTGTATATTGGGCACTGCTTTAGGCTCAACACTTCTGTTTGTGAGTCACAAAGCTAATTCTTATTTATCCTGTTAAGAATTCAGAATATGCTTTGAATATGAAAACTCCTGTCTTACTCAGTTGTAGAAAATTTTCAGTCATTATTCCTTTAAATATTGATCCTCTCTTATGCTTTTTATTTTCTACTTCTAAGAGATAAATATTGCAATGTCCTAATATACCTTATGTGTCTTATATTTTCTATTTTATGTTTGTCATTCATTTATTCACCCCTCCTGTATTTTGGATAATTTCTTCAACGTTGTTTTTCAATTCACTGATTCTTAAACTAGGACTAGTCTAGAGTTATCCTATATACTTATTTTTCATGCTGATATTTCTATCAACTGCTGTGTTTTTCATTTCTAGAATTTCTCATCTTTTATAAACATTTATTCTTTATTCATATCTGACTTTTTATATCTGGCTGTTCATATCTAGCTAATGTTTTTCTTTTTTGTGAATGCAGTCCTTTTTCTCTGTAACAGTCTAGACTGTGTAACAGTCTTTTTTGATTTGCATTTCAATAAGAGTGAATTGTCCTGATTATTGAGGTCATTTGTTTCCTTAATATTTGGTTTTCTTCTGTGGTTTAGAATTTTGGTTTGCTCTCTCATCTTGAATGGGAGAGATTTTGCTCTGCTTTTTCTTTCCTTCTGCATTCTTTACTCCTATTTTGGAGGTTTTGCTTTGCTATATTCTGGCTTCTGAAGCCTTTCTGCCTGATAGGACTTTGAGAATATTGCAGATCTGGCCACAGAGCCAGTAGGAAGTAGACCCCGTGGCATCTCAGGCACTTGGCTCCAGAAAAGGAAGAAGATGCAGAATTGTTTCAGTGTTTTCTTCCAGGTAAGAGACACCCCCTCCCCACATTCAGTTGCATTCTCTCTACCCAGCCTAGATAAGGGCCTTCACTGCAAGTGGCTTCATTTCAGCCTATAGTTTCTGTCCTCTCACCCAGGGCATATCTGACCTGTTAGGTCCACTGTAATGCTCACCTTGTTTTAAAGAATGTCTTTGTCTTTTTAATTCTACTTAAAAACCTTTTAAAAAATATTTTATCTTTCACAAGTGTACGTTTGGAGGGGGCGGGTGTGGCATTTGAATCATTAATGCACAACACCTTTTTGACCACAGATTTTAGTCCCATGTCATAGGTAGAGGGAATATTTTCCTGCTCTCAACACTTTTATACTAGTTCCAAAGTGTGAGATGTACTGAGGCAAAAAAAAAAAAAAGAAGAAGGAGGAGGAGGAGGAGGGGGAGGGGGAGGAGGGGAGGAGAAGGAGGGGGAGGGGAGAAGGGGGACGGTAGGCTGTGGTACCCTACTGGCAACACCTTGGGAAAAAGTAGCTTTTAAGATCATGCAAAATTATTTGATTTGGTACCGTTTGGTAGAGTCCCAACATTGGTAAAATTGATCCAAAATCTGACTGTACCAAATCAACATAGCTAACTCAAAGCTGACATTTTTTGTGCATGATATTCACTTTGGAATTGGATTGATATATGTATTTGGCTGGATAATTTTTTTAAAAATCACAATTCAGGTTTAAAGAAGACTGTCCTACAATAAATTGAACACAAACTAAGTCCTTTAGTTTCCTGATAATAGTGAGGGGACATTGTTGGAGGCACTGTGGAATGGATACAAAGACTTTCTATGTTAAGTCAAGGCACTCTCATAACTTAGTCAACTGTTCTGAGGAGTCAGGGTGTGCATGCCTGCAGCCACTGTTTCTGTGACCCGCTCCAAACCAAGGGAACGCATTTTTCACAAGACTTAAATGAACAGTGTTAAGTGCAGGCTGAATCAGTGAGAACTTTAAATTATAAGATATTTTAAAAGGAAAGTTTTACTTTTGAATGCAGAATTTCAAAGTACTCAATTGCCTGATTTAATGGGAATAGATGAAAGTCATTTGTAATTGAAATGTACTATTCAGCATTCTTGACTAAAAACAAGCCAATTTAAGAAGAAAAGCAATTGAGTGCAAAATACTGGATGGCTCAGAGAATTGAGGGGAAGGCAGAGCCAGGCTTAGGCTGAAGCAAAGGAAACCTCAAATAGCCTCCCTCAAGAACTGCCTGCTCAGAGGCCACCTCTGATACCCACCCTCCCTACCCCAACATGTCCTGCAGCAACACTGGTTTCTTGAATGCCACAACTGCCTCAAAATATTTGTAAACTGACCTTGAGCTCACTCGCTCAAGATTCTAATTCCTTACAAGACCATCTGGTTCCCCATGCTTAGGTCACAGGTCCATGTTGTTGGTGAAAGAATGCGGTGAGAAACACTTGCTTCTCCCTCACTTCCAGCTTCTGTGTACGAGGCAGAATCCTTTCTTGCAACCATCGTGGACTTTCTTCCTACAGAGGAAGGGTATTTTGAGCCTGAGTACCTCTCACACTTTGGAACTAGTATAAAAGTGTTGAATGAATATCCATTGTGTGCAATATGGAAATAAGTTTCTATAATTCTTTCTTTTATACATCTTGAACATTTACCTAAAAATATTATCTATGGTATAATTTGCATTCCTTGCAAATAAAGGAAAAACCTAGCCCAGCACCTCCTTGAATGATAAATCCCAAATTATAATATCATTTTGTGGTGGCTATATTATTAACATGTTACTCTTAAAAATTTCTTCTGCTGTATATACAAAGCAAAATAACTTTAATATTTTACTTGATACCCTCAATATGCTAGTGGTGATTAATGTGTATAAATTGTTTTGCATATAATTTTATAGAAGCAAAAAGGAATATTTGTAAGAGTTTAGTAACTCAAACATGGTTATTTCTTAGGTCAAAAACACTGGCCGTTTTTGTGGCGTTCTTACAATCTCCTCACTTGTCCCAGCATATATGGTTTTCAAACCAGGATATAAGGTAACTTTGAGACTTATCTCAAAGGATTAACAAATGAAAGAAAAACTAAAAACTTACCTAATCATTCAGTTCTAAAAGCCTGGATCAAGCTGTCAATTCGTTATTTATGTATAAGACTTTATGTCATGTAAATTCACTTGAATGGGATTTTGATTTTACAAAAAAAAAAAAAAAGAGAGAGAGAAAGAGAAAGAAAAATCAGTAGGAGGTAATAATAGGGCTTTTTCAGTGTGATACAATGCATGATTCCATTTTACTCTCTATTTTCTGGGCAGGATAATTTTTCTCTAATGGCTGTAAGTATGCCATTGTGAAAATTATTCACCCTTTGGAACATTTACTCATTTCCCTTAATATGTGGGACTTTTACAATGCTTATCCTGGCTGCTCTTAGAATAACCATTCTTTTGATTCCCATCTTCACATGAATATTTCAAAGATACTTCAAACTGAACATGTCCAAAATTGAACTTATGCTGTCCCACCCAAAATTAGTTCTTTGGTCACTTTGTTATTGATGGTACCACTACTCAATTCCTTATGCCAACCAGAAATCTAGGAATTATCTTGACATACTCTTCTCTCCTACTTTCTGTTTTTAGTCCATAGCATGACTAAATTTCTTATGCCCCCATTCAACCCACTACCAATTGTGATATAATCCTTGCTACCATGGAAATCATTGATTGAGATAATACCAGTGTTGTCTCAATATTTATCGAGGCCATTGTGTAAAGCTCTAGATCGCGTGTTACACAGGGGTCTGACAGCTAAAGCATATATAGTCTGTGCACTTGGGAGCTCACTTTTTAATAAAAGGGATAAGGAAAGCATGTAAATAACCATTATACAAAGTAAGAAGTTTTAATCCCATGAAAGGAATACAAACAATGTCCTATGAGAGAAGCAGAGAATGTTTATGGTAATAGGGACAGGAGGGCTTATCCAGGAGGTGGCCTTTGAATCAGGGGTGGGATAGACAGGACTTAATCATGTGTGAAAATAGAGTTACCACCCTCTGAACGTGATTTCTAGAAAGAACAGCAGAGCAAAATCATGAATGCAGGGAGATATGCTCACAGAAAGGCAAGCATTTAATCAAAGTTGTAATGAGAAAACTCAGAAGTATGGTTGTAGATCTCCCTGGAGAGCAGACCACAGAGAGCATTGAGAGTTAGGCAAGACATAACCAGTGTTCTTGACAGCCCACACTGGGGATGCCCCCCCCCCCCCCATGCCGCCTGTGTCCTGCTGTGCACCGTCCTTTAATTGTTGGTAGTAAAAGGTAAACTATGGATACACCAAGACAGACTGAGGCAGCAATTTTGGATGCATTTTGCTTGTCCCTAGTATTTCTTCCTAACTTTATTACATTTTTTGGAAGTGGAGGAAGTCCGTCCCCATCATGTTTAATGATCAAGACAGTGTGTGGCTAGTGTTTGGCTATTTGGAGATGACAAATGTATCCATACATATTTATTTCTATGATTTGTGGGATGTTTTAATTGTTTGATGTGTGTGTCTGTGTGTGACTGCTTATATTCTAAGTAAATTTTATCTTGGCAAATTCCAGTTTTATCTTGGCCAAAATGAGAGGGTAAAGGAATTGTCCATATGAAATATAAGAGGAAAGTTCTCATTAAGGCATGACCTGGTGGCAGTGTCTGTCCAAGATAGGAAACTTAGAAAATGACAAGTTAAGCCCGGGGAATATTAAGCTAAGGGCCCATCTAGGGCCAGGAAATTTAGAAAAGAAATGATAACTTACCTTTCCCGGCCTGAAATATTTTCTTATGTTTTTCTTTACTACTTCCTCTTGCCCAAAAGTTCCCAAGTAAGAGCTAAATACCTTTTAAAGCATAGTCTCTTGAAGGAATTTTATAAGGAATAGGCTATTGAATAAGTATCCCTTAGGAAGACCGTTATGAGTATCTCAGCTTTTAAGTTGCGATAAATAAAGGAATTCAAATAAACAGGAAGAAGAAGTTGTTAAAACGTACTAAGAAGCTATAAATAATTCCTAGGAGTTAGTTACGTTGATGCTTCAAACAGAGTCAAATGCTGTACAGAGTAAAAAAAAAAATCAAGGAAAGGGTAAAACCATCAGCCAAGGGGGAAAAAAAAAACTTGTTCAGGTTCATTATATATCCTGTCATGCAGAAAAGCTGGGGCCAGAACCCATTTGTCCTAATACCTGCTTCAGTCCTTCTCTGTAGTATGCTGCTTTTTTTTTTCTCCAGAGAATAATCTTACAAGCATAGGCTGTTATTGCTAGAAGGGAACTTTTCTTCTGATTCCTTATTTGAGAGGCCAGAAAACTAAAGGCCAGAAAAATGGAATCCTGCCAATTCAATAGCCAGTTCATGGTCAGTGCTGGGCTGTCGCTCAAAGCCCATGATTTTCAGACCAGTACTCTTACTAGTTTCTGTTTTCTTCTCTAGTAGTAGAAATCCACAAAACTGATGATACAAAGAGTTTCTGTCAGACTTTTTGGGCTGCTTTGTATTATTTACTCATAATGGGCATTTCCAGTATAACCCAACTTCTCTGAGGTACTGCGGTTGGAGTTTACATTACTGAGTAGTGGATTCAAGGGTCAATAAATCTTTGCTTGTGTTTCCCCAGATTTCTTTGTTTTAATTAAGAGGGAAGAGTATAGAAATAACTAAGTTTGAAATGGCAATCTAATTTACGGTATCTTTGAAATATTTGGGATATAGTCCTGTAGCAACCCTATTTTAGTGACTGCTTGACATGAGTTGATAATCAACATCGTGATCTTTCCATTTCTTTGAAAAGTGTCCCTCATCTCTGCGATGAGTTTAAGGATTTGCCTTTGTTATTGGTAAGCAAGTTATCAGCAGGGGCCAACAAAACTGCATTAATTTAAAAAAGACTTTGTCCCATTTCTCTGGTAATTACTACTTGAAGGTATACCACACTCCAAGACTTCATTAAGCATTATGTTATTTTTCAGTCCTTGATTTTGCCGAGATCTGAAATGGCAAACCCTCAAAGGCTCCCATCATATCACTGATGATGGTAGATGGGCCTGTGATGACCACCATATCCATCCCTTCCCTGGTACCTTTCCCCTGGCCATCAGGCCACTTTCTGGTTGCTGACCCTGCCATGCATTTTTGTTCCTCTCCATTTGGGCTCATGCAGTGTTCTCTCCTTGAAATCCCCCTGCTTCATTCTCTCCTTGAAAATGTACTTCAAAACCATATCTCCAAAAGTCAGTTCAACACTTCTGAGACACCTTTCCCCAAAGCCCCAAGCACACGTTTACATCTTCTGTCCTCTGTGGTCATACAGCCCTTTGTTCCTGCTTCAGAGTCACATAGACCTGGGTTCGAGTCCTCATCCTTCTGTGTACCAGTTCTGCCATGTACTAGTTTTGTGACTCTGGGCAAGTTATTGAACCTCTCTTAGATCCAGGTAATCCTTGTTTATGAAATGGGAGCGCTAATAATACCTACCCCATAGAGCTGTGAAGCCTATGCCTGAAAACGCATGAAGCACAGGACCTGACACAGTGTAGGTTATCACCATCACTTAATGGTACTTATATACAATATATTTTGTGAATCTTAATCATCTTTGTATCTCCAGTGTGGGGTCCAGGACTTTGCATGCAGTAAGATCTCACTAAACATATAGTTGATTCTTGAACAACATGGGCTTAGGGGTGCCAAACCCCTGTGCAGTTGAAAATCCAAGTGTAGCTTTTAACTCCCCCAAAACTGAACTAAGAGCCCACCACTGACCAAAAGCCTTACTGAGAACATAGTCATTTAATACATTTTGCATGTTGTATGTATCATATATTTATTTATATATACATATATTTTTACAACAAAGTACCTAGGAAAAATAAAATGATATTAAGAAAATAATAAGGAAGAGGGGCTCCTGGGTGGCTCAGTCGGTTGAGCATCCAACTTCAGTTCAGGTCCTGATGTCGCAGCTGGTGAGTTCCAGCCCTGCTTTGGGCTCTGTGCTGACAGCTCGGAGCCTGGAGCCTGCTTCGGATTCTGTGTCTCCCTCTCTCTCTGCCCCTCCCCCACTCACACTCTGTATCACTCTCTCTCAAAAATAAACAGACATTAAAAAAAAAAAGAAAATAATAAGGAAGAGAAAACACATTTACAGTACTGTCCTGTATTTCTGGAAAACAACTTGCATATAAATGGACCCATGCAGTTCACACCCAGGTTGTCCGAGGGTCAACTTTCTATCTTGACTTGAAGAGTTTGGGTTGAGATCTGGAATAGAAAGCCCTCAGCTGGATTCATATATTTAATAGACACAATTAATAGTGCACTTAACTACTTATTACGTAGCTGTGAAAAAAAAAGAGACACAACATGAAACGGTGGTTTTTTTTTTTGAGAGAAGGGCTTTAAATTTTTTTCTAGAGAAAACTTTTTTTTTATAGTTCCCTTACTGGGTTAGGGGCAGAAGCAAAAAGGGGACTTGGGGGAAAAATGGTAAAATTTACATTAATATCTCATTTGTTCCTAAAATCATCTCGATGATGTCGTGTGGCACGGTCCTTCTTTTAGGATAACACCACCGAAGCAAACTTCTCACGTTCATCTCTTAGCTGTTTCTTGAAATTCAGTTATTCATTCATCAGGAGAATCTGACTAATACCCTGGGGGTAAATCATGTGTTTCATAGAGGCGTTTTTGATAGTGGAAGTTATGGGTTGGGTGGATTTGGTCATGCCATTGTTTTCTAAGCAACACATGCAGTTCTAGAACACAGAAACTTGTTCTTGCAAGAGAATATTGCATTTTCTGTTTGAAGCCTCGACTTATAAGGCCTGAGCTCTCATTATCACTCAGGTTTTACCAGTTGTGGCAGCAGAGTTATTCACATGCTCCCACTTATCTTTGCCTGCTTCACTCACTCTACTTTTTTTTTTTTTAATTTTTTTTTTAACGTTTTTTATTTATTTTTGGGACAGAGAGAGACAGAGCATGAACGGGGGAGGGGCAGAGAGAGAGGGAGACACCGAATCGGAAACAGGCTCCAGGCTCTGAGCCATCAGCCCAGAGCCCGACGCGGGGCTCAAACTCCCGGACCGCGAGATCGTGACCTGGCTGAAGTCGGACGCTTAACCGACTGCGCCACCCAGGCGCCCCCACTCACTCTATTACATTTTTCAGATGCCAGTGGTTGGAACCCTTTGCTTTGAAACGTATTTTGATTATCTCTGCTTCTTAATTCTTTTGAAAGAATAATGAATATGGATATTAGCTTATTTGTAAAAGTGCCCCTTACTTATTTAAAAACCCAATAAATATATAAAAATATAAAGAAGTTTTAGGTAATCAGTTAAAACCACAGTATCAAGAGAAAATAAAAGACCTAGCATAAATATTTGGTGAGTGTGTGTGTGTGTGTGTGTGTGTGTGTGTGTAGCAAGAGAGAAAGTTCTTACAAATATGGAATTATTCTATAAATACTGTTTTTATTGAAATTCTTATTGATATGATTATAAGTTTATATGCATCTATAGGAAATAGTACAGGAAGACCCATGTACCATTACCCAATTTCCCTCAATGGTTACATTTTACAGAACTGTATGATTACTATTTTAAGTATTTTACTAATATTTAACAGAAGAAAGAGAAACTTAGAGCAGAAAAGAAGCAATTGTTGAAAGTCAGATAAATGTTTATCTTTCTTCACCTCAATAGTTTTTGGTTTTAAAGGTTAGATTCATTTTGATTTGATTCTAAACAGTATCTGCTACCTCCTTGCTCTGAAGAATGGAGTTAGCACAGTTGCACTTCTTCCCACCTCCTTGATTTCTGCATCCGGGGACTGTTACACAATTGTTTTATGTAGTCAATGCTTCGTGTTCGTGGTCTGTCTATAAGCATGCTTTCTAGGGATGTCTAATCTTTTTTCTGTATTTACGTTGATTCAGTGCTCACCTCAAGTCTTTTCAATTATACCCTCCCTTTTCTGAGTGCTTTATTTTAATTATTCTCTTGGGGAGCTAAGATTGTGTCGTCCCATAGTTATTTCCAGAAAGCCTCAAACCCTAAATTCTTGCCTGCTTGAGCTCGAAACTCAGTTTAGTTGGGTAAAATATGCTTGGGTGTGCATTTTCTGTTCCTCCAGACACTGCAGGCACTGTTCCACTCTGTCTTTGGCAGTGTGCGTTGCTGTTGAGGGAACCAAGGCAAGGAGACTCCTCCCTTTGTCCACAGCCAGTTCTTCTGCAGGATGTCCATAGGTGTTTTGCAACTTTGCCAAGCTGTGTCTTAGTGACCGTCCTTCTGTGTCAGTTTCACTTACACCCTGTGACGTGCGGGAGCCAGTTCACGCTGCCTCATGAGAGCCAATTGAACCTGTGTTCTTTTCTCTTTCATTTTGTGTACTTGACCCAGGTACCTGACTCTGTGAATTCAGTCACGTTTATTCTGCCTCTTTTTTTCTGTCATCATTTTTCCTCCAGTCCTTTTCTGATCACAACCAACTCAGTTTTTGTCTCTTTCTGTTGTCTTAGAATCTCTTTATTAAAGCTTCGTACCATGTCTTCCAAGAGAAAAAAATCTTTGGATTGTTCCTTTTAAATGAGAAGATCGTATAAGAAACATCTCTGAAGGATAGAGAACTTTTTGTCTGCACTTTTTCTGCGATTCTTTTCTGTGGTATGTGTTCTTCATTTGCCTTTTGCTTATAATTCTTAACTACTACTCCTCTTCTTTTTTTTTTTTTTTTTTTGTTAAAAGTATGGATGGTGAGGGGTACCTAGGTGGTCCAGTTGATTAAGCATCCAACTTCAGCTCAGGTCATGATCTCACGGTTCATGGGTTCAAGTCCCACACCGAGCTCTGTGCTGACGGCTCAGAGCGTGGAACCTGCCTTGGATTCTGTGTCTCCCTCTCTCTCTCTCTGCCCCTCCTCCACTCATGCTCTGTCTCTCTTTGTCTCTCTCAAAAGCAAATAAACATTAAAATATTTTTTTAATGTATGGATGGTGGTGAATGTCTTCTCAAGTGGGATTGGAAATAGCTGCGTTCTAGCCAAAAATAAAAAAGTGGGAATGGAGGAAGGATGATTTGAGAAGTCTTCAGTTTGTATTCTCTTGAACATCCTCTCACCAAATCTGTATTTTCTTTGCCTTCTCTCAGTTTTGAACATTTAAGAAGTCAGTGCACAAAGCCACTGGGCGGTCCAAACCCAGGTAGCACCATTCATACTACGCTCTCTGTGGCTCACAGCAAAAATCCATAATGACAGTCTTTCTGTGTCATGACCTTATCTAGTATATGAACTGCTGCTGCTGCTTCTTTCCCTTTGCCCGGCCTTCCCCTGGCCATTGGCCACCCTCTGCTGGACTAGAAGATGATAGGTCAATCCCATGGTCTTCTCCAGCTCCCATGCCTTGCTTTCCTGCGTGTGAACTGGGTCGCATCAGAACTTTTTCCCCACTATGAACTACTCATGCCCCTAGAACTGATAGCTCTGAGCAAAGGCTCATTGAATCCACCTTTCAGGGCTGTGCACTTTCTTTTAGAAAAATCTCTTTTCTGCAAATAACCATGCGATGACACAATTTAGCTACCCAAGGGAATAATGAAACTAAAGAACTCAGAAAATGGGAGGTCTAAGGAGTTATATGTTGGTTCTCAGCTTCCTCTCTCATTTTAACACAGATTTCACAGTGTTTGACAGTTATGACTATAGTTTGGGGCTATGGCCATTTCTGTTTTTTCATTAAACAAAGAGACTTCTCAACTATTCATCCTTTTTGTTTATTGAGTGGTCAGGGTAGGGAACAATGATGTTACTCTGTGATCTTTAACTTGAAGTAACTCTTGCCCTGCTTCTGATAAAACGGGACAGGGTGTGGTGGATTACAGGTTATCACAATTTTGGGATACCTCTTACATCAAGAGTGGGAGTCTATGTTGCCCCCCCCTTGAGCCCCAGCATTTTCTGTGACTTCCTCAGTTAATAGAAGACAGCCCCCAGATAGATTACCATCTGTGATATTAGCTGTGCTCATGTGATTTTAGCACAAACAGAAAACTGGATAGAGTAAAAAGTACTTCCTGATTCATTCTTTATTATCAGGGTCCTGATTCAGCCTGGAAAATTTTGTCCCCCTAAGTACTTTCACATAAAGTTCCTTTCACGTAAAAATGCTTTCAGGAAACACATACAAGGATGAAATCCTATCATGTTTCCTATAAGTTCCTGTGGACTAATTTATGTCATTTTCTTGATATCTTCATCATCAGTTAATGAAAGATGTTTTTTCATTACCATTTAGTATTAAAATATGCTAATTACTTATAGGGAAATTTAAATTTTATCAGATATTAGGACCACTTTACAAATTCTAAAAGCTTTCATCAGATTCCCAAATTCCTGTAATGTTAATTTTGCAGTGATTCTAGGAAATGATTATTTTAATGATAGCATCACCCATTTTTAGACATCTTAAATTCATTCAAACACATAGTTGTTTTAAAAATATTTATACTTTTTCTTATAATTTTATAATTATTTTAAGAGTTTCCTGAAAATGATCACATTTGAGTTCATGGGGTAAAATGCCGTGAATCCAACAAGTACGTGTATACTTGTTGGGCAAAATATAACACATTTTTCTAAAAAGAACAAAATTTCCAGAAAGATTCTTCATGTACATCTTTTGGTCTTTCTCTTAAAAGCCTTTAAAAATTTTTTATTCTAGAGAGGAAAAAATAACCTAATGGATTGTCAAAAGCCTTGACCTACATTATAAAGATTGCAAGAAATACTGTACTATTACCTATTTCTTTCTTTTTCAAATTAGCAATGGCCTAGGATTTGAATGCATCCATTTTTGGTATTGTTGCCCTAAGAAAAGTCACATTTGCATAGAATTACATTGACTGTTGTATTCTGCAGTACCTCATAGGAGGCAGGACACCCACTGTGGATACTAATTTTTTTGCAGCAGAGCGAGATGTAGTAGGTGAGTGGAGGGCAGACATACTATTTTCCCTGAGTGTCTTCACATTTTTAATCCTCCAAATATATTTTTGCCATCATGTCAAAGACCTTAGTAATAAGGCAATTGAGCATAACTTACTGGCATAACCTAGCTTTAAATGAGCTGAAACGTTTTAACCATCTTTTTGCTGGGGAAGAGGAGAGAAGTGTTTTTTAAGGATAGTAGTCAAGGTTTACAGCACAATATTTCAGTCTTTGAGTAGAATTCAAAATGACATGCCCCTCATTCCTTACTGCCAAGCACGTAAAGCTTTATCTCTGGCTGTTCAGCTGCCCTAATCTTGTTTGCTTCCCCATTTAGTTTTGTAATCTCTGGGGAGAAAAAAAAAAGCTGTATTTATAGAATTTTTAGTTTTGGAAGATTATGATTCACTTTGAAGTTAGATTTTTATACACTTATGTAAATACAGCTGCTTTTTTGTTTTTGGGGTTTTTTTTTAAGGGAAAAATCTGAAGTTAAAATGCTCAGGATTTTTTTCAGAAGAAGGAAAGAACGGGAAATAAATAAATACTTAACCATGGCAATTCCAGTCTTGGGAATTGAAATTGAAATGGAATACTGTTATGTCATGGTTGATTCTTATATGGATATTACTGTACCACAAGTTCCTCTCAAAAAACTTGTATCTTTCTTCCTATCTACCTACGTACCTACCTACGTATCTATCTATCTAGACATTACCTGGGCAGCCCGACCTAAAAGGTGGGTGTTGTTCATGGTCTGTGGATGATAGTATAATTCCTCTATATTTACTGAAGTAGGGTGGAGGGTGGGCATGAATTCTGTTTGGGGGATGTTAAATTTGTTATGCCAATCAAATAAAAAACTAGAGTCACTAAGTAGGTTAGCTGGATATAGGAGTCTGGACTTCAAGGAGGAAGTCCGTGTTAGAAATGGTTTTTATGTCATTTGCTTATAGAGCAAATGCCATGGTACTGCATGAGGTTACTGCATGTGAGTGCTTAGAAAGAGAAGTGAAGGGGACCAGAGCTCTGGGAGACACCAACATTTCAGAACCTGGCAGAGAGAGAGGAGATTGAGGGAGTGGGGTCTGTTGCAAGCCATATGAACCAAGTGTTTCAAGAAGGAGAGAGTGGTCCACTCTGGCAAATAGTGTTGAAAATTCAAGAAAAATAGAATAACACTTGAGTTTGGACCCAGCAAGTTCTTCAGTGACCCTGATGAGGGCCATCTCGGTAGAGTGAGTGGAGGGAAGCCTCGGCTGGGAGAGTTAAAGGATAGAGGTGATATGAAGAAGAAAGCTAGGGAATATGGACTATTTCAGGAAGCTCAGCTGTGAAATGAGATATGGTGCAGTCACTGGAAGGCATAGAGCATCAAAGGAGAGATTTTTAAAGCTGGGAGATTGTAGGCTGACAGGGAGAGGTTGACAATGCAGAAGAGAGGGGAGAGATAGAGCAGTGACTCCTGGAGAAAGTACATGAACAACTAGGTGAGCTGGCCTTTGCTCAGAGTGGGGACAGTTTATCCATCCTAACCAGAGAGAAGGCTGAGAGAAAAAGTTTACTTGTTTAAAATATAGCAAAGAGACTAAAAGGAAACACTAAAATGTTAACAATGGTTATCTCTCGGTGATGGGGCTATAGGTGACTTTTGTCTTACAACTTTTGACATTTTTCAACTTTTTTAACAAAGAATGTAGTTTATTTTTATACTTAGAAAAAAAATGAATGTGATAAAGACAAAACTCCGGGGCCGTGTTTGTTGTTAACCAGATTAATTTTCTCTAATGGTGTGTGCCCTATGGATACTCATTGTGACACTGGTAACTCTTCATATTGAAGGACCTGTGCCCCTCGTCTCTGCCACAAAATTCTACTCACAGAAACTGGCTCTTCGCTACTGTCTTGCCTCTAAGCTAAGAGTGAGGAGAAGAAAGATGTTAGGAGACCTGGGCAGATGTATAATAGCCATCAAATATTCTTACAAACTCAGATGTCAGTTTTATTTCAACATCTCAAAACAGGTCACTCTATCTAAACTAACAGCACAAAGAACTCACATTCACAGCAGAAATAGACAAGATTTCCCACCAAGAAGATTTTTCATCAGCCTCCAGATATGTGACTCCTTTTTAAAAGTGGACAGGCATGCTTTAACCCTGCCCAGAACCAAGAGATTACCAGATGATTTATGTTACTTAAAATTTGCTAACTGCCTTAATAAAATTAGTCCTTTCGATAGGTAAGATTGTGCCTATTGTCCAACTCGTAAAGGATCATATACTTTTTCTTGATGCAGTTGCTTTGTAGTTATAAATCAAATCTATGCTAGAACATAACCTACATTTTCTTTTATTCTGCTTTTTAAATAGGTGATGCGTACATATTGAAATAGTGCATAAGAGTAGTGAGTGAAAAATAGTCTCACTTATGTCCCTTCCCAAAGGGAACCAATGTGTCCAGTGTTTTGTGTGTATTTCTAGAGAGCTTCTATTTATGTGGAAGCCAGTAACTATAGCATTAATAGAAAGCAATGTGATTGGAGAAGAGGCACTTTCTAACACCTTGATCCCCAGACCTCTTTCATGGACACATTATTTAAATGAGATACCTGTTCTGCAACTAGCTTGTGGACTTTAATGTAATACTAAGCATTTCATGGTTTAATTTTTTAAAGTAGTTTCACACTCTCAGTCACCATGCATACATTAATCTTTAATACATTTATTTTTTTTAAAAAGACTGTCTATCTTTTGACCCACTGATCATTGGTAGTGTCTGCTGTCCCCCCTTTGCTTAGGTTTATTTATTTATTTTGAGAAAGAGAGAGCACATGCACAATCAGGGAAGGGGCAAAGAGAAGGAGAGATAGAATCCCAAGCAGGCTCTAGGCTGATGTTGTGGGGCTTGAACTCATGAAATGTGACATTATGACCCGAGCCGAGATGAGGAGTTGGACACTTAACCAGCTGAGCCACCCAGGCGCCTCTGCTGTCCCTCTTTTCTAGACCCTTCTCTTTTCCCCGGGTCTCTTGCCTAACAGAGTCAGCAAACTATGGCTTCCAGGTCAAATCTGGCCTGCCTCCTAGTTTTGTAAATGAAATTTTATTAGAACACAGTCATTTGTTCATATATTATCTATGGCTGCTTTCATACTGTAATGACAAGATTGAATAGTTGTGAATAGTTGTGACCCATGTGGCCTTCAAAGCTGAAAATATTCATCTACTTTTTTTTTTTTACAAAGAAAATTTGCCAATCCCTGTTCTAGAGTATGGAATCTTGGTCATGGTAATGAATGGGCAAAAGGCATTAGAGAAAAGAAAAATCAAGAAGTGATTTTTAAGGGTGTCAATAATGAAATTATGATGGTACAGAGTATCATATAGCAACATGCATATTATATTGGTCTTCATTTATTTCATATACTTTAGCACCCACACAGAGAAAGTAGAAAGAGATTTAGAATAGTAGGGACAACATCATAGGGGGCTTTAGTGCAACGATTTAGAATAAATTAAGGAAGATGCTAACATAGATATGGATTTTTCTCTGCTTTCATGTATCACTTTTCCCACTTCATCCTTCCTTCCAACAGTGCTACAAGTTTTATGAATGAGTGTTTATCTGTATAGTCCAGATGAAAGCACATCTTTACAAAATTATATGTGAGAGAGGAAGAGCTCTGTGAATGAAAAACGCAATTAAAAATGTGGTGGGGGCTTGCTGGGTAACTGTGAACGTCCATCACTGCTGTCATTGCCAGAGTTGACCTGCTGATCTGGCTGGCCAGGCTGGTGTGTGCTCTCCTCCCCACCATGTCAGAAGTACGTACTTGGCCAAAGGGGTCCAAGTGCAGGTAAATAAAAACTGGTCTTCCCAAGCGTACCAGTGAGAGCCTGTACCCCCATTGGTACCACCAGTTGTGACTTAGTTACTGGAATTTAAAGATGGATAAGGAAACTAAAACAAAACCATTGATTAGATTTATGTTTGATAAAGGATTTCTGTACAACCCCCAGTGACTCCTGAATCACCTTACAGCATAGAGCTTGGTATTTACAAGAGTGCATTTTACCAAATTAAAAGCAAATAAAGCTGTTGCATTATAACAGTACAACTGAATAGTAAGGATAAAAATTTAACATCAGGCAGCAGTAGTTGTTTCTTTTTTCAGTGTGTAGAACTGAATTACAAGTGGAGCTGTAATATCCACCCTAAGGGTATTTGTGACCTTTGACAACACAGAAAGAAAATATTTATAGTCTGAAACTATGTCTCTTCAGTATGACAGAGTAAATGAAAAAGATAATCTGTTTAACAAGCTGTACTTTACACAAGAGGACAAAAATCTTATAGAAGGATTCTGACTTTGCTTTTTCCAAGTCTTTCAGAAATAAAATAATAAAGTAACAAGAATGGAAACCAATTCTATAAAATGAAGGCAAAAGGAAAATGTTAGAAGTGTAAAATTATCTTGAAGTATAAACATATGTGTACATATATAATTTTTTCTTTGAGCATTCCAATTGTTTATAATCAGAGAAAAAAATAATAAAATTTCTTTGGCTCCACAGATGAACATTTTGTAAAGCAACCTATCACTCCTTTTGTTTGAGAAATGTATTTTGAGAACCTACCATTTGCAGGAATCTGGTCTAGGAGTAAGGGGTAAGTCAGTCAACAGATGAAAAAACAAACAAAGCAAAATAGAATAAGTAAACTATGTAATATGTTAGATGGTGATATACACTAAAGGGAATACAGAGAAAGGTAGGGAGGACTGAACTTCCTGGAGGGATGGGGGAGGGTAGAACTGCCGTGTTAAAGAGGGGCATCAGCCGGGACCTCCCAATGGAGGAGGTGCATCAGCCTGTGGCTCTGCAGGTGGAGGAAGAGTCGGGAGACCCCTCAGGCAAGACCCCGCCAAGTATTGGAAACCCTGCCAGGAGGGACCAGGGGGTGACAAGATCTGATGCAGTAGGTGGGGGGGGGTCAGTTTACATGGGGCCTTTCTCTTAGTAACATCAGGCCATTGGAGGGTACTGATTGGAGACTGACATCTAACTTATTTAAAAAGGTCATTCTCATGGCACCTGGGTGGCTCAGTCAGTTAAGCATCCAACTCTGGATTTTGGCTCAGGTCATAATCTCACCGTTCATGAGATGGAGCCCTGCATTGGGCTCTGCACTGACAATGTAGAGCCTGCTTGGGATTCTCTCTCTCTCTGTCTCCCTCTCTCTCTGTCTCTCCCCTGTTCACATTCTCTCTCTCTCTCTCTCTCTCTCTCTCTCTCTCTCAAAATAAATAAAACTAAATTTATATATATATGGTCATTCTCACTATTTGTCATAATCCAATAAGAATAATGGGAATTTAAAGATCAAGGGAGTAGCAGTGGAGGTTTTACTCAGAAATAGACATTGAAGTCTTATTGAATACCCTCTTGGTTTAAGAGTTAGAAGGAGAGCAGAATATTGTTCATTTGTAAGAAATGCCCCTTTTTACCCATGGGTCAAGTCAGCAGCTCCAGGCAACCTTTCTGAGCTGTTCCTACATGTGTTCTGGAGCTTTCATGACATCAATTTTTTCCCTGTCTTTCTCACTGTTTCCAGCCTTGGTTAATGGGCTCTCATCTCCTCAGTGGAGATGGAGAGAAATGAAGACTTCAGATATTTTAAGGAGATGAAAACGACATAATCTGGTGATGGAGTAGATATAGGAGGTTAGAGAGATGGAGATTTCTGGTGTGTGCAGTTAATTAGATGATGGGTCAGCCAGTGAGACAAGTGCTAGAGGAGTTCTAGGCTTTGTTGCAGAAGAGTGTGCTTTGCTCTTTGGATATTTGGAATTTGAATGCATTGAAGACCTCTGTGTTTCTCAGCAGTCATGCCCTCCGCCATCCCAGTTTCCTCAACCTCTAGCCTCTCCCACACTAGCACTCTGCCTTCTGGCTGCAGTAGATTGTCACTGTCCTGGGGCACATGCCCTCTCTGGTCAATCCACACATGCTACTCTCTCTCAGATTTGACCACCTGCCAGTCACCACCCACATACAAATACTCTTCCTCAGGTTGTGGAACCCTGTCTGTACTCAAATGCCAAGATTGAATGCTAAATCTGCTGAGCACCATTCCCTGTTCACCAGAAGGGGATTATTGCTTCCTTGCTATTTAATGTAACTTCAGTTTGGCACTTGCCATATGTCTTGTGTTGTTTTAAATGTATTTATAGCTCCCACTTGATTGAGACTCATTGAACATATGGTTTGGATCTCTTTTCACCTACAGTAATCCCTTAACACTTAGGACAGTGCCTTTCACAGAGCAGGGTCTCAGTAAATATGAATTGGATTGAAAAATGACATAGATGAGAGGATTCTAAAGAAAATGCACTTCTGAAATCTATAGCTTTCACTTTCTATAAACATGTATTTTTTTAATTATTAAAAAATTTTGCCTTACAATCTACTGTCTGATACTTGGTATGTAGTTAAATCTAACAAATTGTTGTATGCATTGTTTAAAAGATTAGACACCAGAAAAATGAAGGTTCACCAAAATAGTAGCAATCGTGATTGATTAGATATTCACTAATGTATGAAATTATAGAAAAATTAACATATTCTTTTGGAAATCTAGGTGTACTTCCTCATTTTAAAAAATACCTAATGTTATACTGGGAAAAATTCAAAGTTTTTATCTATACAATCTCTAAAGAATTAAGTTTGTTTCAAATAACCATGGATATCATATTAAGGTAGTGATGAAGATTGGACTAAATATCTTCCTTTGACAGATAATCATTTGCTTTTTCATTTACTCAATCTACATTTATTTATTGACTACCTGCTATCTCCCAGCTACTGTTTAGGTCCCTAGGATACATTAGTGACCAAAAGAGACATGTAAAATGTAAAAGATTTTCTCGGTTGCCGATCTTTTTAAAATTTTCATTCATAGAATATATTTTTTTTCTTATTCATTGAAACTTCAATGGCTTTTAAGATGTTTAACTTAAGGAGAAAGCTTTTATACACCTGTTGTGTATACCTTAATTAACTGTGAATGATTATGTATTTTCAAAACCCATGTGAGCAAATACAGCTTTATCAATTAATTGAGTAGTATTTGTAGCAATAGCCACAGCTACATCCTTGATTTTAACATCTTCTTCTTTGAAAATGAATCTATCCAAACATATCAGCCCTAGCCCAAATTATCTTAACTTTTTTGTTTATATGTGCATTGTTAACTGTTTCATCAGAGTGTGTGCTCTGTTGAGCAGGTGACCCTATCTTCTGTTTTCCTCATAGCTTTAGCCCAGCTCTGAATTGCCTGAAATATATTGGATGCTGTAGAAATTTAAATATTTATTGAATGAGTGAATGCAGTAATAGATGTTGAAACATGTATAATTTAAAGCTCTACCTGGTGTGTGTGTGTGTGTGTGTGTGTGTGTGTGTGTGTGTTTGTGTTTGGAGGGGGAAAGCCTAACAAACCCAAACAGGATGGAGATGTCATATCAATCATCTGCTTCATTTGAGTTTTGCCAAAAGGTTGGACATATCACAGGCTTGCTGACAATTCATAAAATGGAAGGAAATTGGACTGTAATATATTTACCTGTTCTTCTCACTCTTATACCCTGTGATCTTGTGCATTGTTAATTGGGTAGCTTTTTATTTTATTTTATTTTTTTTTTCAACTTTTATTTATTTTTGGGACAGAGAGAGACAGAGCATGAACGGGGGAGGGGCAGAGAGAGAGGGAGACACAGAATCGGAAACAGGCTCCAGGCTCTGAGCCATCAGCCCAGAGCCTGACGCGGGGCTCGAACCCACGGACCGCGAGATCATGACCTGGCTGAAGTCGGACGCTTAACCGACTGCGCCACCCAGGCGCCCCTATTGGGTAGCTTTTTAAATGTTAAGCTAATTTTAAAGCTGAACAATGATATCACTGATGCAACTAATCATGCCTCAGTGCCACATGAAAGAATATACTAAATGTGAGCCACTCACTAGTGCTTTGATATGACAGCTGAAACTGTTGGGGTTTTTTTCGCTTTGTCTCCATAAACGTTAAGACCCAACCAAGTGACAGCAGTGTTGACCATGCTTTCCAGAGCAGCCCATTCCAATGACCCTGTCTAACAGTAACTGATGGTGCAGAAATACAGATGTGGGAGAAACACAGATAGGCAATTCCAGCGACCATGGGCCTTCTCCAGTTAAGCCGGCCTGGCAGAGAGCACCACTCTGCCCTGACCAGCAAGAAATGGTCAGGGAGATGGGTGTGCTGGAGCCAAGATGTGCTTGGCAGCTGTGTGTCTTTTCACAGTGCACCGTCTAAGCTTCAGCCCTGTTCTCTAAAGTCAGCCTTGAACACTGCAGTGAGAATAGAGAGGAGAAGAAAAGAAAGAGTTTGCTTGTTTCCCTGTCATCTGATAGAATGCATAATTCCTGCTGAGATGCTACCATCAGGGTATACATAGGACTTAACAATAAACACAATGAAATCCTTAGAAAACAAGAATATTCATGAATCCTCCATCAGCAAGACCTGGGCCCAAATTCTTCTCATTTCTTGCTTGGTTTATGCTGAGTCCAGTGTCATGTATTTACAAGTTACCTTTGTTGAAGGTAGAAGGGTATCTGGAGTGGGAAGAGATGGAGACCACTAAATATAAAATTAATAGAAATAAAAATTTATAATATAATTAAGTATAAATTAAAATAAAATATTAAATATAAAGTATATGAAGATCGAACCCATGACCATAAAAGCAACAATAATAGCTAAAATTTATTAAGCATTGCAGGTACTGAATGAATCACTTCACATGTATTATTTAATTTAACCTCATAACAACCTTATGAAACAGACTATTATTATTCCCATTTTATATCAGAGAAAGCAGAGTAAGTTACTTGTCCAAGGCTACATGGCTAGTAAGGGGTCGAGCCACAGTTTGAGTAATAATAGCTATTAAATATTAGGCATTTTCAAGTGCCCATTCTAAATAAACATCTTACATGAAATCTATTTTTATTTATCCTCACAAACTCTTTTGTTGTTTTCTCTGAGCATTCTGATTCTAGAGCCCATGCTTTTAATACTACTTGGGTGTCATTAATACTATGATCTAAACAAAGGAAAGGGTTCATATAGCTTCAGAAATAACTTTTTAAAGTTTATTTATTTATTTTGAGGGAGAGGGTGTGATCTGGGAGAGGAGCAGAGAGAGAGGGAGACAGCGAATCCCAAGCAGGCTCTACACTGTTAGAGCCCATCCTGGGGCTTGATCTCATGAATCGTGAGATCATGACCTGAGCCAAAATCCAGAGTCAGACACTTAACCAACTGAGCCAGAAATAATTTTTGATTCTCTATATAAGCATCTCAGAATTTAGTTCAGTGTCTAATACTTTTTCAGTCAATCCATAATCCACCCTGACTTTTTACACATTGTTGTCACCTGTTCAACCAGGCTCTGCATCCCTCAGCCCCTCTACCCTTGAGTTGAACTGAAAAGAAAATAGAGGAGTCATGTTCTAGAGTAGGACCAAGCCATCTTCACAATCACCCTGATAAAGTCTTTATAAGTGATTTTAAAAAAAAGTTTTTTAGAGTCACAGAAAATGACTCTACATTTTTCTCTTCATGATGAAGCAATCATCCGTCTCCTAGGTAATATACCTAATCAATACACAAAATTATCAAGCCCATTAAGTTGACAAATTATAGAATTCCAGAACTGGAAGAGGCAGCAGAGATGATATGATTCAGCTGTTTTAATGCCATCAATCTAGGGAAGATTATTAGGTTTCAGTATTTTCTGGTGATAACGTGTCTTTTTAGGAAATGAGAGGGATAGATTTATCTTCTCAAATCTAAATAGAAAAGCCTAAAATCCTACTTTCTCATGGTATCTCATTTTCAGTGTTCTTTTTATTGAATTTCAAAAGTTCTTGATATATTAAACATTGATTTTTTTTCCATCATATATGCACACTGCAAATATTTTTTTATTTTCCTTATAGCTTGTGTTTTTATTATACTACGAAAATTGTTATCCTGTCACATCTACCCCATATTTTTTATTCTCTTTTCTATCTTATCATACTTACAAATTCCATCCCTACCCCATTATTATTACACAACTATTCTTCTGTATCTTCTCCTAGAACTTTATGATTGTATTTTTAAATCTGTTAAGTTTATTAATCCACCTGGAATATATTTTTACATAAGGTACATGATTCCCAAATGTTTAATTAGCTGTTCTGGCCCAATTTCTTGAATTTTTTCTTTCTCTACTAGTTTGAAATGCCACATTTATAGTATGTTCTTAGAATATGACCCTAAATTGTAAAATATTCACTACTAGAATTTTAACTTTTCTTGGCTGTCCTTAGTGATACATTAGTGATGATGTTTATTTTTAGAGTACAGTGATTCTTTTTCTTTACTACAGTAGGCTATTCTACTCCATCATTTCCAGTCTTCCTCTTCATTGAAATGCTTCAGTGGCTTCCCATTATGCCTGGAGTCTAGCCTCACCACGCACCACTGTCCCTGTCACCATTTCAGCTGCAGGGCCCTTCGCTAAGTCCAAGGAACACAACGTATGCCCTCCTGCCTCCAGGCTCCCGTGCATGTTATTCCCCTTTTCCCCAACAGGTATCGGCCTGACAACCTCTGCACACTTGGGTACATATATATTAAAAAAAGCAAAATTTCACATTTCCCATTAAAACTGTGAATCACAGAATTGAATTCTGTGGATATTACAAGCGTATTATGGTAAGAGGTCAGAAAGATGGTATGTCAGGTAGGTTTTGGGGCCCGCTGGCTTAATTAAAAGGTTTGCCAGAAATTATGGGATATGAACTAAAATAGAAGGACATAGGGTTGGTCACGCGAAGAGATAATATTCTTGGCATACTGGCTAGTTGGGTGGGGCTCAGTATGGTGAGCATCTGTATCCTTGATGCCAGGCATAGAAAGATGAGTAATGCTTGGTTTCTGCCCACAAGTTTCTCCTAGTCCAGTAGGAATGATGAACATTCCTACTTAAATATGAAAGCTTCTCTGCTAGTAGTGCATTCTCTCTGCAAAGTCCTGCAAAAGCTTCACAGAGAGGATGTTATTTGAGCCTGACTTTGTATGATAAAGTAGAACTTTGCCAGACATGGAAGGAAAATAATTCCAGGCAGAGAAAGAATGAGCAAAACAGAGAATCTCGAAATACTTGGCATATTGGGGAATGTTCTGTACAGAGATGATAGTTGATGCTGCTGGAAAGGCTCTTTGAGACAAGGCTGTGAAGGGCTGTGAATTCCATGCCAAGGAGTTTTTAAGTCATGTTGTAGAAAATGGGGAGCCATCTGAGGTTTTCAGTCATTACAATGATATCTTTTCTCAGTTTTTGGACACTAATACCAAAAGCATCAGAGGATGAATTTACAGGAGTGGAAGAGTGAGTGTAGCAGCCAGCCAAATATTGATCCCCATATTCTTCACCATCTGTTTCTTGTAATTCTCTAGGAACAGTCTTTAGCTACCAAATCAGCCCATAAAAACAGATGAAAAACTCAGGGCTCTGCAATTAAATGGATAATTGGACTTCTTTCTCTGTTTTCTCAAAAATAGTATGAGTCTCTTTGGAAGTAGGGGAATAAATAAGATGATACCTGTTGAATTCAGCAAATATGGAGACCAACTAAGTGGAAATTCTGTGCCAGAAATTGTACAGGATATATATTGACTCATTCATTCAACTAACATTTATTGAGGACCTACTATGTTTTAAATAATCTGCTTGTTCCTAAAGTACAAGGGGGAACCAAGGACACACAGCCTCATGCATCTTGGAGTTTACAGAGTAATAATGGATTCAAATATTAACTAAATCATCCATACCAATAAGTGTATATTTGTAAATTTTTGTAAATGCTATCGAAATTGGGGAATCTAAGAGTTGAAAATAGAAGTAAAACTATCCCCATTATTAGATACAAGTTTTCTATCAGGGTGATCTGCAAATATTTTCTCCCAGTCTGTGGCTTTGCTTTTTGTTCTTTAACAGTATCTTCCATAGAGCAGAAGTTTTTAATTTTAATGAAGTCCAAGTTACTGATTTTTTTCTTTCATGGATGGTGCTTTTGGTGTTATATCTACAAACTCATTTCCAAACCCAGGGTTATCAAGATTTTCCCCAATGTTATCTTCTAGGAGTTTTACAGTTTCAGATTTTACAATTAGGTTTGTGATCCATTTTGAGTTAATTTATGTGAAAGGGGCCAGGTTAGGGTCTAGATTTTTTTTTATTTTTGCATATGGACATCCAGCTTTTCTAGCTCCATAGGTTGAGAAATCCCCAGAGAACTTTACAGTCTAGTTAAGGGAATAGGGCTCATATACAAACGATGGGCTGAAATGCCATAACTAAAATATTTGTCCTGAAGGATGTATAGAATTATGCTGAGAAGTTTTAAGAGGTGACATTTGAGGTGAGCTGTGAACATAAAGTTTCATCATACAGCTGAAGAGGAAATAATATAAACAAAGGGTAAATCTTACTGACTGCAATGTTGAGAAGAATGTAGAAGGCAAAGGTGGCAGCAGGGAACCTTCCTGGGTGGGAGGAGATAGCGATAGTGGGATGCAATATGGCAGAGGTGATGGTGGTAGGATATTGTTGGTCCTAGATGGACTTTGACATTAAGCTGATGGAATTTGTATGTAGATTGCATGAAAGATATGAGAGAAAGAGAAGAGCTAAGGATCCCTGAGCTTTTTAACATAAACAATCAGGAGAGTGGAGTCACAATTTACTGAGATAAGAATTATGGGACAGGAGCAGGTTTGGGGCTGCATATTCAGGAGGGGTTGGGATGTGTTAAGTCTGCCTGTTAGACTTCTGAGTGAAGTGTTGAGTAAGCAGTTGGATGCTTAAGTCTGGAGATCAGCAGAGTTGTCAATGCGTAAGTGGTATTTAAAGCTCTGAAATCAGGAAGTGAGTAGATACAGAAGAAAATAACCACAAGGATTGAAGCTCCAGAGATCCCAAACGTGACAGTTAGAAAGATGAGGAGGAACCAGAAAAAGATACTCAGGTGGAGATGCCAGTGAGGCAAGGAAGAGAATCAAGAGAAGTGTACAGGACACTAAAACAAGTATATTTAAGAAGGAGTTTGTTGATGTTGCCAGTACGTTAAGTAAAATGAAGACTTAGACTTGACCATTGGATTTAGCAGTGTAAGGCCGTTAATGTTCTTAACAAGAGCTATTTCCATGGAGTCAGAAATGGCAGCCTGACTGAAATGGGTTTTCTTAAAGGATGGAAAGAAATTAAGTAGAGATAATTCTTTTGAGGATTTTTCTTGGTATAAAGCGAGGAAATAAAAGAGTAGATGAAAGAAATTGGAACTCAAGAAAGGGTGTTGTGTTTGTTTCTTTTCAGACAAGTACTATAATACCTGAGAGGGAAAAATGAGTGATGTTAGGAATGAGAGAGGAACCAGTGGAAGTGGTGTCCTTGAATAAATGAGAGAAGACAGAATCCAGTGAACCAAAAGAGGGGCTGGCCAAAGATAGAGGTGGGGACAGTTTATCAATAGTGACTTAATTCTAAAACATCCAGTGGTTGGCAGGGATGTGAAGAAAAAGGAACATTCATGCACTGTTGGTGGGAATGCAAATTGGTGCAGCCATGGTGGAAGACAGTATGGAAGTTCCCCCCAAAATTAAAAGTAGAACTACCATATGATCCAGGAATTACACTACTTGGTATTTACTCAAAGAAAACAAAAATACTAATTCAAAGGGATACACACACTCCTATGTTTATTGCAGCATTATCTACAATAGCCAAACTGTGGAAACAGCCCAAGTGTCCATTGATAGATGAATGGATAAAGAAGATGTGGTGTGTGTGTGTGTGTGTGTGTGTGTGTGTGTGTGTGTGTGTGTGTGATGGACTATTATTCAGCCAAAAAAAGAATGAAATTTTGCCAACAAAACAACATGGTTGGAACTAGAGTATAATGCTAAGTGACATAAGCTAGTCAGAGAAAGACAAATACCATGATTTCATTCATATGTGGAATTTAAGAAACAAAACAAACAAAGGAAAAAAAGAGACCAACCAAAAAACAGACTCTTAACTATAGAGAACAAACCGATGGTTGCCAGAAGGCAGGTAGGTGGGAGCATGGATGAAATAGGTGAAACGGATTAAGAGTAACACTTATCTTGATGAACACTGAGTAGTATATGGAATTGTTGAATCACCATATTGTATGCCTGACATGAATATAACACTATGTTAACTACACTGGAATTAAAAAATTTAAAAAATAGTGACCTAATTCGCTAAGCAATGAGAAACCATTAAAGTCTACTGAGTAAGTGGTATGGTTCTTGTTATTCCTCATAGTCTATTCCTTTTACGAATGGACAAATTCAAATGCTTAAAAGTACAGTTGACCCTTGAACAACATGGGTTTGAGCTGCACTGGTTCACTTGTATGCAGATTTTTTTCAATAAATACAATATAACACTGTAAGTGTATTTTCTCTTATTATTTTCTTTTTTTTTTAGATTTTATTTATTTTGAGGGTGAGAGAGAGTGTGAGCAGGGGAGGGGCAGTGGGAGATGGAGAGAGAGAATTCTGCACAGAGCCCAATGTGAGGCTTGATCTCACAAACTATGAGATCATGACCTCTGAGCTGAAATCAAGAATCAGACACTTAACCACTGAACCACCCAGGCACCCCTATTCTTCATGATTTTCTTAATAGTATTTTCTTTTCCTAGCTTACTTTATTGTAAGAATACAGAATAAAATATGTATAACATAGAAAATATGTGCTAATCAACTTTATGTTATCGGTAAGGCTTCTGGTCAACACTATAGTTAAGTTTTGAGGAGTCAAAAGTTATACCTGGATTTTTGACTTTGTGGAGGCATTGGAACCTCTAACCCCACATTGTTTCAAAAGTCTACTGTATCTCCAAAAATAAACCTTGAAAATACAGTTTTGTTCAAGACACCAAGTAGATGAGAATTTCATGGCCAGAAAAGTTGAAACAAACCATGGTGTCTATCTCAGCAGCTTCCACAGCCTTCGTGTCAAATCAAGAATCTTTGGCTGTTCTCTGAAGTTGCTGAAATGTTTCCTTTGAAAATAAATTCCTAGTGCCTGAAACCAATTTTCTACGTGTGTCTAACCATTTGAAAATTCACAATGGGGTTTATTTTGTATTTCTCTTAAAAATTGATGAATAATAATTTTTAATGTTGCCATTCCTTGGCCACCAATGGTCTGACACTACCTCAGACAAAATTGGAAATCTAATGAATTCAGATCTCTCTGACTCACCAATTTGTAACAGATCAAGTCACACATAGGAATTTAGAGGAAGCTTCCAAGCAAATTATATATAGGAGAGTTTTTGATAGAATTAATGGACTCTTTTCATCATCTGTGAGGTAAGCTTGACATGTTGTAATTTTCCAATAGAGAGGAGAAAACAGATAAAATATATTAGGCTGTTTTCTGATAAGTGGTCATCATTGAATTTAGGAAATCAGCTTCATAGAAGTTTTTTAATCTCCTATATATCTAAAACCTACTTCCGCTATGATCAGTGATAAGTTCTCAAGTCAGAAAGGATTTTTCTCTTTGTACTGCTCCACAGACATGAACGTATTCACACCAAGAAAAGTAACTTCAGTAGATCACTAATACCCACTCTGAAGGATGTAGACGATTTAGCAACCCTAGAAGTTTTGGATGAGGTAAGAAACGTGGCTTAATTAAACTTAAACATTCTAGATTTTGTTTAACTTATAGATATGAACAGGAAGTTGTTTGAATAGCATCTGTATGCAGTGTCTCTTAGCTTCCTGATTATCTCTCCCATCTTCACTTTTAATACGTATAACTCAAATTTCCAGATCTTTCCAGCCTAACGTCAATTTTTTTTCTTTTTTTGATAGTCAGGTTACAAAGGTGTGGGTTCCCACTAGCATGAGTTGCTTATAAGTTACAGACCCTTTTTCCTCTGAATTCTTTCCAGAAAGCTCAGAGGGATGATTTACTGAGGTCAGAAAATGGTCTGCTTCCTATAACCTCTAATGTGGCATCCTCCTTCTATTTCCTCTTTTGTTCCACTCTCAGTGTCTATACCCAGAGGCTTCTAGGAAACCTCAAGAGCCTGTCTGTCTTAACTAGGGTCAGTGTCCTGCTTGTGGGGTCCCAGATCCCCTGCTCTCAGAGAGCTGGGCCTTCAGGGCAGTGAATTCTACTTGACGCTTCTTACCCAGTGCCTCACAGCTATCTCAAGCATCTCTTATGAAGGTACAAATACAAGCCAGTAAATTACAGCTTTAACTTCCCTTCCTCTCATCTCCCTTCATTCCGGATAATCAGATCATTAGAGAAATAAGTAGCTCCCTTTCAATAACAAGTTGGGATCTCTATCCTGCCTGATCAACTTTTTTTTTTTTAAATACATCTGATACATGCCAGAACATTTTCCTTTGAGATTCAACAAATCAGGAGACATCTTCTGAACAGAAGTAGTCATTTGGTAAATTTAGGGTGGCTTAAACAACTGAAGTACTTGCTCGAAATAATCTTTCTTGGGAACATCAAATATCTTGTAATCAAGTAGTGTTCGCAAGTCAGAGATTTGCCAGCACCTTTATGAATCTCTTCATACCACATTTTTCAATGATGTGAATTTCTGGATTTGTGTATTATAAAGAAGACTTTACTCATCATGTTGCTGACCTATATATTAAACACTGGGCTTATTTGTTTCTGTTGTCTGTGCTTTTGTTTTTGTCTCTTTTGAGCTATGATGTTTTGCTATTCTCGTGTCATGTCTTAAATGATGATTTCTGACACCATTAAAATTGATTCCATGTACTCATGATTTATCAACTATGAAAGTTACTTCTCCACACGTTTCACTGTACCTCATAAAGCCAAATGTCTCAGCAAAGGGCTAAGATATTCTACAGAGCCACCAAATAACCTTGATTTGGAATAAAATCATGTTCACTGTATCTTCCCTTCCCTTTTCTATTGGCTTTTCTCTCTCTCTTTTTTTTCATCTTCCACATTTACTTACTTCCTGGAAGGCTTTCTACATATAATATCCCTGTAATATCTCACGTGACCTTTGGAAAACGCACAGAACAATGCCATACCTCTATGGCTCTCAAAACAAGAAAATGTCTGTCAAGTGGAAGGATAGTTGCTGACCCAACGTTATACTTCTTACTATCAGCATATCTATTTCCTTCTGATCCTTGGTCCAGATTCCAGGTGTTTTCTTTATTACTGTTTACATTTTAAATTGTAACTACCCTTAAATTATTTTTAAGAAAAAAATATTTTTATTTTATTACAGAATACAGTCTCCGAGCAACTTGAGAAGTGTTATTCCAGAGATCAGATTTACATCTATGTGGGAGATATACTCATTGCTCTTAATCCTTTTCAGAGTCTGTGTCTTTATTCCGCAGAGGTATGTGGTGTGGCTTACATTCTTTTACTTTGTACTAGTAATTATACTATTCAGATATTTAAATTAATTTAGATGATGCCAAAGAAAGTTTTATTCAATATCTTGAATAAACAGATAATTATTGCTAAAACATAGAGATAGGAAAAATAGAAGGTGAATCAGTCTGGATATGGTTTGTGGTCTTTCTTTTCCCAAAAGTATGTGGTGGAATGTTAATTACTTATAGTTATTGGTAACTGGCCTGTACTATGTATCATATTAATAAATAGATGCTTACAAAAGTGTATCTTATTGTTTACCTCTGAACCAAGTATGGGAGAGTGAAGAGCATAATTACATTTTTATACAGGTAATATATACTTAATGGCTATGAAACTTGTCATTATGAATTTTAAAATTCCTTTTGACATATTAGTTGGTTTTTAGTATCAGACAGTGTGTGTTTTTTTGAATATGAGTATATAATTATCTATTATTCAAGCCCTAATGGTTTAAATACAGATTAGTATTCTGGAATTAAGCTAGGCTGTTTTTCTTTTTCTTTTTTTTTTTTTAATTTTTTTTAAGTAATCTCTATACCCCACATGGGGGTTGAACCCAGGATCCTGAGATAAAGAGTCACATGCTCTTCTGACTGGACCAGCCAGGCACCCTTTTCATTTTTTCATTTTTTATTTTATTTTTTATTTCTTAAAGATTTTTTATACTTTTTTTAATGTTTATTTTTGAGAGAGAGAGAGAACACGTGGGGGAGGAACAGAGAGAGGAGGACAGAGGATCCAAAGCGGGCTCTGTGCTGACAGCAGCAAGCCCGATGTGTGGCTCGATCTCACAAACTGCGAGATCATGACTTGAGCTGAAGTCAGATACTCAACCAACTGAGCTACGGAGACATCCCTATACTTTTTTTAAAGTTTATTTATTTATTTTGAAAGAGAGAGTAGAGGGTAGAGACAAAGAGAAAATCCCAAGGAGGCTTCTCACTATCAGCACAGAGCTCGACGTAGGGCTCTATCCCTAGAGCTGTGAGATCATGACCTAAGCCGAAATCAAGAAATTACAGTATTTTGGGTTTCTGTTTGCTTGTTTTTTTGCTTTTTGGGTTTTTTTTTCTGAAATAATGGTATTTTGAAACGTTAAGTTCTTCTTTGAAAGTGGTTTGCACTCCCAAAAAAGTCTTCTTTTAAATACTGCTCCCAGTGTGATACTATATTTTATTATGTCACATCCTATTTCTGGGTTTTTTTTTTTACATCAGGCCTTTATTTTACATAATTGTGCATGATTTGTGCATGTAAATATGGGTAGTATGTGTGTGTAACATGTATGTAAAGTTTTGGTGCTGTGAGAGTGTATTTTGATTTATGTTTTGCTTAAAAATTGAGAGTCCTGTCTATAAATAATTTAAGATTTAAACAAAAACAAAAAGAAAAGCCCCACAAAATGTGTTCTTTTTAACCATTAGCATTCAAAACTATATATTGGAGCAAAGAGAACTGCCAATCCTCCTCACATTTTTGCAATGGCTGACGTAGGATACCAGTCCATGATAACATATAATTCAGATCAGGTAAGGAGAGTTTCACATTCTTAGAAATTCCCTTCTTAGGTTCTTATGTGTAAGCCCGATCTTGTGAGGATGAACTTTTCTCATGGTTTCCTTTTCTTATTGTGCAGTGCATTGTTATTTCTGGAGAAAGTGGTGCTGGAAAGACTGAAAGTGCTCATCTTTTGGTTCGGCAGCTGACGGTGCTTGGAAAGGTATAATTTTTCTCTGTCCTAACAGAAATTTTTGTTATACTTCAGAACCTAATATAACTGATTAGATTAATGCTTGCTAATTCCCACATTTGATAATGTACAGAAATTATAAAACACACTTGTTATCCTCTGTGAGTTTAAAATATAACAAACAGTATAAAAAGTATATGCTCTGGGGTACCTGGGTGGCTCAGTCCATTAAGTGGCTGACTTCGGTTCAGGTCATTATCTCACAGCTTGTGAGTTCGAGCCCTGTGTCAGGCTCTGTGCTGACAGCTCAGAGCCTGGAGTCTCCTTCAGATTCTGTGTCTCCCTCTCTCTCTGCCCCTACCCCACTTGTGCTCTGTCTCTGTCTCTCAAAGGTGAATAAATGTTAATAAATAAATAAATAAATATTAAAAAATAAAATAAAAAGCATATGCTCTGCTTTGAGGATATTCTAACTTTTCTCACTCTTATAGTAGGCAAGGCTTTATAAATGTGATATTCTCTATTTTTAGCCCCAGCACATTCACTAAACGCCTTCTTTACTTTTCTCCTTTTATTCCTTGTGGGTAAAAAAGAAGTTAATATACAAAAATCAATTTTACATATATAATATACATATCATCTATTTTATATGTAATACAAAAGTTAATTTGTATTATATATATAATGATAAATTATAATGATAGCAATGATAAATTATAAATTGAAATTTTAAAGTCTCATTTACCATAGCACCAAAAAATTAGCTATTTATATCTAAATCTTCTAAAATATGTACAAAATTTGTATGCTGAAAAATGGAAAAAATGGATAAAAGAAATCAAAGAAGACCTACATAAATGGACTATACCATGTCCATGGATTAAAAGATTCATTATGCCAATTCTTCATATGCCATTATGCCAAAGTTGATCTGTAGATTCAGTGCTATTACAATAAAAATACCAGCAGGATTTTTTTCTGTAGAAATTGACAAGCTGAATTAAAAATTTATATGGAAAGACAAAAGAGCTACAATAATCAAACAAATTTGATAAAGAACAAAGTTGGAGAGCTAATACTACTTGATTTTCACTCTCTGTAGAGCTACAATAGTTATTATATTCAATGTTAAAAGCCTAATTCACCAGGGAAAAATATTAGATTTCACCAAAATTAAGAACTTCTGTTCTCTGAATGACATTGTTAAAATGAAACAACAAGCTACATACTCAAAGAAACTAGTTGCAAGTCATGAATCTAATAAAACTTGTATCCTTAATATATATATTATAAAAACACTCTTAAAACCCAATAATAAGAAATAGAATAACAAAAAACTAACAAAAGGATGTATCAACTAGAGTTAACTGATAAAAATATATTTTTAAAAATGAACAGAAGGCTTGAACAGTCACTTCACCAAAAGACGATATATAGATGGCAGATAAACAAATGAAAACTTGTTCAACATCAGTTGTCATTGGGGAAGTGCAAATTAAAACACAATGAGACATAATTGCACACCTATTAAGATGTCTAATTTTTTCTTTTATCTAATAATGCCAACTGCTGAGAAGCATGGGGAATAACTGGAACTCTCATATATTTCTGTTGAAATATAAAATAGTGCAGTCACTTTGTAAAATAGTTTGGAAGTTTTGTTTTTGGGTTTTTTTTGTTGTCGTTTAAAGTTTATTTTGAGAGAGAGAGAGAGAGACAGAGAGAGAGAGAGCAAGTGGGGGATGGGCAGAGAGAGAGGGAGAGAAAGAATCCTAAGCAGGGTCCATGCTCTCAGCGTGGAGCCTAGTGCAGGGCTCAAACCCATGAACTGTGAGATCATGACCTGAGCTAAAATCAAGAGTCAGACGCTTAACCAGTGAACTACCCAGGCACCCTGGGAATATTTTTATAAATTTAAACTATACTTATCATCCAGCCCAGCAATCCTACTCTTAGTTTATTTATCCAAATAAAATGAAAACTCATGTTCATACAGAAACCACAGACAAATACGTATAGTGGCTTTGTTCATAATCTCCAGAATGAAGAAACAACCAAACAAGGGAATGGATAAACAAACCAGTACATCTATACAGTGGAATATTGTTCAATAACAAAAAGGAACAAACATTGATACAAGGAATGAATCTCATTAGATGAGATTTGGATGAATGTCAGATGCATTGTGTTAAGTCAAAAGAGTCAGTCAGATTCAGATGACTATATGCTATATGATTCAATTTATATGTCATTCCTGAAAATTTAAAGTTATATAGACAGGGTCATCTGAGTGGCTCCATCAGTTAAGCATCTGCTGTTGATTTCAGCTCATGATCTCATGGTTGGTGGGTTCAAGCCCTGTGTTGGGCTCTGTGCTGACAGTTTAGAGTCTGGAGCCTGCTTTGGATTCTGTGTCTCCCTCTCTCTCTGCCCCTCCCCCCACTCTGAAAAAAATTTTTAAAAAACATTTAAAAAATTAAAATTATAGAGAAAGAAACAAATCAGTGATTGTCACAGGCTGGGGATGGAGGGAGGGGTTGACTATAAAGGGTAGCGATATAGTTTTGGGAGGTGATGAAACTGTCCTATGTGTGGATTTGTAGTGGGGGTTATTTGATTGTACATGTTTGTAAAAGCTTTCAGAACTGTGCTCTATAAAGGATAAATTTTTTTTAAAGATTTTAATGTTTATTATTTATTTTTGAGAGACACAGAGAAACAGAGCACAATTGGGAGAGGGGCAGAGAGAGAAGGAGACACAGAATCTGAAGCAGGCTCCAGGCTCTGAGCCGTCGGCACAGAGCCCAATGCAGGGCTCGGGGCTTGAACCCACAAACACGTGAGATCACAATCTGAGCCAAAGTCAGATGCGTAACCTCTTAACCAACTGAGCCACTATAAAGGATGAATTTTACTGTGTGTAAAAATACACCTGAATTTTTGAAAAAGAGAAGTTGACGATAGAAACTTGGTTTGATTTTCCAGGTAGGGTCCTTGAATAAAGTCAAGAAATATATATATATATTAGGATGACTAAAATTAAGGGAAAAAAAACCATTGTGTACAGCTGATCCCTGTGAAGATTTTTATTATGATCCACATAGTTATACACGATATAGTATTCTATTAAAATTTTCCTCACTATGATTATAAGAATCTTCTAAGTACTGTGAGTGTAAGGACAGACTTAATCTCTCCATAAAAGGGTGAAGCTTCATCATGTCAAAACAACTTCTTAATTGAATCTAATTCATTTTCAGAATCATCAGTTGACAGATTTCTGTGCTTATATTAAAAATCAATTAACTGACAGATTTCTGTGCTTGTATTAAAAAATCAATTAACTAGTTTTTATGTTTTCAATCACGTGTGTGGGTATGAAATAGAAACATGACTTTGCTAGAACTGGAACAGCCAGTGGTGACCAGGAAGCTAATGCTACCTCAGGACTGTCATCCCGGTCCCTTCCGCATCCCATTTTCCATCAACTTCCCCTCTCCTTACTTCTAGGATAAGAAGAAAAAAAAAGGTGTGATTTTTGAGGGAGAGGGGTGGTGAGGCACAGCATATGATCCTGCCATAGAAAACTTGAACACCTGACTTAATTTACTCAAGGACCATCCACGTCCACAAGGGCCTTTGCTATTCTCTTTTGTGGTTGCATAGACGGTCCCGTCAATGATGGATTAACTTGTGCGTGACTTTTGTTTTGTAGATGTCAGTAAACCTGTTTATCTACTCACTTTATCTTATTCAGGAGCTAAAAATGTGATTTAATATTAACTGGGAATATATATCTCTCCCAGAATCCTACCCATATTAGATCTTATCATATCTTTTACTTATCTCCTTGATAAAGATTTACCAGATACAAAACAGGATGTTTGGTGGGTTGAATTTACATTTGTAATATGCAGTCCTTATAATCTTATTTAATAAAGGCACTGCTAGTTAATACAGGTGGATAAAGATGCTTTCTCACCTTTTATATGAGTGCAAATCCAGCCCCATTTTAGAAGGCCTAAGCTTGTTCCAGTGCTCATTATTCTCTTCTCTCAACCCTTATTGCCTATTTTAGAAGCTACTAAAAGACTTTATATGCCCCCAAACCCTCCTTGTAAATACCCACTCTAGCCCACCTACGTCCTAACATGGCCCGTGTTCCAGAAATACCAACTGCTCCTCTCCCTTACTTGTATAATTTGCATACCTTTAACACAGCTGATCTCAACCAGGTATTACACTAAACATAATCTACTCAATCTAATTTCTACCAAGATGTGAATGACTGATACCTCCTTCACCTAATTATAACAATAACACTTGTTTCAGGGTAGGAGTATATGAGATGGGGTAGGAGAAAATAGAGGGACAGCCAAGTAGGCCCACTGGCCTTGACTGGGGTTCCACCCCTTCCGTCCACACTTCTGAACTGTTCTCAGTTTTCACAGTTCCTCCCTTTCCCCTACTTCTGAATTGACAAATTATCTTTACTCCCTTATTTCCAGCTTTAACAGCTTCCATGGAAGCAAGGGAAGTGGTTCTGACCTTGGGGAGCATTTGGATGGGGACCCAGGGAAGTAGAGGAGGAATAACAAAATGAGAGGTATACCCCAGTATGCATAGACTGCTTATAAATTGTGTTTGTAAATCGAGCACTGACCAGAACTATATTTCAGTAGAAAAAGTACAGAACATCTCTTTGCCCCTTGGAGAAAGCAAGTGGGTGAATGCACTTAGGGGAAAGGAAAAATAGTCTAGATATTGTAACATCTGGCAGTATGCCAAGAATATGCTCTCAGTACATTTATGTCTACATATAGTGCTTATCAAAGAAGAAGCATTTTATTATATACAAAATCAATTTTTTACATTTAAAGAACAATCTTGACATTTTCTCTAGGCTAATAACAGAACTCTGCAAGAGAAGATTTTACAAGTGAACAATTTGGTGGAAGCCTTTGGCAATGCCTCCACTATTATAAATGACAATTCCAGCCGATTTGGAAAATACTTAGAAATGAAATTTACCTCTTCTGGAGCTGTAGTGGGAGCACAGATTTCTGAATACCTTCTGGAGAAATCCCGAGTTATCCACCAACCTCTGTAAGTCCGTGTCAAATATTTTCTTTTTTTCTGGGAAACAAGCAAAAATAATGCTTTTGTTTTAATGCTAAAATGTCTTACGTATTCAACAAACTCAACAAAATGTTACTGATCATCTACTACGTACAAGGCACTTGTTAGAATTGAAAAGGTCCCTCAGCACTGTCTTACTCTCACATGTGTTATATCTAGTAGAGAAGTTAATAAATCACCTAAAATTTATGATACCAGATACAAAACGTATGCCCATCATCGATACTAACAGGTAAAATTGGAATGATTTCTGAAGTAGGGGAGCATACATTTCTTTACACAAAACTAAAGTGAAATTTAATTAGACATCAGTCTTTTTTTCTTTTAAATGTTTACATACATAAATAGATCTTTGTATGATTCTATCCTTCCTATAGTTATACACATGGGACCAAATAAAAGATTCAGGTATGGCCTTAATTGTATTGCCCTTTTAATTTACAGCTGATTTAATGCTGTAAATTCCATGCTTTGGCGTTAAGTTAAAGGAGTTCCTTTCAGCAGTTTATAGCTGAATGGCAATATTTCTCTCCTGTCCTAATGCTTGCAAAACATCTTTGTTTGTTATTCTTATGTGGGAACTATAGTCGAAACATTAGATTTGTACCCCTGTGTTTATATTCCTTTTAAAAAGTGTGGCAAGTTAGTCTTTCCTTTTTCTTCTGTAGGTTTTACAGCAAACATACCTACATTACTATAGTAGTAGGTCATGTGTTAAATTCATGGGAACACAAGCTCTTGTTATGTATTAGTACATTATTATTTAACATAAATGCTTTCAAAGTTGCTATCATTCAATTTGTGAGTCAATTGTGAATATAAGTTGCCTGGGGTTCACCTCCTGAACTCAGCTTTCAATGTGGAAAATTATCCTTTGGTCCATGCTCAATTCAAAATACATAAGAAATGATTATAAGACAAGTGTTTTGAATTGTGGCTTCACTACATGTTAGTTCACTTTGGGTAAGATATTTAAACCCTAAAAACCCTTCTAGGACCTTGGTTCTATGTGTGATTTGAAAAACTTAACCTCTCTGCACCTCAGTTTTTCATCTTTAAAATGGAAATAGCAGTAGTACCTATCAGTTAAGATAATGCCTGTAAAGCATTTAGCACAATGAATAACACATAGTAAGAACCCATAAGTTTAAGCCATTATTAGCAGTAATGGTGTGGATAGTTGTGCAAAAACTTAGAAACAACACCTAGCACAGTACAGTAGATGGCAGCTACTATTGTCGATGTGTGCCAGTTCCCCAGGGCTTACTGAATATGCATGTCTGTGCCTCTGTCACCCATGCCTAGAGGACCCGTGGGGTCTTACACAGATGTGCAGACTTAACTGGTTCTCAAAACAACCTGTCCTGTTCTCAGAACTGTGTGAGACTCTCCTTCAGGCCTTGGAGAAGAACTACCTAAGGGCGTGAATTACTGAGATTTGGGTGGGACCACCATGGTATACAATGTCAGGGGGTAACATACACCGGGGTTCTATGGAACTATGTGTCTTGTGAACAGTAACTTCTGGAGCTACACAATGAGGCCCTGTGTTTGTAATAATAGAAATAACCTTGTTAATGTTTATTGATATATTATAGGATATATTCTAGGAAATTGCACAATTAAGATCATATTTTAGACAGGCTGTGAGTTAATTAAGCTTTTTTTTTTTTAATTTTTTTTCAATGTTTATTATTTTATTTTTGGGACAGAGAGAGACAGAGCATGAACGGGGGAGGGGCAGAGAGAGAGGGAGACACAGAATCGGAAACAGGCTCCAGGCTCTGAGCCATCAGCCCAGAGCCCGACGCGGGGCTCGAACTCACGGACCGCGAGATCGTGACCTGGCTGAAGTCGGACGCTTAACCGACTGCGCCACCCAGGCGCCCCTAAGCTTTTTTTCCAACTATCCAAAAGAACTATTCTAGTTTTACAATGTTGTTGATTGAGGAAAAGCACTCTTAGGGCACCTGCGAGGCTCAGTCGGTTGTTAAGCATCCTCTTGATTTTGGTCCAGGTCATGATTTCACAGTTTGTGAGATCGAGCCCCCCTTAGGGCTCTACACTAACAGAACAGAGTCTGCTTAGGATTCTCTCTCTCCCTCTCTCTTTGCCCTTCCCCTGCTCGCTCACACACATGTGCATGTGCTGTCTCTCAAAGTAAATAAACATTTTTTTTAAAAGGCACTCTTAAGTTCCCAACTTACAATCAGGTTGAAATCCAACTCAGTTTATAATTTGAATATAGCTGCCTTATAATTTTTCCATTTTTCTATTTTTTTACACCTATATTTTTCTTTTACTTAGTTTCAGTTGCATTTTTAAACTCTAGAGAAGCTTTTCGTGATCTTTGAAAATGAAGTGTCAAACAGACAAGTGAAGAATTCTTTCAGTCAGAGAACGAGGCAGAGTGAAGAATGAGTCTAGGTGACAGAGAAGAAGTAGAGCAGACATCTATGTCTTTTAAATGAACTTACCCTTTCTTTTAAGGAAATAAGTTCTTTTCTCTTTTTGCCTCTGCCCATGTCATTCCACCCTAATCTCTCACCACATTTATTTTTATATATATTTGTATTTATCTATATATGTTTGTATATTTTAAATATTTATAAATAATAAGTATAAATAATTTATGAATATATTCATGAATACATGTTTATATGTGTGTTATATATGTTTATATATTTTTAATTTATTTTTTAACATATTTATTATTTATTTTTGAAAGAGAGGGAGAGAGGGAGAGAGAGACCCCAAGTAGGCTTCATGCCGACAGCTCAGAACCTGACGAGGGACTCAAACTCATGAACTGTGAGATCATGACCTGAGTTGAAATTAGATGTCACTTAATCAACTGAGCCAACCGGTCGCCCCTATTTTTTTTATTTCTTTTTTGTAAATGTTTATTTATTTGAGAAAGAGAGAGAGCAAGCGAGCACAAGTTGGGGAGGGGCAGAGAAAGAGAGACGGAAACAGAGAATCTGAAGCAGGTCCAGGCTCTGAGCTGTCAGCATAGACCCCAACATGGGGCTCAAACCCACGAACTGTGAGATCATGACCTGAGCTGAAGTTGGATGCTTAACCGACTGAGCCACCCAGGCGCCCCTATTTTTTTTTCTTTTTCTAATGATGGAAATGTCATGTCATTTGTAGCTTAAATCTTCATCTAAATGTGGATAATTTTAAAGAAGAAATTCTTAAAGGGGGTTACTTAATTTCGGGAAGAAAATGAGTATATTGAAATCAATGCTAGATAATTCTCACAAATATAAATTATCGCTGCTTCACTGCACTTTCCTTCTATTACGACACTTTCATACAGTTTCATGCAGGAAGCATTGATTGTGTTTCACTCACATGCCCAGCACTTTACCAGATGCTGCAGGAGGCATCCATACAGTGGGAGATACGGTGCTCTTTACAGAAGAAGGAAAATATTATTCATGGAACACTTACTGTGTGTCCGGCACTGTGCTAATAAGCACTTTATATCCATTATCTATTTTAATTCTTACAGTGATAGGACAGGATATTCTTGCTATTTTGCATGTAAGACTGGGACTGAGAATTGTAATAAGTCACCTAATGCCAAAAAGCTAATAAATGACTGAGTTGGGGTTTGAACCCATGTCTCTGTCTGACTCCAAAGTCCATAATTCATTCATTGATCCTTTTGGCAAATATTTATCAAGTACCTACTCTGTGCCAGGAACTGTACTAGGCACAGGAGATATAAAGCTGAATGACATAGGATTGCTCCAATAAAGCAGCTCAGTCTTCTGGATAATGTATGCTTTGAAACAAAACTTGCTGATCACTTGTTGGTTTCTAGTCTCAGGAAAGTAGGCAATGAGTTTATCTGCCAAGTGTAACCAGATAGGGATAAAGGGAGAGGGACTGAGGAGACTATACATCTTAGAGGAAGGAATCTTGGTGGAGAAAGCAGGAATTAAAAATGAAAAATTAAAAACACTTTTTCATGACTATCCTAAGAGGCCTTATGAATGCAAAGCTGCATTGTTGCCTTTCCAAGCCTTATTGCTGGCCGCTTTGTCGAAAATTGAAAGTTTCACAAGTGGGGTAAGCCATACACTTGTGAGAACTTTGCCACATTTTTCAGGGTGTTAGAGGTCTTGGCTGCATAAGTGATCCCCAGGGTCCAAACCAGATGGACACACATGAGACAGCCCTGAGGACCTTCCCACGAATGACTGAGTGGAACTCTGAAGAAGTATTAGAAGATCCACAGTCAGGGGTGGGGTCAGAGTCAGAGAAATACTATTCAGTAACTTGCTGAGACCCTACATCTGTCCCCAGCCATTCTGACCTGGGAACCACTGGTCATATGAGCACGTATGGGATGCTATGGTCCTCTGTCTTCTTAAATACAGTTTTGATGTGCTTAAGGGCAAGGTAGGAGATGAGTAATTTTTGGCAGTATTTTCTTTTCCTGTTTCTTTAACTCTCCGATTGTTTATCCAACCAAAGGTCAGTGTATTTCCTATAGCATCTCCAGGTCCTGTCAAATTACAATTCTCAGTAAACGTAAACTGATAATTAAAGAGAAAACCACCAGTTGTGTGCATCTACATTTATGACTCACCTCTCTAATTGTACACTGCATTGTTTAAGTGTTGAAGGTGTGACACATAGAGCAATCGATGTGATTTCATTAGAACAAAGTGAACTAAAATATGTGCTGTGCCAGTCTTAGAGAACTTGTATTATTTTGTGGTGAGAAAAGACAAGAGGTAAACTTTTAGCTTTGTTCTAACCTTACTCATGTACGATGCTAGTGTTTGTTGAAGCATTACTGGTGACTTCTGAAGACATGGTGGGGAACTCCCCTTCTAAAGGACATGCTGGTCCTTGCTTCATTGTCCAAGCCCATGGACCACCCTTTACTTGAAAAGCTCACCTGTCTTTTTTTCCCCAACTGGATTCTCTGGATTCCTCTCCTACTTCCCTGAATGTTTTTGCTCTGACTTCGATTCATCCATCATTCTCCAAACGTGTATTTACCAAAGATTTGTATTCAGAGTGTTTCTCTTTTCTCTCTTTACTTTCTCACTTAGCAAGTCCTTCTGATGCCATGGCGTCAACAGGTAGCTCAAAGTGATTGACACCCAAAGATACACTTCTCATTCCCACCTGACTTCACATTTTTCATTTCCATGTACCTAGATATCTTGCTGCCACATATAATTCAACTGAATACACCTTGTCCCACACATCTTTCGTTCCCCATGGTCTCTTTTGGGGGAACGGGAACCATACTTCTCCATTTATATGAAACCTTGGACCCTCCCTTCACTCCCCATGCCCAAATACTTGTGAGTTGATCTCCAGAATGACTTTCCCAACTCTCCTCCACTTTCCCTTCCTCTGGTGCTATTTTACCTCAAGCCCTTGTTCCCTCTGACTGAGACATTTGAAAGAATTGGATTTCCTGGACATTTGAACTCTCTTCCAAGGCATGGTGATATTATGCCCTTTCAGACTCAGGGAACAGTGTCAACCCAGAATGCATGCCAATCAAAAGCAGTGTTACTTTTTTCTTTCAAAATGTTTTCCTTCTTTTTGAAATACTCACAAGGAAGAGCAGGAAGCCACATTAACCACTTTATCAAGTTGCACACATCCACTTACAAATGTTCATTTGTTAAAGACTAAATAGAGTATCTTAAATAGTTACTAATGTGACACAAATATCAAACGTTTTAACCATGTTATTTTAAACCCATATGAATTGTGTGTTGGAGCCCAAAATGAGCTTCCGTAAAAATTATTCTTGTAATGATTTTTGGCAGAATCATGAAACAAATCTGGAGATTATAAGATGAAGCCACAGATACCCTAAAGTTCCAAATACCGTTTATTGCATCATTGGAGAAGTAAATGTATATGGATATGTTCATTTTGTTTCTGAGGAAAACTTACATGTACTGAAATAATAATTTCTAAAAAGAGCAAAGGTAAAACGTCTATCTCAACTGAAATTATATTGCATAATATACAGGAGGAGGAGACCTAGGAAAGTTGTCTTTAAGACTTTATTTTTTTACAGCAGTTTTAGGTTCACAGCAGAATTGAGAGGAAGGTACAGATATACTGCTACCCCAATAGGTGCATAACCTCCCCCATTACCAACATCCCACACCAGAATGCTATACATGTTACAACCAATTAACTTAACCCTGACACATGGTAATCACCGAGAGTCCGTGATTTACATTAAGGTTCGTTCTTGGTGTTGTACTTTCTTTGAGTTTGGACAATTGCTTGGCATGTATCTACTCTTACAGTATTATATATGAGTATTTTCACTGTCTTATACAAGTCTTCTGCTCTGCCTATTCATCCTTGCCTCCCCCAACTTCTGGCAACCAATGATCATCTTACCTTCTTCATAGTTTTGCCTTTTCCAGAAGGTCATATAGGTGGAATCATACAATATGATGGTATGTAAAAGCAGCCTTTGCACATTGGCTTCTTTCACTTAGTAATATGCACGTAAAGGTTCTCCATGTCTTTTCATGGCTTCATAGGTCATTGCTTTTTAGCACTGAATTAATATTCCATTGGATGTACAGTTTATTTATCCATTCACCTACTAACAACTTCTTGGTTGTTTCGAGTTTTGGCAGTGATGAATAAAACTGCTACAAACATCCATATACAGATTTTTGTGTGAACACAAATTTTCTACCCCTTTCGCTAAATACCGAAGACCTCAATCGCTGGAACATATGGTAAGAATACCTTGAGTTTTGTAAGAAATGCCAAACTTGTCTTCCAAAGTGGCTGTACCAGTTTACATTCCCACCAGCAGTGAATGAGAGTTCCTGTGGTTCTGCATCCTGGCCAACATTTGGTTTTGTCAACAAACAGATGTATAGTGATATCTCCTTGTGGTATTGATTTGCATTTCCCTGATGACATATGATGTGGAGCATCTTTTCATATGCTCATTTGACATCTGTAATATCTTCTTTGGTGAGGTGTCTGTGAATGCTTTTGGTCCATTTTTTAATCAGGTTGTTTTCTTATTGTTGAGTTTTTAAAAAGTTCTTTGTATATTTTGGATAACAGTCCTTTATCAGATGTTTCTTTTGTAAATATTTTCTCCCAACCTGTGGTTTGTCTTCTCATTCTCTTGAAAATGCTTTTTTTTTTTCAATATATGAAATTTATTGTCAAACTGGTTTCCATACAACACCCAGTGCTCATCCCAAAAGGTGCCCTCTTCAATGCCCATTACCCACCCTCCACTGCCTCCCACCCACCATCAACCCTCAGTTTGTTCTCAGTTTTTAAGAGTGCTTTGGCGTCAGGCTCTGGGCTGATGGCTCAGAGCCTGGAGCCTGTTTCCAGTTCTGTGTCTCCCTGTCTCTCTGCCCCTCCCCCGTTCATGCTCTGTCTCTCTCTGTCCCCAAAATAAATAAACGTTGAAAAAAAAAATTAAAAAAAAAGGGGGCGCCTGGGTGGCGCAGTCGGTTAAGCGTCCGACTTCAGCCAGGTCACGATCTCGCGGTCCGCGAGTTCGAGCCCCGCGTCAGGCTCTGGGCTGATGGCTCAGAGCCTGGAGCCTGTTTCCGATTCTGTGTCTCCCTCTCTCTCTGCCCCTCCCCCGTTCATGCTATGTCTCTCTCTGTCCCAAAAATAAATAAACGTTGAAAAAAAAATTAAAAAAAAAAAAGAGTGCTTTGGCTCTCTCCCACTCTAACCTCTTTTTTTTTTCCTTCCCCTCTCCCATGGGTTTGTGTTAAGTTTCTCAGGATCCACATAAGAGTGAAAACATATGGTATCTGTCTTTCTCTGTATGGCTTATTCCACTTAGCATAACACTCTCCAGTTCCATCCACGTTGCTACAAAGGGCCATATTTCATTCTTTCTCATTGCCACGTAGTATTCCATTGTGTATATAAACCACAATTTCTTTATCCATTCATCAGTTGATGGACATTTAGGCTCTGTCCATAATTTGGCTATTGTTGAGAGTGCTGCTATAAACACTGGGGTACAAGTGCCCCTATGCATCAGTACTCCTGTATCCCTTGGGTAAATTCCTAGCAGTGCTATTGCTGGGTCATAGGGTAGGTCTGTTTTTAATTTTTTGAGGAACCTCCACACTGTTTTCCAGAGTGGCTGCACCAGTTTGCATTCCCACCAACAGTGCGAGAGGGTTCCCGTTTCTCCACATCCTCTCCAGCATCTATAGTCTCCTGATTTGTTCATTTTGGCACTCTGACTGGCACGAGGTGATATCTGAATGTGGTTTTGATTTGTAGTTCCCTGATGAGGAGCAATGTTGAGCATCTTTTCATGTGCCTGTTGGCCATCTGGATGTCTTCTTTAGAGAAGTGTCTATTCATGTTTTCTGCCCATTTCTTCAGTAGATTCTTTGTTTTTCAGGTGTGGAGTTTGGTGAGCTCTTTATAGATTTTGGATACTAGCCCTTTGACTGATATGTCATTTGCAAATATCTTTTCCCATTCCGTTGGTTGCCTTTTAGTTTTGTTGATTGTGTCCTTTGCTGTGCAGAAGCTTTTTATCTTCATGAGGTCCCAATAGTTCATTTTTGCTATTAGTTCCCTTGCCTTTGGGGATGCGTCAAGTAAGAACTTGCTGCGGCTGAGGTCAGAGAGGTCTTTTCCTGCTTTCTCCTCTAGGGTTTTGATGGTTTCCTGTCTCACATTCAGGTCCTTTATCCATTTTGAGTTTATTTTTGTGAATGGTGTGAGAAAGTGGTCTAGTTTCAACCTTTTGCATGTTGCTGTCCAGTTCTCCTAGCACCATTTGTTAAAGAGACTGTCTTTTTTCCATTGGATGTTCTTTCCTGCTTTGTCAAAGATGAGTTGGCCATACGTTTGTGGGTCTAGTTCTGGGGTTTCTATTCTATTCCATTGGTCTGTGTGTCTGTTTTTGTGCCAATACCATGCTGTCTTGATGATGACAGCTTTGTAGTAGAGGCTAAAGTCTGGGATTGTGATGCCTCCTGCTTTGGTCTTCTGCTTCAAAATTACTTTGGATATTCGGGGCCTTTTGTGGTTCCATATGAATTTTAGGATTGCTTGTTCTAGTTTCGAGAAGAATGCTGGTGAATTTTGATTGGGATTGCATTGAATGTGTAGATAGCTTTGGGTAGTATTGACATTTTGACAATATTTATTCTTCCAATCCATGAGCAGGGAATGTCTTTCCATTTCTTTAAATCTTCTTCAATTACCTTCATAAGTTTTCTATAGTTTTCAGCATACAGATCTTTTACATCTTTGGTTAGATTTATTCCTAGGTATTTTATGCTTCTTGGTGCAATTGTGAATGGGATCAGTTTCTTTATTTGTCTTTCTGTTGCTTCATTGTTAGTGTATAAGAATGCAACTGATTGATTTTGTATCCTGCAACTTTGCTGAATTCATGTATCAGTTGTAGCAGACTTTTGGTGGAGTCTATCGGATTTTCCATGTATAATATCATGTCATCTGCAAAAAGCGAAAGCTTGACTTCATCTTTGCCAATTTTGATGCCTTTGATTCCTTTTGTTGTCTGATTGCTGATGCTAGAGCTTCCAACACTATGTTAAACAACAGCAGTGAGAGTGGGCATCCCTGCTGTGTTCCTGATCTCAGGGATAAAGCTCTCAGTTTTTCCCCATTGAGGATGATGTTAGCTATGGGCTTTTCATAAATGGCTTTTATGATGTTTAAGTAGGTTCCTTCTATCCCGACTTTCTCAAGGGCTTTTATTAAGAAAGGGTGCTGGATTTTGTCAAAGGCCTTTTCTGCATCGATTGACAGGATCATATAGTTCTTATCTTTTCTTTTGTTAATGTGATGTATCACGTTGATTGATTTGCGAATGTTGAACCAGCCCTGCATCCCAGGAATGAATCCCACTTGATCATGGTGAATAATTCTTTTTATATGCTGTTGAATTCGATTTGCTAGTATCTTATTGAGAATTTTTGCATCCATACTCATCAGGGATATTGGCCTGTAGTTCTCTTTTTTTATTGGGTCTCTGTCTGGTTTAGGAATCAAAGTAATACTGGCTTCATAGAATGAGTCTGGAAGTTTTCCTTCCCTTTCTATTTCTTGGAATAGCTTGAGAAGGATAGGTATTATCTCTGCTTTAAACGTCTGGTAGAACTCCCCTGGGAAGCCATCTGGTCCTGGACTCTTATTTGTTGGGAGATTTTTGATAACCGATTCAACTTCTTCGCTGGTTATGGGTCTGTTCAAGTTTTCTATTTCCTCCTGATTTTTGGAAGAGTATGGGTGTTTAGGAATTTGTCCATTTCTTCCAGGTTGTCCAATTTGTTGGCATATAATTTTTCATAGTATTCCCTGATAATTGTTTGTATCTCTGAGGGATTGGTTGTAATAATTCCATTTTCATTCATGATTTTATCTATTTGGGTCATCTCCCTTTTCTTTTTGAGAAGCCTGGCTAGAGGTTTGTCAATTTTGTTTACTTTTTCAAAAAACCAACTCTTGGTTTCGTTGATCTGCTCTACAGTTTTTTTAGATTCTATATTGTTTATTTCTGCTCTGATCTTTATTATTTCTCTTCTTCTGCTGGGTTTAGGCAGCCTTTGCTGTTCTGCTTCTATTTCCTTTAGGTGTGCTGTTAGATTTTGTATTTGGGATTTTTCTTGTTTCTTGAGATAGGCCTGGATTGCAATGTATTTTCCTCTCAGGACTGCCTTCACTGCATCCCAGAGCGTTTGGATTGTTGTATTTTCATTTTCGTTTGTTTCCATATATTTTTTAATTTCTTCTCTAATTGCCTGGTTGACCCACTCATTCTTTAGTAGGGTGTTCTTTAACCTCCGTGCTTTTGGAGGTTTTCCAGACTTTTTCCTGTGGTTAATTTCAAGCTTCATAGCATTGTGGTCTGAAAGTGTGCATGGTATAATTTCAATTCTTGTATACTTATGAAGGGCTGTTTTGTGACCCAGTATGTGATCTATCTTGGAGAATGTTCCATGTGCACTCGAGAAGAAAGTATATTCTGTTGCTTTGGGATGCAGAGTTCTAAATATATCTGTCAAGTCCATCTGATCCACTGTATCATTCAGGGCCCTTGTTTCTTTATTGACCGTGTGTCTAGATGATCAATCCATTTCTGGAAGTGGAGTGTTAAAGTCCCCTACAATTACCACATTCTTATCAATAAGGTTGCTTATTTTTGTGAATAATTGTTTTATATATTTGGGGGCTCCCGTATTCAGCACATAGACATTGATAATTGTTAGCTCTTCCTGATGGATAGACCCTGTGATTATTATATAATGCCCTTCTTCATCTCTTGTTAAAGCCTTTAATTTAAAGTCTCGTTTGTCGGATATAAATATGGCTACTCCAGCTTTCTTTTGACTTCCAGTCGCATGATAAATAGTTCTCCATCCCCTCACTCTCAATCTGAAGGTGTCCTCAGGTCTAAAATGAATCTCTTGTAGACAGCAAATAGATGGGTCTTGTTTTTTTATCCATTCTGATACCCTATGTCTTTTGGTTGGCGCATTTAGTCCATTTACATTCAGTGTTATTGTAGAAAGATATGGGTTTAGAGTCATTGTGATGTCCGTAGGTTTCATGCTTGTAGCGATCTCTGGTACTTTGTCTCACAGGATCCCCCTTAGGATCTCTTGTAGGGCTGGTTTAGTGGTGACCAATTCCTTCAGTTTCTGTTTGTTTGGGAAGACCTTTATCTCTCCATCTATTCTAAATGACAGACTTGCTGGATAAAGGATTCCAGGCTGCATCTTTTTTCTGTTCATCACATTGAAGATTTCCTGCCATTCCTTTCTGGCCTGCCAGGTTTCAGTAGAGAGATCCGTCAAGAGTCTTATTGGTCTCCCTTTATATGTTAGAGCACGTTTATCCCTAGCTGCTTTCAGAATTTTCTCCTTATCCTTGTATTTTGCCAGTTTCACTATGATATGTCATGCAGAAGATCGAATCAAGTGACGTCTGAAGGGAGTTCTCTGTGCCTCTTGGATTTCACTGCCTTTTTCCTTCCCCAGATCAGGGAAGTTCTCAGCTATTATTTCTTCAAGTACACCTTCAGCACCTTTCCCTCTCTCTTCCTCCTCTGGAATACCAGATATGCGTAGATTATTTCTCTTTAGTGCATCACTTAGTTCTCTAGTTTTCCCCTCATACTTCTGGATTTTTTTTTATCTCTCTTTTTCTCAGCTTCCTCTTTTTCCATAATTTTATCTTCTAGTTCACCTATTCTCTCCTCTGCCTCTTCAATCTGAGCTATGGTCATCTCCATTTTATTTTGCAGCTCATTAATGGCATTTTTTAGCTCCTCCTAGCTGTTCCTTAGTCCCTTGATCTCTGTAGCAATAGATTCTCTGCTGTCCTCTATACTGTTTTCAAGCCCAGCGATTAATTTTATGACTATTATTCTAAATTCACTTTCTGTTATATTGTTTAAATCCTTTTTTTTTCTTTCAAATTTTTTTTCAACATTTATTTATTTTTGGGACAGAGAGAGACAGAGCATGAACGGGGGAGGGGCAGAGAGAGAGGGAGACACAGAATCGGAAACAGGCTCCAGGCTCAGAGCCATCAGCCCAGAGCCCGATGCGGGGCTCGAAATCAGGGACCGTGAGATCGTGACCTGGCTGAAGTCTGTTTAAATCCTTTTTGATCAGTTCGTTAGCTGTCGTTATTTCCTGGTGATTCTTTTGAGGGGAATTCTTCTGTTTCCTCATTTTGGATAGTCCCTGGAGTGGTGCGGAACTGCGGGGCACTTCCCCTGTGCTGTGTGAATAACTAGTGTTGGTGGGCGGGGCTGCAGTCAGACCTGAATTCTGCCCCCAGCCCACCGCTGGGGCCACAGTCAGACTGGTGTGTGCCTTCTCTTTCCCTCTCCTAGGGGCGGGATTCACTGTGGGATGGCACGGCCCGTCTGGGCTACTTGCACACTGCCAAGCTTGTGGTGCTGGGGATCTGGCCTATTAGCTGAGGTGGATTGGCAAGGCGCACAGGGGTGGGAGGGGCAGGCTCAGCTGTATTCTCCTTCAGTGATCTGCTTTGGGAGGGGCCCTGTGGCACCTGGAGGCAGTCAGACCCGCCGCCGGAAGGATGGATCCGCAGAAGCACAGGGTTGGATGTTTGTGAGGTGCATGCAAGTTCTCTGGCAGGAACTGGTTCCCTTTGGGATTTTGGCTGGGGGATGGGCGAGGGAGATGGCGCTGGCCAGCACCTTTGTTCCTGGCCAAGCTGAGCTCTGTCATCTGGGGCTCAACAACTCTCCCTCCCATTGTCCTCTAGTCCTCCCGCTCTCTCCGAGCAGAGCTGTTAACTTATAACCTCCCAGATGTTAAGTCCTGCTTGCTGTCAGAGCACACTCCGTCCGGCCCCTCCGCTTTTGCAAGCCAGACTCCGGGGGCTCTGCTTGGCTGGCGGGCTGCCCCTCCGCCCCAGCTCCCTCCCGCCAGTCCGTGCAGCGCGCACCGCCTCTCTGCCCTTCCTACCCTCTTCTGTGGGCCTCTCGTGTGCTCTTGGCTCCAGAGATTCCGTTCTGCCAGTCTTCTGGCAGTTTTCTGGGTTATTTAGGCAGGTGTAGGTGGAATCTAAGTGATCAGCAGGACTCGCGGTGAGCCCAGCGTCCTCCTACGCCACCATCTCTGGCATAGGCTTTTTTGGATTACTGAAAATGCTTTTAACAGAGCAGAAAGTTTTTAATTTTAATGAAGTCCAGTTTATCCATCATTTCTTTCATGGATCATGACTTTGTTGTTGTATCTAAAAAGTCATTACCATATCCAGCATCAGCTCTTCTCTTATTTGATCTTCTAAGAGTTTTATAGTTTTGTGTTTTACACATTTAGGTCTATGACCCATTTTGAGTTAATTTTTGTGGACGGTGTAAAGTCTGCATTTGGATTTTTTTTTTTTTTTGGTCTTTGCTTCATTGTATTGTCTTAACTACTTTGTCAGGAATCAGTGGTGGGGTACCTGGGTGGCTCAGTTAAGCCTCTGACTTCTGCTCAGGTCATGATCTCATGGTCTGTGAGTTCGAGCCCTGCATTGGGCTCTGTGCTGACAGCTCAGAGCCTGGAGCCTGCTTCAGATTCTGTGCCTCCTTCTCTTCCAGCCCTCCCCCGCTCATTCTCTGTCTCTCTGTCTCTCTCAAAAATAAATATTAAAAAAAATTTTTTAAAGGATCAGTGGACTATATTTAATCTGGGCTCTCCATCTGTCTCATTGTTCTATTTGTCTCTTGTGTTTGTCAATACCACACTGTCCAGATTTTGAAAGCTTCATAGGAATTCTTGAAGTCAGGCAATATCAATCCTTTAAATTTTTTTCTTGTTAAATACTGAGTTGGCCCTTCTGGGTCTTTTACTTCTCCATATAAACTTTAGAATCTGTTTGTTAGTATCCACAAAATAACTTGCTGGGATTTTAGGTGGGATTGATTTTGTATTTAACCTGTACCCTGTAGACTCGCTATAATTGCTTACTAGTTTGAGGAATTTTTTTGTCAATTCTTTAGCATTTTCTATACAGATGATAAAGTCATCTGTGAAGAAAGACTGTTTTATTTCTCCCCTCTCAAACTGTAGGCATGAGTTAGGACTTCCAGTGCAATATTGAAAAGCAGGTGAGAGGGGACATCTTTACCTTGTTCTTGATCTTAGTGTGAAAACTTTCAGTTTCTCAACATTAAATATGATTTTTATCTGTAGGTTTTTTTGTGGATATTCTTTACCAAGTTGAGGAAGTTCCCCTCTATTCCTAGTTTACTGAGAGCTTTTGTCATGAATGGCTATTGGATTTTATCAAATGCTTTTTGTGCATCTATTGGTATGATCATGTGATTTTTCTTCTTTAGCCTGTTGATGTGATAGAATACATGGATTGATTTTTGAACATCGAATGAACCATGCATGTGTACCTGGGATATATCCCACTTGGTCATGGTATATAATTCTGTTTATTCATTGCTGGATTCAATTTGCTAATGTTTTGTTCAGGATTTTTTCACTTATATTCATGAGAGATATTAGTCTATAGTTTTCTTATCTTTATTTGGTTTTTGTATTAGGGTAATTCTAACCTCATTGAATGAGTTTAAGTGTTCACTTTGCTTCTGTCTTCTGAAAGGGATTGTAGAGAATTGGTGTAAATTCTGCATGAAGTATTTGGCATAATTCACCAGTGAACCCATCTGGACCTTTCTAGTTTGGAAGATTGTTAATTATTGATTCAACGTCTTTAATAGATTTTGAGCCTATTTAAATCATCTGTTTCTTCTTGTGTGAGTTTTGACATATTGGGTCTTTCAAAGAATTGGTCTTTCATCTCAGTTTTGAGGGATTGAGTTGCTTTTAGTATCCTTTTATTATCCTTTTAATTTCAGTGGAACCTTTGGTGATTGAGGTCCCTTCTTTTTTTTCTGTTACTGGTAACTTTTGTCCTTTTTTTTTTTTTTTTTTTTTTTTTTTTAATTTTCCTTAGCCAGACTAGGAGCTTATTTTTTTGTTGTTGTTGTTTTGTTTTTTTGTAAAGCTTTTGGTTTCATTGATCTTTCTGTACTAATTTCTGGTTTCTAATTTCATTGATTTCTGCTCTACTTCTTATTTCTTTTCTTCTGCTTACTTTGGGTTTAATTTGCTCATTTTCTAATTTCCTAAAATGAAAACTTATTGTTTTTAGATCTCTTTTCTTTTTAATATATGCATTCAATGCTATGGATAGCTGTCTAAACACTGCTTTCGCTGCATCCCACAAATTTGGTAAGTTGTGTTTTCATTCTCACCCAATTCAAAATCTTTTAAAATTTCTTTTAATATTTCTCTTTTGACCCATGTGCTATTTAGAACTACATTGTTTAATCTCCACATATTTTGGAATCTTCTGGTTATATTTCTGTTATTGACTTCTAGTTTAATTCCATTGTGGTCTAAGAGCAGAGATATATGATGTCAGTTATTTTTAATTTGTTAAGGTGTGTTTTATGGCTTAAGATGTGGTCTGTCTTGGTGAATGTTCTATATGAGTTTGAGAAGAATGTGAATTCTGCTGTTGTTGGGCGAAGTAGTCTATATCAGTTATATCCAGTTGATTGATGTTATTGGTGCATTCAACTGTATCCTTACTGCTTTTCTTCTGCCTATGGGATCTGTCCAGTTTTGAGAGACATGCATTCTTCTGTTTCTCCTTGCAGTTCTATTAGTTTTTGTCTTACATAGTTTCATGTTCCACTGTTATGTCCATAAACATGAAGGATTATTATGTCTCTTGGAGAAGTGAACCCCTTATCATTATTGTAATATACTTCTTAATCCCTGATAACTTCCTTGCTTTGAAGTCTGCTCTGTCTGAAATTAATATAACTGTTCCAGCTTTCTTTTGATTAATGTTAGCATGGTATATTCCTCTTTATCCATTTATTTATATTTAAAGTGAGTTTCTTGCAGACAACATATGTATAGGTCTTATTTTTTGATCCCTCTAACAATTTGTTTTTAATTGGTATATTTAAACCATTGATGTTCAGAGTGATTACTGATATAGTTGGATTAATATCTGTTATATTTGTTAATGCTTTCTAATTGTTGCCCTTGTTCTTTGTTCCTATTTGTGTTTCCCATTCTTTTTCTGCATTTTGTCATTTTAATTGAGCATTTTCTGTCATCCCATTTTCTCTCCTTTCTTAGCATATTTTGGTAATACTTATTGTTTTTTAGTTTTTTAGTGGTTGCCTTAGAGTTTTTAATATATATTTACCACTAATGTAAGTCTACTTTCAAATAACACTAGAGTCAGCACCCTATAATAACAAAATAATCCTAATTTCTCTCTCCAGTCCCTTGTATCACTGTTATCATTGATTTTATAATATGTAAGCATATATATACATGTATATATATACATATATGCATATGCATACATAATTGAATAAATTATTACTGTTATTCCCTTATTTGTATTGTTCCAGGATCTGGGGAATGCTGTTAATATGTAGACCACAGAATAATGGAATTTGAGAGTCCTAAGAAACAGATTTCTCATGCAAGTGAGCCCCAGAAAAAAACATTTAACAAAGTAGTTAAAGACTTTGGAATGAAACAGCCCTGATTTGAATCCAATTTAGCCATCAGCTGTATGAGCTGAGGGGAGAATGGTAGCCCCTCTAAGTCTCCGTGTCCATGATTGTAAAATGGTGGGAGCCCATGAGTAACTAGGGGGCTGTGGCAGGTAAATGAGATAATGTAGCACTTATGACCATCTGGTATGCTGTATATATAATTAATTTGTTTTTCTCTGTAAACTCCAAGAGGTTAGGGATTTTTGACTGTTTAACTCCTGCTACATTCTAGTGTCTAGAACAATGCCTAATAGTCCCTCACAGACATGCATTGAATGATTCATATAAAGTGGTTAGTCGTGTCTGGAATTTAATGACAGTGGTTGTTGAAAATAATGACGACAACAATAAAAAGCCTAAATCAAATTTTCTGGGAAGCCCATGTTAGCACTCACAGTTGTTCTGATAATTATATTGCCAAGTAATTTTAAATTAGTAAATATTCTTACTAATCCCCTTACTGAAAATGTCTTCTTTTTTCAGTGGAGAAAAAAATTTTCATATTTTTTACTATATCTATGCTGGATTAGCTGAAAAGAAGAAACTAGCCCATTACAAATTGCCTGAAAATAAGCCTCCCAGGTAAGGTCACCACCTTATACAAGGTGGTACTTGTATAAGTAATATTTTCACTTCTGATTGAACTTTAGATTTTGACCCATCCTTTCATATTTTTTTCAGATATCTACAAAATGACCACCTCAGAACAGTACAGGATATGATGAATAATAGTTTCTATAAATCCCAATATGAATTAATTGAGCAATGTTTCAAAGTCATAGGTTTTACAATGGAGGTAAGTATGAAAGACATTTGGAACCTCTTTAGGAAATATTTTGTCATCACTAATGGTAAGAATGAGCATTTATTGAGTGATTAATATATGCCAGGCATTGTACTAAGTGTTTTATGTGAATCATTCTTTTAATTACTGAAACAACCTTACAGAATAACGAGAGTACTTACTAGAATTTTACAATATTTACTTCATATGTAAAGAGATGGTGGCCATGACATATAATTGAATTTCATTTTGTTCTGAATCTTTCATTTATATTTGTATCTCCCATATATATTACATTTTGCATAAATACCTAAATGGGAGTGCTAGTGGAGTCTTTTTTTAGTGCAGTTTTTTAATACAACTTTATTAAGATGTAATTCACATACCATGCAAGTCAGCCATTTACAGTGTACATTTTAATGACTTTTAGTATATTCAGAATTATGCATCCATCATCATAATCATTTTTAGAATATTTTCATGTTCTAAATTTTTCACTCCCAAAAGAAACATGCTAGTGATTAGGAGTTCCTCCTCATTCTTACCCATTTTTGCTTTCTGTCACCATGGATCATTTTATTCTGGACATTTCACATAAACAGAGTGATGCAATACATCATGCTGTGTTACTAGCTTCTCTCATTTAACATAGTAATGTTTTCAAGGTGCACGCATGTTGGATGGAGCATGTGTCAGTAGTTCATTTCTTTTCATTGTTGAATAATACCTCGTTTTATGGATATGTTATTTATCCGGTCATCAGTTGATAGACATTTGGGTTGTTTCCATTTGGGGGCCATCATGAATAATGCAGCTATGAACACTCATGTACAATTTTTTGTGTGGACGTAAGTTTCCGTTTCTCTTTGGTGTATACCTAGGAGTGGAACTACTGAGTCATAGGTAACACTGTGTTGAACCTTTTGAGGAACTGCTAGACTGTTTTCCAAAGCAGCTGCACTAGTTTACATTCTAACCAGCAGTGCGCAAAGTTTCCAGTTTCTCCATATCCTCCCCAACATTTACTATTATCTGTCTTTTTTATTAGAGCCATCCTAGTGGGTGTGAAGTGGTACCTTATTGTGGTTTTGATTTGCATTTACCTAATGGCTTATGACCCTGAACTTCTTTACGTGTACTTATTGGTCATTTACGTATCTTGTGTGAAGAAATGTCTATTCATACCCTTTACCTTTTTAAAAAATTGGGTTGCGTTTTTATTATTGAATTGTTAAGGATTATTTATGTTGTAAATACAAGTCCCTTATCAGATAAGTGATCTGCAAAAATTGTCTCCCTTTTGTTATCTTTTTACCTTCTTTTTTCTTTTTACCTTTTTTTTAAACTTTAATTTTGAGAGATAAAGAGAGAGAGACAGAGCACAGGGCAGAGAGGAACAGAGAGAGAGAGAGAGGCACAGAATCCAAAGCAGACTCCAGGTTCTGAGCTATCAGCACAGAGCCCGACGCAGGGCCCAAACTCACAAATTGCGAGATCATGACCTGAGCCGAAGTCAGACACTTAAATGACTGAGCCACCCAGACGCTCCTATTATCTTTTCACTTTCTTGATGGTGTCCTTTGCAAGTATACATGTTTTTAATTTTTATGATGTCCAGTTTATCCATTTGTCTTTTGTTGCTTGTTATTTTTGTGTCATATATAGGAAACTATTGACTCATCCAAAGTCACAGAAATTCATACCTAAATATTCTTCCAGGAGCTGTATTGTTTTCACTCTTGCATAAAGGTTACTGTTCCACTTTGAGTTAATATTTGTGTCTGATGTGAGATAGCTTCTTTTGCATGTAGATATTCAGTTGTACCACAACCATTTGTTGAAGACTATTCTTTCCCCATTGCTGGGTTTGGCATCTTTGTGAAAATCAGTTGACCATAGAGGCGCCTGGGTCGCTCAGTGGGTTAAGCATCTGACTTCAGCTCAGGTCATGATCTCACTGTTCCTGAGTTTGAGCCCCACATCGGGCTCTCTGCTTTCAGCACAGACCCACTTCAGAACCTCTGTCCCCCTCTCTCTCTGCCCCTGCCCCCTCGTGCTCACATACACTCTCTCTCTCTCTCTCTGTCTCTAAAATAAATAAACATTTTAAAAAAAGAAAATTGAGGTACCTTGGTGTCTCAGTCAGTTAAGCATCTGATTCTGGATTTCAGCTTAGGTCATGATCCCATGGTTCATGAGATCAAGCCCTACGGGAGGCTTTGTGCTGACAATGATGAGCCCACTTGGGATTCTCTCTGTTCCTCTCTCTCTCTGCTTCTCCCCGACTCACTCTCTCTCCCTCTCTCAAAATAAACTTAAAAAAAAAAGAAAGAAGGGGCGCCTGGTGGCTCAGTTGGTTAAGTGTCCAACTTTGCTTGGGTCATGATCTCACGGTTCGTGAGTTCGAGCCCCGCGTCGGGCTCTGTGCTGACAGCTTGGAGCTTCAGATTCTGTGCATCCCTCTCCCTCTCCCTCTGCCCCTCACCCACTCACACTCTGTCTCTGTCTCTCATACATAAATAAACATTTTTAAAAATTAAAAAAAAAAGATCAGTTGACCATAAGTGTATAGATTTATTTCTGAACTCTCAGTTCTATTATAATTACCTCTACGTGTTTCTGCTAGTCCCACGCTTGATTACTGTGGCTTTGTAATAAGTTTTGAAATTGGAAAGTGTGATTCCCCTAACTTTGTTCTTTTTCCCAATTGTTTTGAATCCCTGGAATTTCTATGTGAATTTGATGATCAGCTTGTCACTTTCTAGCGCAACCTTTTATAAGACTTCTTTTTTGTTCATCTTGCTCTTCCCCATCTCACCCCCTCCATCCATATCTGCTCTTTTTCCCTTTCCCCAGCAAATGGATGTTAACAACTCAGCATTTATAATCCAGCATTTCATATTTATCTCCTTGCTTATAAAGTACTGCTTATAGACACCATGTATACATGTGTAAACACACATGTACATGCACATGAATCTGGAGGGATGGGCATTGTTTTATTAATATGGTATTATATTACACACATTTTTCTTTCTTTTTTTTTTTTTCAACATTTATTTATTTTTGGGACAGAGAGAGACAGAGCATGAACGGGGGAGGGGCAGAGAGAGAGGGAGACACAGAATCGGAAACAGGCTCCAGGCTCTGAGCCATCAGCCCAGAGCCCGACGCGGGGCTTGAACTCACGGACCGCGAGATCGTGACCTGGCTGAAGTCGGACGCTTAACCGACTGCGCCACCCAGGCGCCCCCACACATTTTTCTTTTATACACACACACATATATGTACATGTACATATACATGTGTACATATGCATACATATATATACATTCATTCTCAGGCCAGTTAACATACAGTATAGTCTTGTCTTCAGGAATAGAACCCAGTGACTCATCGCTTACATATAACACCCAGTGCTCATCCCAACAAGTGCCCTCCTTAATGTCCATCACCTACCTCCCCTACCCCCTCAACCCTCCCCATCAACCCTCAGTTCTCTATATTTAAGTGCCTCTTATGGTTTGCCTCCCTCTCTGTTTATATCTTATTTTTCCTTCCCTTCCTCTATGATCATCTGTTAATTTTCTCAAATTCCACATATGAGTGAAATCATGTGGTGTTTGTTTTTCTCTGGCTGACTTATTTTACTTAGCATAATACCCTCCGTTTCCATCCACGTTGTTGCAGTTGGCAAGATTTCATTCTTTTCATCGCCAAGTAGTGTGTGTGTGTGTGTGTGTGTGTGTGTGTGTGTATGCACACCATCTTTTTAATCCATTCATCAGTTGATGGACAGTGGGCTCTTTCCATAATTTGATTGTTGTTGATAGCACTGGTATAAATATTGGGGTACATGTGCCCCTTTGAATCAGCATTTTTGTATCCTTTGGATAAATTCCTAGGGGTGCAATTGCTGGGTTATAGGGTAGTTCTGTTTTTAATTTTTTGAGGAACCTCCATATTGTTTTCCTGAGTGGCTGCACCAGTTTGCATTCCCCACCCGCAGTGCAAAAGGGTTCCACTTTCTCCACATCCTCACCTACATCTGTTGTTTCTTGAGTTGTTAACTTTAGCCACTCTAACTGGTATTACACACATTTTTCTATACCTGGTTTCTCTCACTCTGCAATACCTTGCAGAAATTCCTTCAAGTCACCTAGTGTAGCACTAAATCAGTCCTCTTAAATTTTTTTTAATGTTTATTTATCTTTGAGAAAGACAGAGCATGAGCATGAGCAGGGGAGGGACAGAGAGAGAGGGCACAGAATCCAAAGCAGGCTCCAGGCTCTGAGCTTTCAGCACAGAGCCAACATGGGGGTCGAACCCACAAACCGTGAGATCATGACCTGAGCCAAAGTCGGACGCTTACGAACTGATCCACCCAAGTGCTCCCAATAAGTCCTCTTAAAGGCAACATAGTGTTCCATGGTATGTACTACCATAATTTATTCTGCCATTCAGATATAACTGGGCATACAACTATTAATGTTTCTAAGTCTTTGTCACTGAACAAGGCCGTAATTTGTTTTTATTTCTTGGTGCTTTTATCTCAGTGGGATAGGTCCCTAGTGGTGGGATTGCTGGGTCATAGGGTATATGTATTTTAAATTTGAATATGAATTGCAAAATTGCTTTCTAACAACTATAAAACATTTGATATTTCTACCAGCAATGTATGTGAGTCCCCTACACCACCATCTCTGCCATGTGTTGTAGCTTTTTAAATATTTGGTAATCTGACGGGTGTATGTAACCTCTCATTTCAAGTTTGCATATCCTTAACTAAGAGTGAATTTGAGCATCTTTCCTTTTTTTAATTTTTTTTTATTTTTTGTGTTAGCTGCTTGGATTTGCTTTTTATGAACATATATGTATGTATGTTGCCCTTTTATTGAGTCATTTCTATGTTTTATGCCAATTTCTTCTCACTGAATATTATTGACATTATATTTCTTTTATCATTTGTGTTTTAAATATGTTTTCAGTTGTATGGCTTGTCCATGGCATACTTATACTTTTTTTTTCTTAACTTTTTGTCGTTACTTTTACCATATAAAAATAGGGTTTTCATTTTTGTATATTCAGACAAGTCTTTTTTTTGTTTATAACATCTGGGTTCTAGTCTTGGTTTAGAAATTTTCCACTTTCTCTGGATTATACATGTAGACTCCTAGATTGTTTTGAAAGTTTAAAAACATATACTTAAAATATTAAATATATTTGATCCATTTGAAATTAATTTTTTACATAGTGCCAAATGGGGTACCACTTTTATTCTCTTCCCAATGGAGAGCCAGTCATACCTCACTACGTTAAATAACTACCCTTTGCCTACTGGATTGACTTATCCTATATTAAAGTCTTATATAGAATGGAATCTCTTTCTGAGTCATTATTTTATCCACCAATCTATGTTTCTGTCTCTATATCAATATTCTGTTGACAATTACAGTGGTTTGATATTATATTTTTAGTAAAGCATCCTACCAAGAAAGGCATGTCCTCTTCTCACTTTCTTCTTTTTAATCCTTGCCTAAGCTAATGTCTGTCATTTGTTTCTGTGTATAGACTTTAAGATCAACTTATTCAGTTCTGAAACCCCTGCTGGAATTCTAATGAGAATTGTATTTTAGTAACTTTTGTGGCATTGTTATTTTTATCATGTTTTTTATGTTTTCTCATCACGGGTCATGACCTGCCTTTCTATTTGTTTAGATGTTGTTTGATTTTTTAATAATTTATAGTTTTATTTATGTAGAACTTAAGCTTTTAGGTTTTTTTCCTAACCAGGTCATGGGTTTTGGTGTAATTCTAAATTTTTTTTTCTGCTAGTAGTCTGATGTAAATATATGATCATGTCATCAGTGAAAAGAAGAGTTTTATACTTTTTTCCTGTTATGTCAGTCATCCTATTCTTTTGTGTACTTAGAGCTTCTAAGACTTAGAGTCTAAGTCATTATTAATTACAAATGATTATAACTTGTCTCCCTGTCTTGTTTCTGATTTTAAGTAAAATGGTTTCACTGTTTTGCTCTTATTTCTGATGAAGAGCATTTATCATAATGATTTCCTTTTATTGCTGCTTTGCTGAGGGCTGTTATTAGGAATCCTGCAGACTTATCAAATGCCTTTTCTTCATCAGTTGGCATCATATTTTTCTACAGCAACTTGTTGACATCTATCATGTTGATAGATTTCTTGATATGTAAGTATCCTTACGTTTCTGGAATAAATATAATGGAATCAAACTGTGCTTCTCTTTAGATAAATTTCTGGATTACATTCCCTGGTGTTTTATTTAGAATTTTTGCATCTATATTCATCAGTGAGATTTACCTACTGTTTTAGTTTTCTGTTATATCTTTATCAGATTTGCATATTAAAGGTATGCCAGTGAGCTTTTTATCTTTTTTCTTTGGCCTATAAAAGTTTAAATCATAGTTAAAATTAGCTCCCAGTGTCTCTGAAGACATAAAGCACCTGGACACAGACACATAGGTCCTCTTCTATATAGAAATTTCCACGGAAGAGACCTAGTCAGCTGGGCCTTTTACAAGCACCCTAGGTTATTTCTATCATTAGAGAAGATTGGGGATCAGTGATATTTAAAACTTTGAATTAAGGTTAGATAAAACTCAGCCATATGTGCCTCTGGTCCTGGGCCTTTTTCATATTGGGTCTTTAATCAGCTTTCTGATTCTTCCGTGATACTTATCTATTTAAATTCTGTTTTCTTTTTGGGTTATCTGTATTTTGCTAAGAAATCATCATCAAACCTGATGCCATAGATATGACTGATGCTGTTTTCTGATGCTTTTAAGTTATTCTGGTTGTGTTTCCTTTTACATTCATTTATGTATGTTTGGCCTTAGTCTCTTTTTTATTTTAATTTTTTTTTAATGTTTATTTATTTTTAAGAGAGAGAGAGAAGGAGATAGAGCATGAGCAGAGGAGGGACAGAGAGAGAGGGAGACACACAATCTGAAGCAGGCTCCAGGCTCTGAGCTGTCAACACAGCTTGTAACCTGTGCTTGTAACCACTGGGCTTACAACTCCACAACCAGTAAATTGCAGTTCAAATAGGGAAACTCAGTGGCTATGTGGTACCTAGGTAGCAAGGAGATGATTGGGGGGGGACCTTCTCTCTGTTGATGCATTAAATAGCTTAATGCTGTAAAGTGGAACAAAGAAACCATTGTTTGATAAGATTTCTGAAGGTTTTGGAGGAAGCTTGTACTCTGTGCTTACCTATAATATGAAGAACTTTCTCCCAGCAAGACAGATGCCTGGTTCTTACAGTGGCCAGTGTGTGACTCTCATTTCCCTTCTCCACCCTCATAAAAGAGAACAACAGCAAAGGTTGGCAGGGTGACTGGATGGATACATGAGGATGGGAGAATTTGCCTGACCAGTAGCAGCTTTTGCTGGAGAGCTGGGAGAGAAATGGTGAGGATGGCATATTGGTTGACAATCAAGTGATTATTAAGCTTATAGAATTCACTGTGGCTATCTCATGTAAGGAGTAGAGTGCTGTACATCCCTGTATGTGCTCTGAGGTCAGAGTGTCATATCATGTCATACTGTGCTGAAAACTGTGCTGTTAACCTGACCTGACTACCTTTTGGGAGCAACATCTCAACTGTAGTATCTAGAGTCAGAGATAACCCTAATACATTTCCTAATAAAATCGATACTTTTATTATTGGCAAAATAAATGTGTTTGTTGTTGGTTCAGCTCTGGAAGCATGAGTTTCAGCCATGTTCCAGGTCCCCTTCTTATACTTCCTTCTGATGTCCCAAGCATCATAGGTGACCGCTTGGGTCTTTTGCTCTCTGGCTTAAAGGACCAAGATCTTGTCCTCCTCTGAGTGTTTCAGCACAGTGTAAACCTAGATTGGCCGCATTGTGAGTAGAAATAGAACGTTTGCTGCTCTGCCAGCTGGCACGATACTAATTAGTTTAACCCTAACCCTACCCTGACCCCAGTCTCTCCCTGGGCACAACTGCTTCCCAGTGTACCTTTCTCACTCTGCCTGGCAAAATTCACTTTCAAATCTGGCTCCTCCGCTTCTGCTATATCACTTTCCCTCCCTAACCCTGCCCTCACCCCCAGCTTGTACCTATAAAGACAAGTTGATTTAAGCCCGGGGGGTAAGGGGGGCGAACTCTGCCTCTTAAAGCAGAAGCCAACTTATTTGTGCATGCAGTGAATAGAGAAAAAGGCAGCATCTACCCTTTTCTCCAGTCCTTGGTCATAAGGTGAATGTTGCTCGTGGTAGGTAATCCTTTGGACAGTGCTCTGGCTCTGTGGGCTGACTGGTTTTGGGGGAAACAACAGAGGTTGACTGCATCTCAGGGCGTCCTCCAAACTAGAAGCATGTCATACAGGAGGCAAGCGGCTTCTGGTTCTGACCAGGGCTGGACCTCTTTGTAGCTCCTTTCCCGGGTGTTTGTCATCAGAAGAGCTTATCTTCTTAGCAGTTCCCTCCCCCAGAGGTTGCTATCTTAGAAGCAGGGAATCATTTTTAATTGGTTTGTTTACTTCTAAGTCCCTCTCATTAGAGGCAGGGTTTTACTTATATTTGGTTCAGCTCCTTTCTTTTGCTTGGTAGAACCATATTTAGTAACACTGAAATGAAAGTAGTTTTGCAGTTAACATCTACTGACAAATATAATTCATTTCTTTAAAACACAGTATTCTAAAACCACAGTATTCTAAACTTACACATACTCGGTTTTTATTGAGCATGCAAACCTCTAAACATATAGTTTGGAATAAAGGAAAATATAAAATCTGTTTCTGGAGCAAAGCATAATCACTGCGCAGTATCTTTTTTTAATTATTTTATTCTCTTTTTTAATTTTATTTTTTATTTTGAGAGGGGGTGGGTAGAGAGAGAGGGAGACAGAGAGTCTCAAGCAGGCCCCACCCCCATCATGAAACTGTGAGAACAGGACCTGAACTGAAATCAAGTGTCAGACTGCTCAACTGAGTCATTCAGGTACCCCACTGTTAAATATCTTGTGAAGACTTGGTCCAGTTCAAGGTGACTCTCCTAGGATGTGGTATCTCCCATCTGAAAGCAGAGACTCAGAGAGTTAACAGGGCATATTGCCCAGGTTTGGAGACAGTAGAATTAAACTGAGTAGATGTTTATTTTCTTTTTATCCAAGCCCTGATGGTTTTGTTTGTTTGTTTGTTTGTTGTGGGTTTTTTTTTTTTGTTTCTCTTTTTGTTTTGTTTTTTTTTTTTTTGGAGTTGGGGCAGAGGGAGAGGGAGAAAGAATCTTAAGCAGGCTCTACACTAGGCATAGATCCCAGGGGCTGGGCAAGAGTCAGATGCTTAACCTACTAAGCCACCCAGGCACCGTGATTTTTTTTTTTTTAACCTCACTGGCTTTCTTGGATATTTCCTGTGTCAGCGGCTGCTTCAGTTCCATTTTGGAAACAGGCAGCTTTCAATATCAAGTTAAATAACATGATTCTCACACCCTCCAAGCATAGCTTGCTGCTTTCCCACTTCACTGGAGCAGAGTTGTGGTGATTCTCCAAGATGACCATCTCTTTCTCTCTCTCTCTCTCTCCCCCACCCTTATCATTCTCTGATGGGTGTTGATAGTACCCATGGTAGATGTGTCCCTTTAAATATCCCTAGGGGTTACATACAATTCACTTGTGCATTGGTGAGTCAACACAATGCAAAGGAATGACAGGCAAACCAAAAGCAGATCTTCTCTGAAAATCACACAAGTTGGAAACCTCTAAAACATTTTAAAACATATGATTTCCTAAGCCATTGTCCTGCCATGGTTTTAAAGTAAATGGAGACTAGTTTTATGATTCAACTCATTTAGAGAACATGTTTACTATGTCATGACAGGAGGTTTTGTTTTTCTTAGCACAGTCATTTGTTTCATGTCTAAGATGGGAATGCCTTTTTCTGCTTTAATTTTGCTTACATTTCTTATGATAGTCTAAAATAACATTCTAATACATTTTCTTTGGATTACAAGTTATGACTATAGTTACAACAAAATACAGTTACAACAAAACTTGTGAAACAAGTTTTTAAGTATCTTAAGTGAATTTCTGTGAAATGCTTCATTTTAAAAAATTGGTTTGGGCTGGGGTGAGAGAGGCATATCAGTCTTTTTTAGTTAGTCATTTGATAATGATTTTAAAATAATAATAACTTGATACCTATTGTCTTCATTCAAAATGCAGAAAATAAGTTATGATTCTAGTAGGTCCTAACTCAGCCAACACTAATGACCTGAACGAAATGAATGATGGGACCCAGGAAGACAGTTAGTTAAAATAACAATATTTCTGTACTAGGGAGTCAGCACCTGTGGGTTAAATTCCTTGACATGGCTTGTCTCTAGCTGTGTGTCCTTAGACCAATAAGTAAACCTGTCTAGTGTGAGTTTCATTATCAGTACAATAAGTTTCATTATCTATGATTTGATGACTAAAATTGAGGGCTATATAATTTTAATTCTAATCTTTGCAGATTGGTCATGTCATTTTATTGCTTTAAGTACGTGCGAAGTTCATCCTACACAGAGCAAATGTTAATATCCCTTGTATAGAAATTCACCTGCACATGCTGACGGCAGGGCCTCTCCTTCCTTTCCTCTTGTCAGTTCCTGTTTGGCTGGTAATGTGGGCTCTGATAGTGTCCCTGCCTGTGGGTACCTCCCAGCCTGCTCCTCCCCATCCTGCCTTCTCTGTCCTTTCTCAGTGGCAGCATTAGCATCTTGACTATCCCAGGGCTAGACTGGGTAGTGCCACACCCCTCAGCCTGGGCTGTTGTCACTTTGTCATGGTCCACGGTGATTCCCACCTGCTTTGAAGCACAGGGATTGTCCTTTCTCACCACTCTCTTGAGTGGGGTGAAGAAAACTTTACTGTCACTTGATTGACGCAAAAGAAAACAGTTTGATAAGCATTAATTGAGTGCCTGCTGTGTAGGAATTAGATATATGAATTAAGCAGAGTCTCTGTCCTCATTGAATTTATAATCTGATAGAAGACACATACGCTAAGCATAATGTCAATAAAATGTAATCAATTCCATGATAACAAACAGAGAATGTTATAGAAACATGAAGTCTAGTGGCTGGTCACTGAGAGGTTCTAAGAAGAGATTATAATGTGTGGAGAAGGAGAAAAAGAACATGAACTGGAACTAAGGTGTGAAAATGATGGGGAATTCTTAGAAACCTACAAGGAAGGAAGTAGATGAATCTACACTGACGTGTCATTATGATCCGAAGTTCATAGTTGACATTAGGATTCACTTTTGGTGAAAACGTAAGTTTTCAGTTCCTTTGGGTAAATACCATGGATCTCAGTTGTCTGATTAGGTGGTAAGAGTGTGTTTAGTTTTGTAGGAAACTGTCAAGCTGTCCACCAAGGTGGCTGTAACAGTTTGCATTCCCAGCAGCAATGAGTGAGAGTTCTTGTTGCTTCACATCCTGATCAGCATTTGGTGTTGTCAGTGTTTTTTTGGCTTTTGGCCAATCTGAAAGGTATGCCATGGTAACCCCTTGTGGTTTCCATTTACATTTCTCTGATGACGTATGATGTGGAACATCTTTCATATGCTTATTTGGCATCTGTACATCTGCTTTGGCAAGGTGTCTGTTAAGGTCTTTGACCCATTTTTTTAACCAGTTTTTTTTTTTATTGTTTTTAAAAAAATTTATGTTTTGGATAACAATCCTTTATCAGATGTGCCTTTTGCAAATACTTTCTTCCAGTCTGTGGCTTGTCTTCTCATTCTCTTGACACATCTTTTATTTCAATTTGTGCATCTAACAGTCTTTGTCTAAGATTAGAAACAACTTTCTGTCTGCTTTGTTCACTTAACTCATAACTTGTCCTAAACAGATATAATTAAGTTCTTTGCATGCCTGAAACTATGTAAAAATTTAGTACATTTCAGTCTTTCAGATATTCTAAATGACTAACACAGCAGTCTTATCAGGAATGATAAGGACTTTCTAAACTTTCTAGTCATTTAACTAAATCTTAAACACTTCAACTTACTAGCCCTGAATATAATAATAATTTAAAATTACTAATGTAGAAGATCAAGTATTTTATATATTTGAATACACTTTGCAAATTATGTTATGCTTTTGAAATTAAAATCATAAGTATATTATCAAATAAGTATTTAAATTCAAGTCACAAAAGTTAGTTGCCAGATTTTTTTTCTATGTCTCTAATATTATCTCAAAGGTTTTAAACAGTTAAGAATAAACACATTGAGGGAGCCTGGGTGGCTTAGTCGGTTAAGTGTCCGATGTTGGCTCAGGTCATGATCTCGTGATTCATGGATTTGAGCTCCGTGTTGGGCTCTGCACTGACAGCTCAGAGCCTGGAACCTGCTTCAGATTCTATGTCTGCCTCTCTCTCTGCCCCTCCCCTACCTGCACTCTCTCTCTCTCTCTCTCTCAAAAATAAACAAACATTAAAAGAAAAAGAATAAACATGATTATCCCAAGGTTATGCATCTTATTCATCAATTTAGTAAAAAAGCATTGATACTATATCCCTTTGCTAAGGCTGCCATAGCAAAGTACCACAGGCCAGGTGATTTAAGTAACAGAAATTTATTTCCTCACAGTTCTACAGGTTAGAAGTCTGAGACAAGGTTAGTTTCTTGTAGAGGGCTGTGAGGGAGTATCTGTTCCATGCCTCTTCTCTACCTTCTGGTGATTCCCTGGCAGTCCTTAGTGACCTTGGATTGCAGAGGCCTCACCTTGATCCCTGTCTTCTTCTTCACATGGCAGTCTCCATGGGAAGAGTTCTCATACTCTTACCATGTGATCCAGCAGTCAAGGTCTTTGGTATTTACCCAAAGGAATTGAAAATTTATATCCACACAAAAACCTGTGTACTAATGTTTGTAGTAACTTCATTCATAATCACCAAAACTTAAAGTAACTGAGACGTCCTTCAGTGGGTGAATGGATAAATAAACTGTGGCACATCCTAATAATGGGGTATTATTCAGTGCTAAAAAGAAACAAGCTATCAAGCCATGAAAACACGCGGGGGAACCTTAAATACACATCATTAAGTGAAAGAAGCCAATCTGAAAGGGCTATAGACTATATGATCCCAACTATATAACATTTTGGAAAAGGCAAAACTATGGAAACAGTAAAATACCACGGGTAGTTATAGGCTGCGAGGAGAGGTGAGTAGGCAGAGCACAGGGGATTTCAGGGCAATGGAAATACTGTATGGTACTATAGTGGTAGATAGGTGTCATTATACATTTATAAAAATCCAGAGAATATCCGACACCAAGTGTGAACTCTGATGTCAACTATGGACTTTGGGTGACAATCATGTTTCAGTGTAGGTTCATTGATTATAACACATGCATCACCCTAATGCAGGATGTTGATAGTGGGGAGAGCTGGGTGTGTGGAGCAAGGAGGACAGGGGCTAACTGGTAACTCTATGCTTTCCACTCAATTTTGCTGTGACCCTCAAACTGCTCTAAAAATCAAGTTTAGGGGTACCTGGGTGGCTCAGTCAGTTATGCGTCTGACTCTTGATCTCAGTTCAGGTTTTGATCACACAGTCATGAGTTCAAGCCCAGCATTGGGCTCTGCACTGGATGTGAAGCCTTCATAAAAATAATAAATAAATAAAAATAAAGTTTGTTTATTAAAAAAAAACTATAATAAAATACAGAAAGTAGAAATACATAGAAATAATCCATATAGAAATTCAGTATAGGAAATGATCCATACCCTTTGGTTCCAGGAGACTGTAGAGTCCTTGAGAACAGAAATTATTTTTAGTTCTTGATATATCCAGTATCTGACATAGTGCTTAATAAATAGCAAACAGATGCTGGTTGGATGAACGAATGGATGGGTGGATGGTTGAATAAGAGATGTAGTACAAGAAACTTCTGGAAGAGGAAGAGTCCTTCTAACAATTATTTTGCCTTGGGAAGATTAACTCAGTGCAGACAGAGTAGTGACCTTGCCCCACACACGGTGTTTTTTTGGTTTGTTTTGTTTTTTATAAATTTTTTTAACATTTATTTATTTTTGAGACAGAGAGAGAGCATGAACAGGGGAGGGTCAGAGAAAGAGGGAGACACAGAATCTGAAACAGGCTCCAGGCTCTGAGCTGTCAGCACAGAGCCCGACACAGGGCTCGAACCCACAGACCGCAAGATCATGACCTGAGCCGAAGTCGGACGCTTAACTGACTGAGCCACCCAGGCGCCCCCCCACACACACAGTTTTGGGTTGCTGTCTGCATAGACGATCAGCCTAGTGTACAAGCTCAGAAGCAGAGCGGGAATGTCCAGAGCAGCAGTGGAGTAGATTGGAGCCTGATGCATCAGAACAATGAAGGTCTGACTTTCCAGAAAACAAGCCAGGAACATGTTTCTCCTTGAAGATACTGCAAGAGCAGTAGCAGTCCAGCCTCCTCAGGTACAGACAAAGCAGGAGGTGGAGTAGATAGAGGGAATTGTGAATATTTTCCAATCTCTAGGGAGCACTTGGAGGTATGCTTTTCCTGTAAGCCACTCTTATTCCTCTGTGGGAAGGTATAGTGCATTCAGTGAGCTGGGAGGCAGGATTCAAATCTCAGTTCATTCAAAGTCCATGGAACATTGTTAGATTGTTTTACGCCTTGGTAGTTTTGTTGTTTTTTATTTGTTTTTGTTTTTTTATGCCTTGGTAGTTTTATATGTAAAATGAAAAAATGTTCTTTTGCTTATTATTATTGTTAAATAAAAATCGTTCTGGACTCCTTGGGGTGACAGCATCAGAGATGATTAGTCTTTGTGCCACGAATGAACCAAGTGCCTGGTCAAGGTCATACCCGTGCCCAAGGTCAGGCCCCTTTGAGCCCCATCAGTCTAGCTGCCAGACCCAGACTGAGCTAGGGCCCTGATTTGCTGTCTTCTGAGCCTCCAACTGTACTCCAAATGAATATTGTAATTACAGGATATCAAGGGGAGCCCCAGTCTAGAAAGATTACACAGTTCTTCTCATAAACAGTTGAATTAAGAATTAAATGTCGATTGATTCAGCATGTGATTCTCTGTAATGAATCTCTAAATGCTATTAAAAATCCAACTTGGGAACTTACACACCTGGACTTTCTAGTCTGTAACTGACACACAAAGTTTTGAAGGAACACATTTTCAACAGTCTATTTCAAGGCATATTCCTGGTGTCATTTATCCATAATGTCTACAGTTTCCTCAAGAAAAATACAGCAGGATGTCAGATGCTGTATTTATTTCCCCACCTGCCATTAAAGCCCACACTGGTTGCCTCTTTACAAGTTATGCATGTTACAAATGGAAATTCCTTACCAGGAGAGTATTCTTAGAAAAGTGATTCACATCCAGACTATCAGCACATTTATTGTTCTACTTCCAAAATATACCCCAGTGCATTGACTTCTTTCTGTTTCCACCATTTACTATTCTAGTCCAAGCCATCATCATCTCTCACTAGACTACTGCGATAGCCTCCTGACAATTCCACTTTTCTGTCTGCTCCCAATCCATTCATTTCCACATAGTAGGCAGATTTATCAGTTTAAAATATCACAGCTCCCTGCTTTGAAATCTCTAGTGGCTTTACATGGCGATTCAAATGAAGTCCAAACTCTACAGTGAGCCCAGAGGGCCTGGCTCATGCTCACCTCTCTGGCTCCTATCACATCATCCCTCACTGTCCTCCAGCCCCACTCTTCCTTCTTTCCTCACGCAAGGCCCTTGCCCTTGCTGTCCCCTCTGCCTGGAATGTTCTGATTCCAGTTCTTCGCCTAGGTGGTTCCCTTGTCACCAAGGCCTCAGCTTCTCAGAGGGCAGCTCTCCCTAACCTCCCCAACTCAAAAGACCCTCCCTGCCCTTTTCAGTCACTCTCCATTGCTCCTCTATGTGTTTTTCTCTTCACAGCCCATTTTGTTACTGAAAATGTCATGTTTGTCTATTTGTTTCTTAATGCCTGCCCTCTCACTGCCTAAACACCCCAAGGGAACAAAGATCTTAGTTTTGCCTCTTCTGAATCCCCTGTGACAAGAGCAGTGCCTGGCATAAGATATATATTTATTGGATAAGTGAATACCTAGATATATACAGATATAGCTATATATTCATTCAGCAAATATATTTATTTAAATGTTTATGTATTCATATGTTATATATGAATGAAAAAAATGTCCCTGAAGATTTTTTTCACATCCAGTTTTTATCATGACTTAGAATGTTGGAGTGGATGGAATAATCAATTCTATTAAGTGTAGGAGCTGGATTAAAATAAAGGCAGCAACGTAAGAAAACAATAAAGATTTTGTCTGTTTCCTATACCTTACTGCACCTTGAACATAGTTGGAATGACACCAAGAATTACCATAGACTCCTTGATAAAATGCATTCTATGCCTCCAAGAAGAGGTGTGGGGTGTGTGTGTGTGTGTGTGTGTGTGTGTGTGTTTCTGAATATATTTTTATGTACCTTATTTAGGGTTTTACCACTATAAATTCTAAGCTGTAGTCCAGAGTTCTCATGCCTATACTTAAACGATACATATCCTTTGATTTTGATGCTGGCATCTTTGGGTCTTTCTTCCTTAGCTCCCTTTATTAAGCTCACTTTTAAGATGGCCTCAAGGAAAATGAACATCTGGAAATGACCACATTAAATCCCAAAGTTAAGTATCACATAGACCAATTTTTCTGTGGCCCAAGGAATTAGATATTTTTACCTCCTCTGAGGGGAGCTCCTCATTTATTTTTTTTCTTCATACTGGCATTCATAAAAAATTTTTTTATCATTCGCCAGGTAACAGGTACCATGCTCACCTCTCATATTAAAATAACAAATGAGACTGAGCCTACTTGGATCTTGGCCTACTTGGGTCTCAGAATGACATCATTGTCTATGGGATGACCTTCTTATGCTGGAGCCTTAGCATTCTTACCCAGTCTGTCTCCAGCCATAGTCACTGCCTTGCTATATGCCAGGGAAGGTAATGTTAACATTTTCATGGTATGTTTCAGCAACTTGGAAGCATATACAGTATACTGGCTGCAATCATGAATGTTGGAAACATTGAATTTTCTTCTGTGGCAACTGAACACCAGCTTGACAAGAGCCACATTTCCAATCATGCAGCTCTGGAAAACTGTGAGTTTTATTATCTTCTGTTCAACACTGAACTCTTTTTTTTTTTTAATGTTTATTTATTTTTGAGACAGAGAGAGACAGAGCATGAGCAGGGAAGGGGCAGAGAGAGAGGGAGACACAGAATGTGAAGCAGGCTCCAGGCTGTGAGCTGTCAGCACAGAGCCCGACGTGGGGCTCAAACTCACGAATTGTGAGATCCTGACCTGAGCCGAAGTCAGATGCCCAACCAACTGAGCCACCCAGGCACCCCAACACTGAACTCTTGAAAAATGTCTAATGACATACTTTTAAGTGTCACATAAAGACAATTTCAAAAAAAACTTCAAAAAAAAGATAATTTCAAGTGATTGTACTGATAGAGAATCCTGAAAAAGAATATTCAGATTCAATTTGCATAAAATGAAGCTTTTAAAGTCCAATATTTAAAACACATATTCATACCTGCAAAATAACTGATTACTGAAGAAAACCTTCCTAAGTCTAGGCTTTAGACTGTTTTAGGAGCTATTTACATTTCAATGTAAAAACACAGAAAATATAAATAAAATTTAGTAAACTGATCTGAAAGGAGTTAAAGTTATTATTTGATAGATTTAGTGTATATATCATTTTATTTTATTTTTTAAATATAATTTGTTGTCAAATTATCTTCCATGAAACACCCAGTGCTCATCCCAACAAGTGCCCTCCTCAATGCCCATCGCCCAGTTTTCCCTCTCCACCCCCCCATCAACCCTCAGTTTGTTTGTTCTCTGTATTTAAGAGTCTCTTATGGTTTGCATCCCTCCCTCTGTGTTTGTAACTTTTTTTTTCTCTTTCCCCTCCCCCATGGTCTTCTGTTAAGTTTCTCAAGATCAACATATGAGTGAAAACATATGGTATCTGTCTTTCTCTGACTGACTTATTTCACTTATAAGCAATAAAGACTTGTATATTTATTTTCATACCGGATGAATTTTTATACTCATTCATCCTGGGTTAACTGATTTTGCAATAATTTTGTATACAAGAAAAGTGCAATATTGTATTTGCTTTAAATCAACTTTTTTCTCTATCTAGCAGAGTTTAATGAATTATTCCAATACTTAAGGTTTCCCACTGATTTTCTGGTGGCACAGCTTTTTTATTTAGAATATATGCTATTTTTTTTTAATTTTTAATGTGGGCATATGCCTCTATAATTCCAGATTTGTTATGTTTCATATATAATGTAGAGAATCATGATATAAATTTTTATTTATATATTTTTTCTGATTTATACTTAATCAGAAACAGAATGAGCTGTTTTAGGGTGAATTTCAGAGGACCAGATACGAACCATTCTAGTCTGGACCTGTCCTTACATCCCTATCATCTCCATGCCACTTTGTCTCTGGGACCAGCTTAGTAATACAGAAGAACTGAGATTGGCATGTAATGGTTGCCGTGGACCTGAGAACCTGTTCTGATTTTTCATATATAAATAAAGTTAAATGACCAGAAGATATTAGACTAATAGTTGTTTTTTGTGGGTTTTTTTTGTTTTTTTTTTTCTGGGCCATGGATCTCCCTCTGGCCCATGATGAGCCGGGCCTTCTTCTGGCCAATGTGCTGCAGGCTATGTAGATCCTGGGCTGAACCTTCATTCAGCAGACCTAATATTTTTTGGCACCCATGGGCCAGTAGTTCCAGGTTGATCTGTAGCTCCCAGCAGTCCCCAGTTATCAGATGTGGAAGGAAAAAACAGAAAACTCCAGTGATATATTCAGATCTCACCATTGATCATAATTAGAAGAGTTATCAACAATGAAGAGAATGATTGACCACAGAGATATTTGTAGATTATGAATATATACTCAGAAACTAACAAACTAAGAACTGACTTTGACAATTGAGAACATATTTCTATGTAGGAAACAGTCATTTGGGTCACAAAAGATTAATATTTATATGAATATAGTTAAAATTAAAGCACTTTGTGGAATAGCCTTTTATGGCAAATAAAAATTTTGCTAACTTATAATGATTTATAATTAAAGTTGCAAGGAATTATCTCCAAACCAAGGCCATGTTTCCTGATGGTTTTACAGGTACATTGTTTCAATCAGGGGCCAGTTCTGGCTGTTCTGTCTCATAAATATCTCTCAAATCTGACCACTTCTGTTTATCTCCATCATCTTCGTTCTCACTCAAGACAACATCACCTCTCACCTGAGCTAAGTAACCTCCCAATTGTTCATTCTACATCAGTTCTTGAACTTTTCCAGGCCATTCTCCACAATTCATTCAGAAACCACTTAATGCATGTATCTAGAAGGTTCTCTCAATCTTTCTCTCCCTCTCTCCCTCCCTGTCCCTCTCCTCCTCCCTCTATCTTCCTACTTAAGTTTCTTGATTAGCTTCCATTCCTTCTAGATAAAGATGATCAAGACTAGAAGTTCGCCTTATGAGGTATTATACTTAGCAATATATCCCCAGGTAAAATGAACAATGCAGGAATAGAAGTAGACATTAATCAATGGGAAACACTATTCAGAAACAGAAACAGATCCAAGCAGAATTGCCAGAAATGGCATTACAAATCACTAGGGAATCAGTGTTGTAGGGACAGCAAACTGGCTAGCCACTTAGGGGAGTGGGGGTGGGGGGGGGATTCGAATTCTTGTCATACACCATATACCAAAATAAATTACAAATCTATACCATTTAAATGCAAAAAATCATAAAAGTTCAGGACAAGAGTGCGTTTATATAATCCTGAAATGAGAAAAGACTTGAAGGATTTTATGTGCTGAAAACCAAAAGCAGAAAGGATTTTTAATGGATATTTGACTACATAAATATTAAAACTCTTTCATACTAACAAAAGAAAAATAAACAAAATTGCAATACAGGTAAAAAATAAAAGAAAATATTTGTACTATACATATAAGAAATATGTGTAAGCTATGAAGAGCTCTTCTAAGCTTATTAGGAAAAGACAAATATATCAATGAAAAAAGGGAGTTTATAAAATAAAACCACAAATTACTAATAAAAATATGAAAAAAATAAAGTATTTAGCTTCACTAGGAGTCAGTTAAAAACAAATTGAAAAATGAAGGCATTTTTTCCTATCAAATAGGCCATTCTCAAAAATAATATGTGGTACCCATGAAATTGCATTAAAATTGTTTTTTATTTGGCTGATAAGAATATAATTGGTTCAGGGTTTTTGAAGAATAGCTAAATAGTATACATAAGAAGGCTTAAATATGTTTATATACACTGAACCAATTACTGATTCTAAGCAATTTATGCTAAGAAAATCATACGAAACAGGAACACAGATTCATACACAAAATATTTATCCCAGCATTCTTTACAATTATGAACATATGGAAACAACCTAAATATCCAACAATTTAAAATTATTGATATATTATGATATATAGCAGACTATTATGCAGCAAATTAAAATTTACAAGCAATATTTATTTATTTTTTTTTATGAAATTTATTGACAAATTGGTTTCCATACAACACCCAGTGCTCATCCCAAAAGGTGCCCTCCTCAATACCCATCACCCACCCTCTCCTCCCTCCCACCCCCCATCAACCCTCAGTTTGTTCTCAGTTTTTAACAGTCTCTTATGCTTTGGCTCTCTCCTATTCTAACCTCTTTTTTTTTTTTTCCTTCCCCTCCCCCATGGGTTCCTGTTAAGTTTCTCAGGATCCACATAAGAGTGAAACCATATGGTATCTGTCTTTCTCTGTATGGCTTGTTTCACTTAGCATCACACTCTCCAGTTCCATCCACGTTGCTACAAAAGGCCATATTTCATTTTTTCTCATTGCCACGTAATATTCCATTGTGTATATAAACCACAATTTCTTTATCCATTCATCAGTTGATGGACATTTAGGCTCTTTCCATAATTTGTCTATTGTACAAGCAATATTTAATAAAGTGAGAAATGCTTAAGATATTAAGATGAAGTATATGTGCAGAATAGTGACAGTAAACATGCTTAAAAGGAAAGAAATGCAGAATGTTAACTTGAAAAGCAAGATATCTACAGTGGACTTGTATTACCTCTACAATGTGAAAACAATATTTAAGCAAGGTCCAGTGATCTTAGCCACATAGCTGAGAACTATCTTGTCCCAATGCTAAAAGTAAAATTCAAAATGTTGAAAATAATTTTTTTTTAATTTTTTTTTCAACGTTTATTTATTTTTGGGACAGAGAGAGACAGAGCATGAACGGAGGAGGGGCAGAGAGAGAGGGAGACACAGAATTGGAAACAGGCTCCAGGCACTGAGCCATCAGTCCAGAGCCCGACGCGGGGCTCCAACTCACGGACAGCGAGATCGTGACCTGGCTGAAGTCGGACGCTTAACCGACTACGCCACCCAGGCGCCCCAAAATGTTGAAAATAATTTAAAAGGAGAACTGATTTAAAAAATAGTCTGTCATGTGATAGTTTGGGTTAAAGATGTTTTATATTAAAAAATGAGTTTTATTCCCTGAATTTAGGTATTTTTCATTTAAAATGAAAATGCATATTTAATTTACCATTAAATATGCATGTTCCAGGCATCACACTTTAACAGAATTTAATTATTGAAATATATAACTGAGAAGTAGTAGGATACAAAAATACATTAATGTTGAGATAAGGTTTATGCTGTTTTGGTTAAATATTGCAAAAGTTAGGTAAAATACATTGGTTTGAGCATATCCCTCAAGTCTAAGTAACTTCCAGTTAATTTCTACATTTTGAAAATGTGTATATGATAATGGCGTCCAAATTATACCAAATTTATTCATTATGCTTATAAATTATTTCACATAATTCAGTGAAATTATGTTTGGCATCATGTAAACAACCACTGGCTTGTGCCAATGTTCCCTCCTGTCAGCCAGTTCGGTTTGGGTTGTGCTGTATTTATTATATGGCAGCCTGCATGTGACCAGTCAGGGAGAGAAAAATGATCAAGAAGAGACACAGGACTCCTACTCAACAGCAACTTATTTTTACATTAGAAAGTCTTCACATATTTCTTTTATGTCATTTGAAGAAGGTAAATTAAGACGTTTCATTCTATAGGAAGTGACTTCATTGCCATAACTTTTTCTAACACATCTGTTTGGTTTTTTTTAGCTGCTTCTTTGCTTTGCATTCAGGCAGATGAACTAAAAGAAGCTCTTACCTCCCACTGTGTGGTCACTAGAGGAGAAACCATTATTCGACCCAATACGGTCGAAAAAGCTACTGATGTCAGAGATGCTATGGCCAAAACTTTATACGGGCGTCTCTTTAGTTGGATAGTCAATCGCATTAACAGCTTATTGAAGCACGGCACATCGCCAAGGTAAAAATTCTCATGGAAACATTTTTTTCCCCAAATGTCAGGTGATGTAAATCTGTTTTCTAATTTATTGATTTGTATATGAGTCCCTTTGAAGACGTTTCTAATTGCTATCGCTGAATTATTACGGTTCTATCTCAGTAGATCTACTTTATTTCCTGGTAGCCCTTTATTTGGCCAGATAGCTATAAAAATGCAAATGTCCTGGAACACAAAAACTGTAGCAACATGAATAAACATGAAAAGTGAATTTTTAAAGTGACATCAATTTATATGTTCTTTTAATAGGAAGGTGTACTGCAAAGTGTATATACCATTTTATACTTTCATAAAATGTCATTCCAGCAGGTTTTTTGTTTGTTTGCTTTGTTTTGAGGGATTGAATTAAATCTTGAAGGCAAAGGAAAGCTTTCTTTTTATATTTTAACTCTCACTATAATCCTGTAAGGATAGGAATTATGACCTCCAATGAAATTTGGTTCCAAAATGTCCTAAGTAAATAGTAAATGATAGAGTGAATATATGAACGATAATGTCATCATTTATGCCCTGCCTAGTACCCCATTTTAGAAATAAAGAATCACAACCACCACTGACTGAGTACTCTCTATGTACCAGGGATTGCGCACAGGTATAAGCCCTTCCATTTACACCTAAAGCTTTGTTCTGCCACAAATTACACAATCTGTAGAAATTGTATACAAAAAGCAGGATAGATGCCTACCTTAAGTCACCTTGTTCACATTTACTTACTAAGCATAAAAGACTATTCTATACACATTTCAGGCATGTAATTCAGTCATTTTTCCACGAAGGGCCATACCACATCATAATATTATCCAGAATGTCTAAGAGATTATCCATTATTCCTCCATGTTCTTAACTCTCTATCCCCCAGAATTGCTTCTTTCCCTTTCTGCTAAACTGTAACCTATCTGACTGGGTCTGCAAATCAAATTCCAGTTTGCCCATTCTGATTTAATGATCAAAACACTTTGTATGTTCATGTGTGGCCATCTGTATGATGCCAAGCTTTCAGGTGAAAATGGAAAAATTCCAGAATGTTCACCATCTATGTATTCCACAGACGACTACATTTTGCTACTTATCATCTGCATGTTTGGCACTAAGGCGATCTGCTGAAAATTCCACTACAGCCTCTTTACTATTTGGTAACTTTCCTTTCCATACACTAAAGAAAGCCAGCCAAATCTTAGATTTTCAAAATTTTTATAGAAAGTTTAACAAACAGGGGCGCCTGGGTGGCTCAGTTGGTTAAGAATCCGACTTCGGCTCAGGTCATGATCTCAAGGTCAGGGAGTTCGAGCCCCGCGTTGGACTCTGTGCTGACAACTCAGAGCCCAGAGTCTGGTTTGGATTCTGTCTTGCTCTCTCTCTGCCCCTCCCCAGCTTACACTCTGTTCTCTCTGTCTCTCAAAAATGAATAAATGTTAAAAAAAATGTTTTTTAAATAAAGTTTAACAAATTAAAATAAGACCATTCATATAGTTCAGCAAAAATCTGTCAAGATTTATGTTAAGATTTTGAAGAGCCTGTATACTGTGCCAGTCTTTTCCACTAACTTGTTGTGCAACCCTTGACAAATTACTGCATTTCTCTGCATCTTGTCTTCTTCAGCTATTAAATAAAGGCATGTAATGACAAATCAGTGGTCTTAGTTATTGATGGACATCTTGGAGCCTTTTAAGGATCTCTTGAGGGATGCCTGGGTGGCTTAGTCAGTTCAGTGTCCAACTCTTTATTTTGGCTCAGGTCATAATGTCATGGTTCATGGAATCGAGCCCTGCATTGTTCTGTCTCCTCCCTTTGCACCTCTCCCACTCCCTCTCTTTCTCTCTCTCTCTCTCTATCTAAAAAAAAAAAAAAGAAAAGAATAAAAGAAAGAATAAAAGGATCTATTGAAACTATGTTCTTCACTCCAAAATTTTAAAAATGGATATATTTCTACATACCCACCAAAATATTGTGCATGGTTGATTCCAGCCCCCTTGAAGACCATTAACAGACCCCAGGTTAAGAATCCCTGAATGAGGTCATCTCTAAGGTCCTCCTGGCTGTAACACACTATTAGATGAGTTAAATATCTCAGCAGGGTCCTGTGGGATAATTTTTTAAAAGAATAATAATGTTGACTAAACCAGCATACATTTTCACTTTCTATTCAAAATAGGAATTTTCAGAAATATTTGTATAGCTTTCCTTTTGTCAATCCCATCACACAAAGGGTCCTATAACTTTTTGTTCTGAGTTCAGTCAGTTCTTCCGAATACAGAGAGCATCCTTCACTTCCCAGCATGAGGTTGACAGCTGTCATTTCTAAATCACTTCCTCACACAACACTAAGCGTTAACCTAGGTTACATAAATAGTGAGCACAGAGAAATGTTTGTACTCTCCTTTTTAAAATCACATGAAAATAACTGTAATGCATATATTTCTCAGAAGAGGCAAACTTTTGACCAACTATCTAGCCTTTAATGAACAGAGAGGTAACCATTATGGGGGAGCAGGAAAAAAAGTACATTTGGAATATTTAATTATAAAATAATATTTAAGAGACTCCACCAAAGTCTGCTAGAACTGATACATGAATTCAGCAAAGTTGCAGGATACAAAATCAATGTACAGAAATAAGTTGCATTCTTATACACTAATAATGAAGCAACAGAAAGACAAATAAAGAAACTCATCCCATTCACAATTGCACCAAGAAGCATAAAATACCTAGGGATAAATCTAACCAAAGATGTAAAAGATCTGTATGCTGAAAACTATAGAAAGTTTATGAAGGAAATTGAAGAAGATATAAAGAAATGGAAAAACATTCCATGCTCATGGGTTGGAAGAATAAATATTGTCAAAATGTCAATATTACCCAAAGCTATCGACGCATTCAATGCAATCCCAATCAAAATTGCACCAGCATTCTTCTCGAAGCTAGAGCAAGCAATCCTAAAATTCATATGGAACCACAAAAGGCCCCGAATAGCCAAAGGAATTTTGAAGAAGACCAAAGCAGGAGGCATGACAATCCCAGACTTTAGCCTCTACTACAATGCTGTAATCATCAAAACAGCATGGTATTGGCACAAAAACAGACACATAGACCAATGGAATAGAATAGAAACCCCAAAACTAGACCCACAAACGTATGGCCAACTCGTCTTTGACAAAGCAGGAAAGAATATCCAATGGAAAAAAAGACAGTCTCTTTAACAAATGGTGCTGGGAGAACTGGACAGCAACATGCAGAAGGTTGAAACTAGACCACTTTCTCACACCATTCACAAAAATAAACTCAAAATGGATAAAGGACCTGAATGTGAGACAGGAAACCACCAAAACCCTAGAGGAGAAAGCAGGAAAAGACCTCTCTGACCTCAACCGTAGCAATTTCTTACTTGACACATCCCCAAAGGCAAGGGAATTAAAAGCAAAAATGAACTACTGGGACCTCATGAAGATAAAAAGCTTCTGCAGAGCAAAGGACACAATCAACAAAACTAAAAGGCAACCAACAGAATGGGAAAAGATATTTGCAAATGACATATCAGACAAAGGGCTAGTATCCAAAATCTATAAAGAGCTCACCAAACTCCACACCCGAAAAACAAATAATCCAGTGAAGAAATGGGCAGAAAACATGAATAGACACTTCTCTAAAGAAGACATCCAGATGGCCAACAGGCACATGAAAAGATGCTCAACATTGCTCCTCATCAGGGAAACACAAATCAAAACCACACTCAGATATCACCTCACGCCAGTCAGAGTGGCTGAAATGAACAAATCAGGAGACTATAGATGCTGGAGAGGATGTAGAGAAACGGGAACCCTCTTGCACTGTTGGTGGGAATGCAAACTGGTGCAGCCACTCTGGAAAACAGTGTGGAGGTTCCTCAAAAAATTAAAAACAGACCTACCCTATGACCCAGCAATAGCACTGCTAGGAATTTACCCAAGGGATACAGGAGTACTGATGCATAGGGGCATTTGTGCCCCAGTGTTTATAGCAGCACTCTCAACAATAGCCAAATTATGGAAAGAGCCTAAATGTCCATCAACTGATGAATGGATAAAGAAATTGTGGTTTATATACACAATGGAGTACTACATGGCAATGAGAAAGAATGAAATATGACCCTTTGTAGCAACGTGGATGGAACTGGAGAGTGTGATGCTAAGTGAAATAAGCCATACAGAGAAAGACAGATACCATATGTTTTCACTCTTATGTGGATCCTGAGAAACTTAACAGAAACCCATGGGAGAGGGGAAGGAAAAATAAAAAAAGAGGTTAGAGAGGGAGAGAGCCAAAGCATAAGAGACTCTTAAAAACTGAGAACAAACTGAAGGTTGATGGGAGGTGGGAGGGAGGGGAGGGTGGGTGATGGGTATTGAAGAGGGCATCTTTTGGGATGAGCACTGGGTGTTGTATGGAAACCAATTTGACAATAAATTTCATATATTAAAAAATAATAAAATAAAATAAAATAATAAAATAAAATAATATTTAATTGCATTTTAAAGTAGTTGATTATAAAATAAACTCAAATACATTTTTGTCTTTCCCCAAGTTACCATTTATTCTCTATTAAACACTTATGAATGAATAACTCAAAAGTAAATAATGATTCTTTAAAAGAGGTGAAGTGTTTTTAGCAAGATGTTTTAATTGTCCTAAAGTAAAAGACTAAAGACATCCTTAAACAGAATTTTTGCTTTTCTGGTATGATATTTATTGAATATATTTTTGTGGTCTTCTGAGTGCTGGCCAGGTTTTCCGTATGATTCATGACTCACTCAGGGCTGTGATCTTGTACCCGCAAACCCATAGGAAAAAGTATAGGACAGGTTTCTGTAGTACAAGGAAAATCTTGTATCTTTTACATATTAAAATTGATGCTACCTACTTTATGTTTTATGGAGGGAAACTTTTTCAATTAAGAAAATTTACACTCTGTGTCTTGGTAGGAGTTTCTTAGCTAAATCACAAAAGCATACTCTGAGACACCCTGCTTTCCATTCCCTCTTAAGAAAATAAGTAAGGACTCAATAATGCCTCTTTAATTTTCCAGTGGGAATGGTGATGAGTTGAGCATTGGCATTCTGGATATATTTGGCTTTGAAAACTTCAAAAAAAATTCCTTTGAGCAGCTGTGCATTAACATTGCAAATGAACAAATTCAGTATTATTTCAATCAACACGTGTTCACATGGGAACAGGTAAGTCATGGTACTATTAAGATTCATGTATGTGTGTGTTACATGCAGAATTGTACTAATGAAGCAAGACTTAGACCATAGGTTTAGGGCCTTAAACATACAGACAAAGGAAAGATTTTCTTTTCTCCATGCCCGTAGTAAAAACAAAAATAAAACCAGAAAACAAGTATGAATTTAGTGTCTCCATATGAGATGCCCTTCCTTGAAAAACCAATGCACCCTTCTCCAAAACTTAGCAAGTCTGAGCCCTTATGCACAAACAAGTTTCCTTTGGAAATTTAAGTCAGCAGATGTGTCCAACTGTTTCTCTTTCTGTAGACTGTGTAGCTGAAACTCTGTTTGAAATTTAAATATCCATCTAAAATGCATTAAACTTCAGAATTCCGGTAACTAGGCAACAGAACACAAGATAATGGGTTTGATGCAAATGCCATGAAATGACAATTTTGACAGGGTACAATATGTAATTTATGATTCAGCTTCAAAAATCAGAGACTTACTTGAATTGCATTTGGCAAAGCTGTAGTATTAAAATTATTTAAATTATTTTATCAAGTCTAAAAGCAGCAGTGGTCATATTTTGTGTCATGTAGTGTGTCATGTGTCTCCTGTAAATAATATCACATTGTTTTGTGCTTACTGAATAGAACTGATGTTTTTACTTAAATTTGAGATAAATGAGAGGTACATGAACTTCTTTTGATTCAAAATATTTAGGCTTATTGAGAATTTACTTTAAAATTGCATTTTGAAAACACTAGTCACAAAAGAAAACCTCTAGATATTAACATTTCTTAGGCCAAAAAAAGGGACAAAAGTGTAAGGTTTTACCTGTGTTTGCATAGCTCTGATCTACCCCAGGATCTTGTTCTATCAAATGTTCATTCCTCTCTTCTTTCTCACTCTGTGTCACTCTCTCTCCTCTTTCTCCACTCTTCTCCATTAGAGCATGCAGTCCCGTAGCCTAGATAAATAATGAGATCTTTAAAAATTGTTAAAAACAAAAGCCTTTCTCCAACCTGCTTATCTCAGTAGTTATGGCCTCTCTCTTCCCTTCACAGCCAAGCTGCTTGAAAGCATATTCAGTATTCATTGCACTGTATTGATTTCTTCTCTACCTGAGTATATGAGTCTGTAGCATCTGGCTCTGACCTCGCCCACTCTCCTGGAATGGGCCTTCCTAATCTCATCAGTCATTAGTATCAGAAACATTTTAGTCTCTACATTATTAGCCTTTCTGTAATTTTCAACCCTGTTGATAAATTCCTGTTTCTGGAAAACCCCTCCTTTAGCATCCCTAATACCATCTTTCTGTTTCTCTGCCATCTTCCTGTCCCTTCCTGTACCATCTCATAAATCAGTTGTTCTCAACCCTGGCTGCATATTAGAATCACTGGGTACTGGAAAATCCCAATGCCCAGAACCTGTCTCAGACCAGTTAAATCAGATCTCTTGGAATGAGACCCAGGCATCAACATCTTCTAAAGTTCCCAGTTTATTCCAATGTGCAGCCAAGGTTGAGAATTACTGTCCTAAATGTTAACTCACGAAAGAGTTCTATCCTCTACCCCTTCTCGTACTCACTAGGAAAGATCGTCCATTTCCATTCTTTCGATCACCCCCTTCATGCTAGTAATGCTTAAGCCCCCATCCAACCCACCTATCTTTTTGAACTCCTGGCCTCCTTTTAAGACAGCTTCCAGAACTTTATCTAGAATTGAACCCATCATCTTTCCCTCTCACTTATATTCTTCCTCAGCAAGTGACATCTCTATCTGCCACTTACTCAAGCCAAAAATGCATTTCATTTCTCATTACTGAAATCCAGAAAATTAGTGAGACTTGTTCATGTTTCTCCCTCCTCTACGCTCCAGTAAAAATATTTGGTTTATATTTGTGCCTTTCTCACTAGGCTACAGACTCCTTGAGGTCAAGGATTATGTCTTAATTCATTTTGAATCTTCAGAGCTTGACATACAGCAAGTGTTCAAAAAATATTTATTAAATGAATGTCATCTTGCTTTAATGTCTCACAGTGTTCACAAGATCCATTCTAAGCAAAGCCTGAAACAAGTGAATTTTGTTTTTTTCTTTGTTTGTTTGGACTTTTTGATGGGGATCTATCAGAATTACCTTCTTCATGGGACCAGGTGCATCTTCATGTATTTCCCATGTGATTAATTAGCAACTTGTGTTGGTAGGATTCTGTTATTTTTCTCTTTTGCAGGTTGAGGTTAGAACATGGTTTGATTGGAACTAACCTTTAAACCAATGTACATATCTTTCAAAATTATTTGCTTTTCATTTTTTATAGGATGTTATAGTTTATAATCCACTTTGATAGCCTTGAATTTCATCCATGATCCTAATGCTGTTACTGCTTTTGTGTTTGGGCTTGCTACAAATGAAACTATTCTGGAAGACTCTTTTAAATATCCTTGAGAGGCTTTCAAGACAAAACAACTCAAAATTGTCCCTAGCAAATTAAGATTTCAACTAGAATCCAGGATTATATAAAGCAGTTTGAGGAATTGAGGCCATTCACAATCCTTTCAAATGCCTTTCTAGGCATAAACTACCCAAGAATCTCTGCTTCATAATCTTATGGGACAGGCATTGGCAGCTGAGTGATCAGGTTGATGAATGTGTGACCCGCTGGATATGGGATTAGTCAGTGATTCTCTTGATTTTAACATGTGGGTGTACACGTTTGGGTTTTTTTCCCACTCTGTCACTTCTCTGTGAGTGCAAAAATTGTAACTGAGAAATGCTAACTATAGCTGTGTGTATTAGCTATCACAGGTAGAGAACACATGACACACTGATTTCTATAAATGAGAAATAGCTATGAAGCCAAATCATAAATTAAAGTTATGGTCACACTTTCCTTGGTGAGATATAATCGTAACTTTCACCTGACAACTCCTTCATTTAATAAAGCCATTATTGCTTCTCCGTAAGACATACTCAGTTTCATGGACATTCAGATAATCTGGCAATCTGAGCAAGACACAAGCTTCAGCCAACACCTTCACAGATGATACAACTTCTGCTTCTATTTGAACCAACAAACATTATCTTTACTGGCAGTCCTGCAACAATGGAACATAAATAAAGGTTTGCTGAAAACACTGTTTTTTTAAAATTTGGCCCAAATTCAATTGACATGTAATACACAGTGGGACACTCCAGCAAAGTTGGTTATGAAGGTATTTTGAATATTGTTTTCCCATTATTTTCCATTAAAACAATAATCAGCAGACTACAGTAAAATATTTTTAGTGAAAGAGTTTATGTCACTGACCCAATCCATAGTTTGCTGAGTGGATAGTTTTAAATAATACATAGCTCCTCAAACTTTTCTGGAGTTTGATGGTTCATAATATTTGAAGCTTCCATACTTTTCCAGCACTGGAAGAACCATTTTGTATATATTGATTTTAACAAAATTTAAAGGGACAATTTATATATGAAAACAATAGTTTGAAAATTAAATCACAGTCTGGATTCCTGCGCCTACCTACAAATAGACATTAAGAGTTTAGTTGTAATCTTTTGATATTCATGACTCAGGCATTTCTAAATGAGCAGCAACTGAAAAATATATAATTTTCTGTTAATTTAATTAATTCCACAAATAAAGTATTTATATGTCAGCCTTCCCTATTACATTTGTATGGCATTATTTTGACACACACTGTTTACCCCCATATTTTTCAAAAAGCTTTTAGTGAAGCAGCTGAAAGGGCAGCGAACAAGTTACCACATTTCTGATAAGGGAGGCATCTTTTTACAATAACATTTACACTGAATCTCCACAGGGACTGTGTAGCCAAGATTTTGGTTTTGCTTGGTTGTTTTTGTTTGTTTTCTGGCATCCTTCCATGGGACGGAGAGCACACCAGTAGTCAAAGTATGATTAAAGCTTGAAGTTCTCTTCAAGGAGTCATGCTGATGCTATAGTAGTGGGTTTTGTCCTTTCTTTTAATTGTGCACTATGATACATCATTGTGGTATAGACCATGCAAAAGAAATGAACCCTGTTCCCTAGAAGTTTATGTTATGTTTCAAATCAAGGGGAATGAACAGCCAACCACCGAAGAGTCACCAATGGGCATGAGTTTGAGGTGGAACAAACGCCACTGTTCTTTAGGACCATTAGGCACCCGAGACATAGGTATCCTACGACGCATTGCTCTAGAATCCTGAAGATTCACTCTCCTTGCTTATACTCCTACTTATACCTAGGGTGAGCTTTCTTATCCATTAGTGCAGGACATCTTGCCGGCTATTAACTGAGCTGAAGTTCGTTTTTAAAGTGAGCTGTTAATACTTGTTCTGTACAAGGATAAGCTGTTACATACATCATTTATATATATACCCGTGGGTTTAAAATTAAAAGTTAGAAGTCATTTTATAAGCAGGAAACCATTTACAGCACATAATGGAGACAATAACTGTAATTATGGCTCTGGCTTCTCTTGCAGAAAGTGATGTGTATGACTTTCCTCTCCAGCTGTTCATATCTCAAAGTTTGAAGCTTTTGAGATTTTGAATATGGGCTCCAACACATAATTTGTGGCAATTACAAAGAACAAAAATTCATTCATCATACAGTATCTACACTTTCAACTTTTTTTACGTTACGCAGTAAAAAGAATCAGTCATCACATAAAAAAAAAATGTGTGGGCAAACCCCTTAGAAATGCCTTCAAATTGTTTTGCTTACAAAGTGTGAATTTTTATTTCATATTCAAATTTCTTCCCTATTAAACCATATGTGTGCGATGGTGGTAGCATTTGTCTTACTTTAGTTCTCCAAGTGATAAAAGCCAATTTATAGGCATTTTCTTAAAACATTAAAACAACCATGCATTTAAGAAACAAATAGATACAACAAATCTTGCTTTTAAGTGCTTGGCCAAGTTTTGGGTTACTGTTTGAGATCACGTACAAATTTTCTGTAGACTCACGTACTGAGTATGGAAGTTGATATGCAAGTGACTGGATATGTGTGGAGCATCCCTACAACAGATCCCAGCTGTGAACGTGTGCTCCTCTCCCGCTGTCTCTTGGCAGGCAGCCTGTTGGGTTCCCGTGCCCCCCGCCCCATCTCTTGCTTTATACCCGTGTTGCACAGTGTGTTTCTCTTTCATCAGAGAAGCTGGGTCAACACCTTTAATGTGCTGTGGGGATTTGTGGTACTTATTTTGATAATTTGGTATTATTTTAAAATACTTTTTAAAAAATATTTTCATTATGGGGTGCCTGGGTGGCTCAGTTGGTTGAGGCTCCAACTTTGGCTCAGGTCATGATCTCCCAGTTCATGGGTTCAAGCCCCAGGCTCTGCACTGACAGCAGGGAGCCTGCTTCAGATTCTCTGTCTTCCTCTCTCTCTGCCCCTCCCCCCTTCTCAGAAATAAACATCTAAAAAAATTAAATAAAAATACTTTCATTATGATAAAAAGTAATTTTGGAAGAAATACATAATAAGGAGGTTAGATCCATTCAATTACTGTAGTTTTCTACATGTGAGTTTAGAGCATACTTGACAAGCTGAAATAAAATTTTTTGGTAAACGTTTAAACATGACAGTAAAGGAAAAATAGTTTAAGTTGAAAGAAATCTTGGTATATGAAAAACTACATTTCTGGATTCCTAATGGAAATTTCTCCTTATCCTAAGCCATTACCTGTCAGTAGAATATAAATTTGTAAGATCTTTTATGGCTTTTGAAGAGTTTTTAAGAATAGGTTTTATACACAAAACGTGACTAGATTACAATGTTCATCTTAATATACATTGTTTCCTTTTCTTTCTGAAAAAAGAAGCTGCTCTAGGAAGCATCATTTAAAACTTTTCCTCCAAAGTTCATTAAATACATGTAAAATAAAATAAGTATATTTTTTTTAGGAATTATCTACCATACTTCCTCATTAGGTTGCTTGTCAAATGGTAAATCAGTGACCTGTGTCTTCTCAAGTTACTGATGATCAGCATTCCCTGTGGCTTGCCACTAACTTTAACAAAAAAAGCAACAGGATCATTGATATCAGCTTTGAATAGAAAGTACAGGAGGAGGTGTGCCTGGGAGGCTCAGTCAGCTGAGCCTGGGCATCTGACTTCGGCCCAGGTCATGATCTTGAAATTCAGGAGTTTGAACCCCACATCAGGCTCTGTGCTGACAGCTCAGAGCCTGGAGCCTGCTTCGGATTCTGTGTCTCCCTCTCTCTCTGCCTCTCCCCTACTTGTTCTCTCTCTCAGAAATAAATAAACATTAAAAAATAAGTACAGGAGGAAATAGATTTCAAATCATAATTACTATTTTACATCAAGAGTTTAGATTTTACAACATGCATATAACCACCTTGTTTTCTTCATTTTTAGTTTTTAGAAATATTTACTTGCTTCGGTGGAATGTTATTACTAACAATATTATAGGTATGTAGAAAGAGAGCGCTTAACCGACTGAGCCACCCAGGCGCCCTGTGAAAGAGAGCGAATGATAAAGTAAATGTAAAATATTAGCAACTGGAAAATTGGGGGAAAGGGCATCTGGGAGTTCTTTGTACTGTCCTTGCAACCTTTTAAATTTGGAGTTATTTCAAAATGAAAAATGGCACAGTTTCTTTTTTCTCTGTAATAATAAAAAAAAACTCACCTTGAATAGTGATAGCACCTTAAATCCTAGATTTTCAACCTTGAAAACATTTTTCTTAGAATGAGTAACTTCTCAGTGGTTTCTTTCCACTGTGAGTAATGTTTCCATAAATGCGTATACTCATGTGAGCAGTTGGCGAGTAGGATTCTTTTACTAAAGGCAGACATCAGGGAATAAATGTGTTTATGTGCTTCTTTCCCCTTGCAAATGTTCTGTTAACAGAATGTGTATGCATCTATTCACTATGTTTCACAACACGTTCAGGCAGCGTGGGCATTTTGAAATGTTTGAACCAGAAGAAACCTAAGTAGATCATCCATATTTCACAGATAAAAATGACTCGTTATGACTTGCTTGAAGTCACAGCCTAGTTAAACAAAGCCAGAACCCAAATCTGGGTCTTCTGATACATATCTGGGGTTTTTCTCACAAGCAAACAAATAAAAGTTGAGAAGAACCAGGGGCCTAACAAAATAATCTCTCATGCAGAAGAAAAGGGTGTTCCATTGATTTGAAAGAAAGGGAGGAAGGAGGAAGAAAGGGAGGGAGGGAGGAGAAGAGAGAGAGATAGAGAGAGGCAATCTTTCACATGAAAAGCCAAGGGGCATCCATACAAGGTAACAAAGAAGGAAACTAGAAAGAACAGTAGCACTGAGGCAGGTGGCAGTGGTAACAGATACTGTGACACTGGAGGAAGCAGAAACCACCTAACAGGATAGATCTAGAACTAACAGATGGAACAACTGAAAAAGAAAATACAGCACGAGCAAAGAATTCCTAGGATGTGATTTCAGGGTTAGAATGGAAAGGCAGACAGACTCTTTGCTGGGCCCTAAAGGACAAGACTCTACCTTTTTGTCTATTTCTTCCATCCCCAGGCCCACCTACTTTTAAACATACACATAGTAGGTGCTCCACGAATGTTTAAGGAATGTCAGTATGTGGCATCTTCTACAATGATCTATTCAGAATGCCACAAACCTGGGTGAATTCTTAATACCATCCCGCATCAAGTGGACTGTGTTTATAAAAATAAAAGATACTTGATTTATGACTTCCAAACAGCAAACACAAGAGAATAAATATTGAGGATCATTTATCCCAGCTGTTAAAATATTTATAGAATCTAAAATGTGTGAAACTGCAGAGCAGTGTCAGATGGTTGACTCACCTACACAACAGACATATGACTTCATTTCATAGGTATAAATTCAGTGAAAGACTTGAATGCACCCTGTCGCTGCATACCCCCACCTTTTATAAAAGAAAAATACCATATGAGCCAAACTCCTTGATAGAAACCTTGGTGGTTTCAGGAAAATCTTTTTGAAACTTCATACTTAGATAAATCTGTCAGATGGTAGTAGAACGTATTCTCCCACAGTAAAATGATAGAGTGATGCTTTCGGGGAGTAGGTAGCACCTGTCTTTTACATGGTGATGAAGTCTGCCTGTTTTTACAAATATGTGGAAATTTAATCAGTGTCTTCCTGAACAACCAATGGGCCAAAATGGAAATCAAAAGAAAAATCAAAGACCATCTTGAGACAAATGGAAATGAGACCACCACATACCAAGACTTATGGAATGCAGCAAAGGCAGCTCTAAGAGGAAAGTTTGTAACCATAAAGACATAATTGAGAAAAAAGATGGATCTCAAGTAAGCAAATCTAACTTGATACTTCAGTGAAATATAGGAAGAAACAAGCTAAGCCCAAAGTTAAAAGGAAGGAAATAACAAAGATCAGAGCAGAAATAAATGAAATAAAGACTGAAAAGACAATAGAAAAGAATAATGAAACCAGGAGCTGTGCTTTGTTAAAGATAAATAAAATTGACAAACCTTTACCTGGACTAATCAAGAAAAAACCAAAGAGGACTGACTCAAAAAATTAGGAATGAAAAAGAAAACATTACAGCTAGCTGATACCACAGAAATACAAAGGATCAAAAATATAGAAGAAATGGAAAAATTCTTAGAAACATACAACCTACCAAGACTGAATCATAAAGAAATAGAAAATATCACCAAGCCAATTACTGGTAAAGAGATTGAATCAGTAATCAAAAATCTCCTAACAAAGAAAAGTCCAGGACCGTATGGCTTCATTGGTGAATTCTACCAAACGCTTAAGAATACCAATTCTCCTCAAACTCTTTCACAAAAGTAAAAGAGATGGGAACTTCAACCTTATTTTATGAGGCAACCATTACCCTGATACCAAAACCAGGCAAGGACACTACAAGAAAATTACAGACCAATATCCCTGATGAACAATAGATGCAAAAATCTTCAACAACATATTAGCAAACCAAATCTGACAATACATTAAAACTGTCATACACCATAATCAAGTGGGATTTATTCCAGGGATACAAAGATGTTTCAACATACACAAATCATTAATATGATACACCCAATTAACAAAATGAGGCAGAAAAGAGCTTTTGACAAAATTTAACATCCATTCATGGTGATAAGAAGTCTCAACAGGGGCACCTGGGTGGTTTAGTCAGTTATGCATCTGACTTCAGCTCAGGTCAGGATCTCATGGATTGTGGGTTTGAGCCCCACGTCAGGCTCTGTGCTGACAGCTCCAAGCCTGGAGCCTGCTTGAGATTCTGTCTCCCTCTCTCTCTGCCCCTCCCCTGCTCATGCTCTGTCTCTCTGTGTCTCCCCAAAATAAATACACATTTAAAAAGAATTTAAAAAGTCTCAACAAAGTGGGTAGAGAGGGAATGTACCTCGGCAGAATAAAGGCCACATTGGACAAACTCACAGCTAATATACTGAAAAGTGAAAAGCTGAGAGATTTTCCTGTATGATTAGGAATAAGACAAGGATGCCTCCTCTAACCACTTTTTTCAACAATATATTGGAAATTCTTGCCAGAGCAATTAGGCAAACAAAAGAAATAAAAGGCATTCAAATTGGAAAGGAAGTAAAATCGTTTCTGTTTGCAGATGACATGAAATTTTATGTAGAAAACCCTAAAGACTACATCAAAAAATTGTTAGAACTAACAAATTCAGTAAAGCTGCAGAATACAAAACAGTATCGAAAAGTCAGCTCTATTTCTATACACTAACAACGATCTATCAGAAAGAAATGAATATGACAGTCCTTTAGCATCAAAAAGAATAAAATACTTAGGAATAAATTTAAGGAGGTGCAAGATCTGTATACTGTGAACTATAATACATTTAGGAAAGAAATTGTAGAGGGCACAAATAAATGGAAGAATTAATATTGTTAAAATGCCCAAAGCAATTTATAGGTACAGTACAGTGCCTAACAAAATTCTCATAACATTTTTCACAGAAATAGAGCAAACAATCCTCAAATTTGTATAGAACCACAAAAGACCTCAAAAAAACAAAGCAATCTTAAGAAAGAACAAAGCTGGAGATAACCACACATCCTGATTTCAAACTATATTACGAGGCATAGTACTCAAAACAGTGTGGTATTGGCATAAAAACAGACACATAAATCAATGGAACAACATAGAAAGCCCAGAAATGAACCCAAGCATAGATGGTCAGTTGACTTCTGACAAGGGTCCCAGGAATTCACAATGGGGAAAGGATTGTCTCTTTAATAAACCGTGCTGGGAAAATTGGGAAGCCACATACAAAAGAATGAAGCTAGACTCCAATCTCACACCGTACACAAAAATCAACTCAAAATGGATTAAAGACTTGAACACAAGACCTGAAACTGTAAAACTCCTAGATGAAAACATAAGGGATAACTCCTTGGTATCATTCTTGGCCATAAGTTTTTGGATTTGACACTGAAAGCAAAGACAGCAAAAACAAGAAATAAACAAGTGAGAGTACATCAAACAAAAAGCTTCTGCTCAGCAAAGGAAACCATCAACAAAATGAAAAGACAACCTATGGAATGGAAGAAAATATTTGCCAATCATATATTTGATAAAATATATATAGGACTCCTACAACTCAAGAGCAAAAAAAAAAATCTGATTAAAACATGGGCAGAGGATCTGAGTAAACATTTTTCCAAAGAAGATCCACAAGTAGCTAACAGATACATGAAGAGGAGAATGCAAATCCAAACCACAATGAGATATCACCTCACACCTGTTAGAATGGCTATCATCAAAAAAGAGATAATAAGTGTTGGCAAAGATGTGGAAAAAAGGAAATTCTTGCATTACTGGCGGGAATAGAAATCAGTGTAACTACTACAGAAAACAGTATGGAGGCTTCCCCCAAAATTAAAAATTGAACTGCCATATGATCTAGCTGTCCAACTTGTGGGTATGTATCCAAAGGAAATTAAAACAAGATCTCTAAGAGGTATCTGCACTCCCATTTCATTGCAGCATTACTGACAATAGTCAAGATATGGAAACAATCCAAGTGTCTGTCAAAAGATGAATGCATATAGAGTATTACACACACACACACACACACACACACACACACACACACGACCCCATGGAATATTATTTAGCCATGAGAAAGAAAGAAAACCTGTTAATTATGACAACATAGATGGAAACGTAAGGGCATTATGCTAAGTGAAAATTGGAGACTAGAATGGTGGCTACCAGTGTCTGGTTGGGGGAAATGGGGAAATGTTGGTCAAAGAGTACAGTTCCAGTTTGAAGATGAGTAAGTTATAGGGACCTAATATACAGTATGTTGATTAATCAATAAAACTGTGCCATATTCTTGACAGTTCCTAAGAGAATAGATCTTAAATGTTCTCACCACAAAAAAGCAATGGTAGTTATGTGATGAGGTGTCAGCTGATTCCATGATGATACTCATTTTGTAATATGTAAGTATATCAAGTCAATACATTATATCTTGGTAATGCTGGGAGAAGAAAAAGAAGATAATTTCCCCAGGAAAGTCACTTAGAAGCCAGCTTCAAGATTGAATTCCATTTTTAATTTTGTGAAGATTTTGTTTTTAAGTAATCTCTACACCCAAAGTGGGGCTCAAGCTTAAGAGTCACATGCTCTATCAATTGAGCCAGCCAACCACCCCCAGGAATAAATTCCTAAGGAAGATAGAGATAGCACATGACCAGGAGGACATGTAAAAACAAATGAGAAAAAGACAAAGAAACAAAAGTCAACCTAACATGAAGGATGTTAGTCCCTGAGCTTTTCCTCTAACTCTGATCTCTACCTCCACAAATCTTTGCCCACATCACAAAAGCTGACAGTGGTGTGATGGTATTTCTGTGCCCAAGAAGAAGATAAATTATGTTTATTATTGTGTCTCAGAATAATGACACAATAGCTGGCAGGCATTGTGTAATACGGGCTAAGCATAGATCTACCATATTTCCCCCCAAAAGTATCCTCTTAAGTAGTTTAAGATCTAATCAAATAAATGCAAATACAACAATACATGGTCATTTTCACCTATCAAAAATATCAGAAAAAAATTTTAATGAGAATATGCAGTGCTGGTGAGGATACAGCAAGATAGGAACGTGTATGCAGGGCTGATTAGAAAGCACATTGCGGCAAGCTTAGAAAAAATCAATCTAGAAATACGCATATGGAGCCTGTAAAATACTCACACTAGTTGATCAGCTAATCTGTCCTAAAGATAAAATCCAAAATCCAGAAAAGCTTGGTGCACAAGGATATACATCAGAACACTATTTAAAATAGATAAAAGGGGGCACCTGGGTGACTCAGATGGTGGTGCTTGCGATTCTTGATCATGAGTTCAAGCCCCACGTTGGTTATAGAGACTACTTTAAAAATGAAAATAAATAAAATAAGTAATCCAAAATGTCCCAAATAAGAGAACTGAGTAGAAAACTACAGGATACAATGTCATGTAGCCATTCAAATAATGGTCATGAAAACCCATTAATTACATGTTCTCCATTCCATTTTGTCAAAGGAAATAAAGTTAAAATCAAATAAATAGTATGTTTTTTGTTATTAAAAATATCATACATAGGAAAAGATTCTACTAAATGGTAAGATAGTATTTAGAGCAGATGAATTTGTGTGTGAATTTTGAGGTCATTAAGACTCCATTAAGGTGTTTCCATATTTAAAATTTATAATTTTTTTAATGTTTATTTATTTTTGAGAGACATAGAGCACAAGCGGGGGAGGAGCAGAGAGAGACGGAGACAGAACTTGAAACGGGCTCTAGGCTCTGAGCTGTCAGCACAGAGCCCAACATGCAGCTTCAACTCACGAGCCATGAGATCATGACCTGAGCTGGAGTTGGGCACTTAACCAACAGGCCACCCAGGCGCTTCTCCATATTTTAACTTTTATATGAGCACATTTGTAATCAGAAGCTAAGGATTACCCATGCACACATGATTTATTATTTTCACCCCAATTCTCCTCTACCTAGCAAATAGCCTTTCAAAACAACTTTTAATAAAAGGAACCCAGAAAACTCATTATATTCATTTGTTGGAGCTGCCATAAAATATCACAGAGTGGGGACCTTCAACAATAGAAATTTATTTCCTCACAGTTCTGGAGGCTAGAAGTCTAAAATGAAAGCAGGGACAGGTTTGGTCTCTCCTGAGGCCTGTCTCCTGGACTTGCAGATGGCTGTCTTCTCCCTGTGACCTCACATGGCCTTGACTGTGTGCAGTCTCCTCCCAGGGGTCTCTTCCTCTTCATAGAAGAACACCAGTCCTATGGGATTTGGGCCTTGCCCTTATGACCTCCTTTAACTTTAATTACCTCCTTAATATCCCTATCTCCAAATGCAGTCACATTGGATATTAGGGATTTAGCATATAAATTTGGGGATTGGGGGACACGGTTTACTCCTTAACACACGGTCATCTATTTAACATGCCTGCTCTCCCTAGATACAGAGGTGAATAATACAGAGGGGAGTAAAAGTGTTTGTCCTCTTGGAGGTCCCATTCTAATGAGACAGGGAGAATAATAAACAAGTAAAAATTCTAGAAATACTTTGAAAGAATTTAAAACATGGCGGCAAGGATAGAGCGTGACCAGCTGAGGAAGGGAGGGTTGCTAAATTAGTCTGGGCAATGGGGGAAGGACTCTCGGAGGAGGTGAGACCTGAACGATTAGAGTCCAGCCTCTCTTGCGTGGCAATCTATGACGAGGTCTATGCTAAGATTCCTACCTACCTTAGAAGCCACAGGAAAGCTTGTAGCCTCTAAGTCTATGGCAGCCCCTCTTCCATGCTACTCTGTGAGACTGAGAACTCCACTTAGGCATGGAGAATCTTTCCTGTGGTGACACTTTAGCCCTGTGTATTTAAGCATGTTGTCTATGCCAAAGCTATGCAGTGGGGGGCACCTTCCATGGGCTTTCTCGCCACTGCGACCTTTTCATAGCTCACACTAAAAACTCAATGAAAAACAAGCAAGAACTTGACTCAGGCATGAGGCTTCCTAACATCCAAGTCTTCTGATTTCCCTCACCTCCTTGATTTATATTTAAATAATTATTCATCTGTCCTTCTCAAAAAGGAACTTGGGCCATTTGAACAGAGTGGAGATTATATCTGCTAAACAGTTTATTGCAGTTAAGAACTACTCATCTTCTGCTTTGAATGTATTTGTAACACACAGGGCATAGCAGAGGACTTTCTGAAGAGTTACGTGAGCTTCATTTCTCCACTTAGACTTAAAAACAACTAAGTATTTGGGGGCCATAACTGCTATAAAAATATATATTCTATTGTTTTAGACGTGATAATTTTGCTAAAATGCTTCATAAATCCTGAGTAATAGCATGTTTTTTCCACTGACTTGCCTGGAGTCCATAATACTAACATGTATCTTCAAGGGGAGCCCATTGTTTTCCAAGTTACTCATCTCTGCTGTGTATGACCTGCCAGGAAAGAATTCCCTGGATTTTGACACAGGCAAATAGAAATGACAAATGCATTGATTTAGATATTAACCTTATGTGCTTTCTATACAAAACACACAAAACCTCTTTTGAACTTTGCAGTTGCCATTTAAGCTATAATATGCTGTCAGCCTAATGTGTCTACTGGTAAAGTAATTCTGGGTCTGTGTATTGCTCCCAAGGTTACCTTCAAATGAAAAAGCTGTGAAACTTTTAGACATTGTTTCCATTTTTATGTACTGGATTAACTAAATGACTTTCCGGTGATCTACCTTTTAGGCCAATGGGCACTGCCCAATTGTTACGTATTAGATTTTGTCTTACTTAAAAGTATACATTTATTTTTCTGGGTGAAACCCTTGAAATGAGATTTCAATTTCATAAGGCTCCAAAATACTGATTAAAGGTTTTGACTTATCAGATGACCCACCTGCCATTGACGGAATTAAATTCCTCCATGAAGTTGCCGGAAATAAATTCTCTTTCTCTGAACTCCTTATGGTACTACATTGTACATATCACTTATCTATTATATGCTACCTTGAATTTTGAATATTTACTAACTCTATCACTCAAGTTATATTTTAAATCCACTGAGGACAGGGAGTTTGTGTTAAACAGCTCTTTATCACCCATCACTGTGCCTTCTTATAAGATGTTTAATGAAAATATTTCATGAATTAACGAATATATTAAAATAATAATGAAAATGTCCTGTCACTTTAATTTGTGAATGGTGCAGAGTATTCTGCCTGAGTCGGGAGTTATTTGATACACTTCCCAGTGATAGTTGCTTTATCACCTGAGAACTGGTGAGTGCCAAGCAGGTGAGCATCTCTCTGTGTCGTTGTGCACAGGTCATGCCTGTCCTCTTACAGACTGTGGCACTGGGGTAGGGGTACAGTGTGTGGGCAAAGTCATAGAAATGGAGCGACAGCATAATTCTTCATGTCCCTTTTGCAGAATAGATCATCAGCAACCATGTTGTGCTGGCACTGTGATTTTACAGTAATTGTTATTCATTGTTTTTATTTTATGCATCTTATAGTATACTCAACAGCAACTGGTTATTAATGTACCAGATATTTTTACTTTGTTAGATAGAGGTTGTTACCTCCATTTAGTAAATGAGACAGTGGGAGCTCATAGAGTAAAAAACAAACAAACAAACAAAATCCAAAGGATTATATGTCTAGTTAAGAGACAGAGCCCAGATATGAACCCAGGTGTTCTTGGTTCTCAATCCTTTGATTCCTGTGAGTCACAGATGTCCACCCTACTAACAATGTAAATGGCATCATGACTGAGAAGTTAAGTAAATGTTCTTGAGAGATCCATTCCTGAAGCTAGATAAAAGGCTTCAATAAGAGGCAGTATAACTCTAAGATATACCTAATTAATACTCTATAAATTCTGTAGCATACCTTTTTTTTTAACGTTTATTTATAATTGAGAGACAGAGAGAGACAGAGCATGAGGAGGGGAGGGGCAGAGACAGGGAGACACAGAATCTGAAGCAGGTTCCAGGCTCTGAGCTGTCAGTGCAGAGCCCGACGCGGGGCTCGAACTCACAAACCGAGAGATCATGACCTGAGCCGAAGTCGGACGCTTAACGGACTGAGCTACCCAGGCGCCCCTAGAGCATACCTTTATTACTGCTCATTAACAACATATTTTTTTGCATTTTGAAAGCTTAAGATGTCTATAATTCTGGTATAGAGACTAGAAACTATTATTATTACCCCAAATCAGCACTACCTTTAATGAACTTTGGGGAAAGAAAAATAAAATGATACCCTCACTTTAAGGACAATGTCATAGGAAGCAATTTATTATATTATGTGTAAAATAGAGTTTTGGGTAATTACTATCAAGCTACATATCATTCATAAATGTTTAGTGAATTGTTTCTATGAATCCTGTCCTGTTATAGAATGAATACCTAAATGAGGATGTTAATGCCAGAGTTATTGAATATGAAGATAACCGGCCCCTCCTAGATATGTTTCTGCAGAAGCCAATGGGTCTACTGTCCCTACTTGATGAAGAAAGTAGATTTCCCAAGGCCACTGACCAGACTCTTATAGGTGAGTTTTAAATCCAGCATGTCTGCATAGTTTTGTGCTGTAGTCCTATAATGCTCTCAGTGACTTAAAAAGAATGTTGTTTCATTATCTGGGAGAAAATAGCTATTACAAAGCCTGCATGTGCCACTTTAAAGAAGAGGTTTTGGATCTAATATCTGGACCAGTGAATGTTTATAATAGGGTGAAATATTTAATGAATTAAATAAGTTTGGATATTGGACTTCTCCATACATTATGGTAGAGCCCCAATTACAGGATATTGTATTAGAAATAACCTTAGAAATTATCCACCCCCCCCCAAAAAAAATTATCCAGCCCCTAATTAGAAATTAGAGGGCAGGGCAAAGGGCCTGTAGAATTTGAAAAGAGACAGCTAATGGGAAGGAAATAAATTTGTCTGTGATGTTCTGGTCACTTGTCTAATACAGTGAAATAGACTCAAACACCTTAATAATCTCTAAATTACAGTACGTTAATAAATATAATAATCCTGGGTCTTCAAAGAAAGCATAAACATATTCATTTTTTTCTGTTTGAGAAGGCACAGATAGGTATCCTATATTTAAAAGATGATCAACTAAAATGGTTAAAAGTAAAAATGTCTTACTCCTGAGATTAAAAAAAAAAAAAAACCCTTAGCTTGTTCAGGTGAAAAATAATTTTTTTAATGTGGAAATACCATATTCCCTGTTGGTAGGAGATATTGATTATGTATAATAAATATTTGCAGAAAATTTGGATTCACATTTCTCTCATTTACTTTGGGTGATAGACTGTTTCTTATGATTAAGTCTGTGATGTCACTTCCTGCTGACTCACTGATTGGTTAATTCTCTCCTCTAATTGGACCGTGCTAGTGAAAAAGAAAATAACCCCAGAGTTGTGGGAAAAATTGTTTCATAGCAATTACTTGATTTTGAGGTTACAATGTCCTTTCTAGGACATGGAGCAAAAAGTTCTCTGAAGGTGGCAAAATTGTTAAAGGGATGTAACTTCCTTTATGATCCTACATTTTTCCTATGTAATGAATAATAACTTAGAGCTCCCCTGATAGAAAGGAGAGCCAGAATGCCAGATTCCTAAGCTCATCACTTCACATCAAACTGGGTTTCACAAACCTCTTTGATCAGTTAATCTCAGGCAGTTTCCTTCCTCTCTACCTATGGTTCACAAAATGTGGTCCCCAGACCAAGAACATCAGTATCATCTGGGAACTTGGTATAAATGTGTCTTCTTGGATTCCCTCCACTCTCAGACCTACTAAGTCAGAAGCTTTGTGTTTTAATAGGCCCTCCAGGGAATTCCAATGCTTACTAAGGTTTTTTGTTTTTTTTTTAATTTTTTTTTTCAACGTTTATTTATTTTTGGGACAGAGAGAGACAGAGCATGAACGGGGGAGGGGCAGAGAGAGAGGGAGACACAGAATCGGAAACAGGTTCCAGGCTCTGAGCCATCAGCCCAGAGCCCGACGTGGGGCTCGAACTCACAGACCGCGAGATCGTGACCTGGCTGAAGTCAGATGCTTAACCGACTGCGCCACCCAGGCGCCCGACTAAGGTTTAAGAACTGCTCTAAATCTTAATGGAGTGGTTAAATTCATGACCTTGAGTTTTGCTCCACCATTTATATCCCAAATCTGGGTTTATCAACTATGTAAAATTGTTTTTTCCACTGCACACTGTCCATTTTATGGTGAAAGAGATGATTCTGTCAATAAGTATTTTTGAGGATCTCCTACATGGCTTGATATTGGGGCTCAACTTTTTTTCTACAGAAAAATTTGAAGGTAACCTGAAATCACAGTACTTCTGGAGGCCCAAAAGAATGGAACTTAGTTTTGGAATTCACCATTATGCGGGAAAGGTAAGAGCTTTGAAGAATTAGGACTGAGTTTCTCTTAGCCTTTCATCAAATAATGGTGGTGAACATGAAAATTATGGCCCAAAGTATTTACAGATGGTTATAATAAGATAGCCATTTGTTTCTGCCCCAATCTGGCCCTGACTCTGTTCTCCAACCTCCTACAATCTGTGCCATCCACTGCCAGCTACTCCCACTCCAGGGCATCTACCCCTAGCGTGTATCCTGCAAAGGTTAAAAACAAAAAATCCTTCTCCTAGTTTGACAAACACATTGTTGTAGTTTTTCTAGAGGAATTTGTATTAAGAAACTAAGGGAAAACAAGAAAGAAAAGAAAGAGACAAGCTTCAAAGCACCATGTTTCTAATCCTAAAATCTGGCTTTGGGTGACATTGGCTGCCAACGGGAACCTGCTTTTTCTTTCTTTTAATGATAGCTGACAGCCTTTTCTATAAACTGCCTTTTTCAAACTTGAGGTGGGTCTCTGTCCACTGCAGCCTTTGTCTCCCCTCCCTCCCAACAGGAGAAAGTGCCAAATTTCCAACATAATAAACAAGAGGAATCAGACCTCTTTTATCATTCCAACCCAAATAAAATCAGCAAGATGCAAATTTTTCTCTGACAAAATATAGTGTAAACCTGGAGAAGGTTGCTTTTCCAACCGAGTTGTAACGGACTACCATTATAAATCTTTGTATACCTGTTGCTCAGCACAGAGGAAATTCTCGGTAAATACCAGTTGATGATTCTGCTGCTACTGCTGCTGATGATGATAGTGATGATGACAATGAGGATGATGTTGGTTGTGATACTGATGATAACATACTTTATCAACAGGTCCTCTATAACGCAAGTGGGTTCTTAGCTAAAAATAGAGACACTCTTCCAACAGATATTGTGCTGCTTTTGAGATCATCCGAAAACAGCGTAATTCGGCAACTGGTCAGTCACCCTCTGACAAAAACAGGTAAGCTAAGGCAGTTTCCTTAAAAAAAATTTTTTTTTTAATGTTTATTATTTTTGAGAGAGAGACAGAGACCAAGCAGGGAAGGGGCAGAGAGAGAGAGAGGCACAGAATCAGAGGCAGGCTCCAGGCTCTGAGCTGTCAGCACAGAGCCCGATGTGGGGCTCGAACTCACAGACCGCGAGATCATGACCTGAGCCGTAGACGGCCGCTTAACCGACTGAGCCACCCAGGTGCCCCAAGGCAGTTTCCTTTAACTGAGAACCTTCCTCAGGCCCAATCAAGTAGTTTCTGACTGTGATTTTCATGAGTATAATCCTCCATTGTTTATGTTGGTTTGTTTTCAGCTCACTAAATACACATTTATTAATATCTCCTGTCCAAATTGTCTGAAGAAAATGTAATTCTCCAATTAGAGGAGAGAATTAACCAATTAAACTGCATTAAAGCAAAGCATTTGAAGCACTAGCCAGAAGATATGATGGTATTTTAGCTACTCACTAGAAGAATATGCTGATTTCTGAAGAGTTCAAAATCACCTCTGTTTCAGGACTGGGTGGCTTTTGGGTGGTACTTTAAGACTCTACAGGTTTAGTGAGATTTGCCTTATTGATTAAAAACTTACATCCGGGGCGCCTGGGTGGCGCAGTCGGTTAAGCGTCCGACTTCAGCCAGGTCACGATCTCGCGGTCCGTGAGTTCGAGCCCCGCGTCAGGCTCTGGGCTGATGGCTCAGAGCCTGGAGCCTGTTTCCGATTCTGTGTCTCCCTCTCTCTCTGCCCCTCCCCCGTTCATGCTCTGTCTCTCTCTGTCCCAAAAATAAATAAACGTTGAAAAAAATAAAAAATAAAAACTTACATCCATAGACATGCTTGCATTTGCTTTTAAGTAGGTAAAAATGTGGTTTGGGTTGGTTTTTATTTATCGGATTTTGTTTTATTATTTTGCATTTCTTTTTATGGCTTTATTGAGGTATAACTGACATACAATAAATAGCATATGTTTAGACAGTAAAACAAGATGAGGTTTTGACATATATAAACACCTGTAAAACCAAAAGCATATTCATCATCCCCGATCATTTTTCCTTGTGACTCTGTAATCCTTCCTACCACTCCTCCTGACCCCTGTCCAGTTGTTCTAGCACCATTTGTTGAAAGGATTCTTCTTCCCCCCATTAAATTGCTTGGACAGCCTGTTGAAAATCAATTGACTATATACGTATAGATCTATTTCTGGACTTTCTATTGTGTCGCACTGATACTACACTTCTTGATTACTGTAGCTTTATAAAAAATAATTGAAATCAGGTGGTATAAACTACCCAATTTGTTCTTCTTCACAGTTGTCGAGGCAATTATAACTCCTTTGCTTTTCCATATAAATTTTAGAATAAGCTTGTCAATTTCTACCCAAAATCCTGGTGAGACTTTGATTGGGATGTACCTGGAGCTATAAATTAATTTTAGTCTAATTCATATCTTCACAATATTGAGGATTGGGGTTAGGAATTCAACATATTAATTTTGGAGGGACACAATTCAGCCCATAACAACAGCCATATTGGATCATCCTACAGAAATCTTTGGATACAGTGATCTTTAGAAAGTCTTCCAATCAGGGAGCACAATATAGCTCTCCATTTATTTAAGTCTTCTTTAATTTCTCTCTGTAATACTTTGTAGATTTCAGTGTGTGTGAGTCTTGCATATCTTTTGCCAGATTATCTGCTAGTATATCAGATTTCATGCTATTATAAACGGTAACTTATTTCAAATTCTGTTTGTTGCTAGTATAGAGAAATCCAGTTGATTTTTCTGCATTGATCTTTTGCCCTACAATGTTGCTAGATTCATTTATTAGAGTAGCTTTTTTTGGTAAATTTTATATAGAATGATCTATATAGATCATCTATGTAGATGATCGTGTCATCTGTGAAAAAAGTTTGCCCTTTCTTCTGCATATCTTCATCTTGCCTGGCTGCCCTGGGTAGATTCACCAATGCAATATTGAATATAAGTGGTAAGAGTAAACATTCCAGCCTTATTCCTGATCTCAGAGGGAGATCTCAGTTTTTCCCCAGTAACTATGATGTTAGCTGTAGGTCTTTCATAGATGTCCTTTATCAGTAGGAGGAAGTTCTTTCCATTCCTAGTTTTCTGAATATTTATCAAGTATGCATCTTTGAATTTTGTCAGATGCCTTTTCTGTATCTATTGAGATGATCATTTGTTTGTTTATTTTTTAATTTATAAATATGGTGAGTTACATTGATTGATTTTTGAATGTTATGCAACTTTTTATTCCTGGGAAAAACCTGACATGATCATGATACATTGGACGTTTATGTATGGCTAGATTCAATTTGCTAACATTTTGTTAAGAATTTTTGCATCTATGTCCATGAGGGATATTGGGCTATTGTTTTCTTGTAATTTTTTTCTAATTTTGGGATCAGAGTAATACTGGCCTCATAGAATGGGTTAGAAGTATTGCTTCCTCTTCAATTTTCAGGAAGAGTATTATTTATTTCTAAATTCCTTTGTGGAACTCATCAGTGAAGCCATCTGGGCCTGAAGAGTTTCTGTGAGAAGGTTTTTAACTACAAATTCAATCAATTTGTTAACAGATATAAGGATATTTAAGTTATCTAATTTTTTAAATGAGCTTTATAGTAGGTTGTGTCTTTTAAGAAATTTATTTCATCTAGGTAGTCATATTTATTGACATAAAGTTGATTATAATGTTCCCTTATTATTCTTTAATATCTATAGATATTGAAGTTTTATCAGCACTCTCATTTGTCTTTCACTTTATTCTTGATAGATTTTCTAGATATTTATCAATTTTATTGATCTTCTCAAAGAACTAGCAAAGAGTATATAGTTTCATTGATTTTCTCCCTTGGCTTTGCTTTCTATTTTGTTGATGTTTCTTTCTTTTTCTTTCTTTCTTGCTTGCTTGCTTGCTTTCTTGCTTTTTTTCTTTCTGGCTTTTGTCATTTTTGTTTCCTTTCCTCTGTTTATTTTGGGTTTTATTTTGTCTTCTTTTTCAAATTTCTAAGGTGAGAACTTAGGTAATTGATTTAAGAAAACATTTCTTCTTTTCTAATATAAGTACTTACATCGATTATTTGTAAGTATTATACTTAAATTCTAAAAATATTGGTATTTTCCATATCTTTGTGTTGTAGCCTTTTAATTTAATTCCATAGTGCTCAGAACACATTATTTGTATGATTTAATCCATTTAAATTTAATGAGATATGTTTTATGGCCCAGAAGATGGTATACCTTGTTTTACATTTCATTTATACTTGAAAATAATGTGTAGTCCACTGTGTTGGATGGAGAGTTATATAAATGTCAGTTAGGTCAGCTTGGTTGATAGTATTGGTCAATGCTCAAATCTTCTGTATCCCTACTGGTTGTCTCTCTCCTGGTTCTACCAGTTCTTGAAAGAGGAGTTTTGAAATATCTGATTATAATTGTCAATTTATCTATTTTTTCTTTCATTCCTATCAGGTTTTCTTTCATGTATTTTTCAGATCTTTTATTGGACATATAAACATTTAGAATGAGTATATCTTGTTGATCAGTGGACCCCTTTATTTATTATTAAATGTCCCTTTTTATCCTTGGTAATATTCTTTGCTCGGAAATCTACTTTGCCTGATATTAATATGGAGACTCCAGCTTTCTCATGACTAGTGGTTGAATGGTATATCTTTTTTTATACTTTCAACTTCAACTTAGTTTTGTGTTTATATTTAAACGTTTTTTTTTAGACAGCATGTAGTTGGACCTTCCTTTTTTAAATGCCTACAATCTCTGCCTTTTAATTGAGGTGATCATACCATTTATATTTAATGTGATTTTTGATATGGTTGGGTTTGACTCCACCATTTGCTGTTTGTTTTCTATTGTTACATCTGTTATTTTCCATACTCTTCACCTGGATTCCCCCCCTTGCATTACAGCATAAAACCTCGTAGACAGAAAGCTGGAGTAATCATAGGGCTCACCTCATTTGTTTCCCCTTGCTGAGGGATCAATGTCCTGGACTGCTTCATCCACAGTATTTAAACACTGTTATAGATTGACAAATATGGTATGAGTCTTTTTATATAAGCTACTTAGAGCAGTCAAAATCATAGAGACAGCAGAATGGTGGTTGCCAGGGGTTGGAGGTAGAGGCAATGGGGAGTTGGTATTTAATGGGTATAAAATTTCAGTTTTACAAGATAAAAAAAGTTATGGAGATCGATGGTGGTGGTTGCTGCATAATATTATGAAGGTACGCTACTGAACTGTACACTTAAAAATGATTTAGATGCTAAATTTTATGTTACGTAAATTTTACAATAAAAATGAAAGGGAAGAAAAACTATTGCTGATATATTTTGTATGTTTTTTTTAGTTATTTAAGTTAATGCAGGCTGTGTTATTTTATCATGCCCAGAAGCAAAACATCTTCAGGGTTTTTTTTAACGTTTATTTATTTTTGATAGAGAGACAGAGATAGAGACAGAGAATGAGCAGAGCAAGGGCAGAGAGAGACAGAGACAAGAATCCAAAGCAGACTCCAGGCTCTGAGCTGTAAGCACAGAGACCAATGCAGGGCTCAAACTCATGAGCCATGAGATCTGAGCTGAAGTTGGATGCTCAGTCAACTGAGCCACCCAGGCACCCCTTCAGTCAGTCATCTCTTTCTGTATCCACCAACTGCATCTGTGCATCTAATCTCATTTTTTTCATCCTTATAAAATATGCAACCAGGTTTTCAATACTATGTTTTGTCTTCTGAATATCATCAGAACCATGTCTCGTTGGCTAGGGAGATGAGAACTTCAAAATCAAAGATGTTTCATTGACTCAGAATCTCAAAGCTATCAGAGGCATTTGGGTTTCATATTCACCTAGATATGCAAACATAATAATAATGATGACAACAATAATAATACATAAAATTTGTTTAGAAATTGCAGTGTGCTAGACATTGTACTGAGTACTTTCATTAACTCCTAATAGCAACACTTCAGGACGTACTACTTTTATAGATGAGACACTGAGTCTTAGAAATGTTGAGCAGCTTTCCCAGTGTAACTCCTCTGGGAAGTCTTAGAAGTGGGCTTAAAAGTCTGGGTATTTCAATCCTATGTTATGCTGTCTCCAAGATTCTAAAATAACTATGGCCCTTTACATGTATGACTTTAACTATGAAATACAGCTCAGCCATTACTGGGGGGAAATGTACCACAATTCCTTGCAGCTCACATCTCTAGCTTGATTTATTACAGGTTTATCAGGTCAACATATAAAATATATATGGATATATTTTCTGAAATTAAGATCTATGCTAATTTTAGTTTCATTGATATGCACTGATGAATTTTTAAAAGGCTTTCATTTATTTTTTTGTTAAAGAATTTGATGACTAGTGTATAATTTTTTACATTGAAATTATTAATCCCTTAGTAAATTTCTTCTTGTTTTTTAGTTTTCAGAGAAATTTAAAGTTTTAGTTCTTATTTGGCTAATATTAAGTAATGGTATCTATTAAGTAATGGGTCTATTCTTTTTTTTAATTGTTTTTTAACGTTTATTTATTTTTGAGAGAGAGAGAGAGACAGAGCGAGATCAGGGGAAGGGCAGAGAGAGAGGGAGACACAGAATCTGAAGCAGGCTCCAGGCTCTGAGCCGTCAGCACAGTGCCCAATGCAAGGCCCAACCCCACAAACCATGAGACCATGACCCCAACTGAAGTTGGATGCTTAACCCACTGAGCCACCCAGGCACCCCATAAATGGATCTATTTTAATTAATGTGCTACTAGTCCTTTGTATACTTACTATGCTCCCAAGCAGTCTTCAAGCCGGTAGTAATTTTGGTAATTTTTTTCCTCAAACCTTCCCTTAAAAAAAAAAGAACAAATGAAATTCCACAGCTGCCCCTCCGTAGATCATGCGTTACTGTCTCTATCCATTCTGCTGTCTGCAGAAGTTTCACATCTGAAGGATGTGCAGCCCATCATGAAGGCGGGCACACACACCCGTTGTAGCACTTCTCCTGATGACGAGGGAGGGAGGAAGACCGCACAGCAGAGGCACTGCCAGCCGCATCACAGGCAGGGCCCCATCCCACATCATCACCTCAGAGCCAGCCTTTTGCTACCACAAAGAAAGTGAAAGATTTGTCAAAAATGTGTAGCCTCTGTTTCTCACTTAAAAGAATGAGAGTGAAAAGAAATAATCTTTCTGAAGTGATACTGAATTCTGGAGACAGATTTGAACATTGCTATTGGGATGACGAACTCTTGGACTGTGGGTTGGTGTATTGTGCTTGGTGGGGGGTGGTACAGGAGAGAAGATGAACTAACATTTCCAGCCACCCACCATGTGCCAGGCATACTTCCACGTGTCATCAACATTCTGTGAGGCAGCCAAGACAGCATTATCCCCATTATGTAGTTTCAAGATGCAACTCAGAGACAAAGTAAGTGATTCACGAGAAACACAATTTAAGTACCACAGCTGGTATTCAAATCCAGGTCTTCCTGGCTCCCATGGCCATAATTTTTCACTACTCCAGAGTATTCTCACGGCCTTGGATTGTGCATGCTTACGTAGCACCTGCGCCGTGCACTGATTTCTGAATGTTAGACTGAACATACCCATTGCTCTCAACCATTCGTGATTTTCTTATAACAACTTCATGACTTAATAATCTATATGATTGTTAAGGCCCCTTGTAAAGTTTACCTTTGTGTTAAAGAAAATCTCAGATGCCATTTAACACACACATATGCACACACATACACACACACACACACACACACACAAATTAAATTGTCCCTTCTGTCAGAATCACACCATATTCTGTAGCAATTAAAAGAAATCCAGCACTCACCTGTACTTTTTCTAATCTCCAAGCTGGAGGGTTTTTTTCTGAATTTAAAATTTGTTACAAATGTTTATGCAATATTACTTTATCCCTTAATTTCTCGTAAATACTTTACCAAGGGTGAATATTGTGGGATCAACAATGTTTATTTTAATACTTAAGTGAATGGGGGAAGTCTTCCAGCCATTAAGTATATTAATTTTATCCATATTCCCATAGGTAATCTGCCACATTCTAAAACTAAAAATATAATAAACTATCAAATGAGGACCTCAGAAAAAACAATCAACTTGACAAAGGTAAGAAAATGCATTTTGCATGACAGTGAGTCTAAGAATATAACCTTTACAATGGCAATGTTTGTGTGCTCCCAAAAGTAAGCATCATTTTCCTTAGTTTTTCCTTTTTGATCTTTCTTTTCTGCTTAAGCAGTTATGTTCATATTACTGCTAGCTGCTAAAATAATCATGCATTTATGATATATTCCTAACTCTTCTTTTATAGCTCATTTTAATATTACGCTAGGAGCAACTCAAAGTATATTAGTGAAGGTCCGAGATAGTCACATTCTATACAAGACCAATTAAAATTCCAATGCAGCTGATGAAACAATCACCCTGCAGTAAAAATATTAACATTTTGTTATTTTATGTATTTGAATGCATAGTCTGTGATAACCCAAAGGAAATTCCACGTGCTCCCTGTGGATCATAAAGTACAATAGATAACGAAGCGTCACTGTCTTTCTTGGTCTCTGTAGGGTGAAACTGGAGAAGCCACACGTCACGCCATAGAGACAACCAACATGAAAACACAAACAGTTGCATCATATTTTAGAGTAAGATATTAAATTATGCTGTGTTGTGCTTAAGAATGTTATTTGTTTTAATTGAGAGTTACAGATCAAAAACTAGTAAAAAATATCAGAGTGCTATTTGCAAAATAAAATTCTCATTACATTCCATTTACTATTTGTTAGATACAAAATATAGTAGAGGGGCGCCTGGGTGGCGCAGTTGGTTAAGCGTCCGACTTCAGCCAGGTCACGATCTTGCGGTCCGTGAGTTCGAGCCCCATGTCAGGCTCTGGGCTGATGGCTCAGAGCCTGGAGCCTGTTTCTGATTCTGTGTCTCCCTCTCTCTCTGCCCCTCCCCCGTTCATGCTCTGTCTCTCTCTGTCCCAAAAATAAATAAACGTTGAAAAAAAAAATTTTTTTTTTAAATATAGTAGAGAATACTGTCAAAAACATATGGATTGGTTTGCTTTGATATTTTACCTATAAAATGATTGCATACTAAGTCCACTGTAATGGAGGTTTGTATACCTTGGTTAAAATTTGTCCAAAGAACCAAATGCATCTCTACTAGAATAAAACCTGACAGCATTTTAAATTCAATGCCATGATAGCTACCAATTCTCCTTCCCACTCCTAGATGATCTTAGGGTGGACAGATGGGGCAAGCCTGAGCATCCAGGTCCATTCCATGTCTCCCTGCACATAGACGAGATGAAAACCTCAAAAGAAAAATAGAACTGGTATAATCATGGGGCAAGGAGTAGGGACACCAGGGAAACACAGTAACATGCCAAGAAAGTCAGTCGCTGTGTCCTTAGCATTGGATCAAGGTGGCCTTTCTTCCTTAGACAATATGGGAGAAGAGAAGGACAGGGAGTCCTTTTCTTCCTCTGTGTTCTGAACAACTCTAGATAATTCTGCCCTCATTATTGGTTTCAGTTCTTATTTATCTCTTTTGATAAAATCATATGAATCAGCCAAAGAAAAGGAAGAAAATGCCAACTGAAAATTGGAAATTATTAATAGTATAATTTAAGACAGGAGGGGAAGGGGAGGAAATTGGGTTAAATTTACTGGAAGTGTTTGGTGAATAAATCCAGTTTTCTAACAGAATCATGAAGTATTTTTTAAAATAACTGGGTAGTTTTATTAGATATTTTCAAGTCCTAAACTCCTCACAGATAGTGTGTGCTTAATCATCTTTGAGTAGCATCTGCTCACACACACACATTTATATGTACATATATGCTCAATATCTCACATTTGCAGCTGGTCCATTCACCTTACATGAGAACTACAGCACAGCTGAATTACCAAGCATATGTACAGACAGATTATTTTCTTTTTTTAAGTGAGTTATCCAAGACCATTCTCATTCCACTGTTGTTGACATCAAACACTGTGTGTCTACTTAAGCCATTCGTTCATAAAATCGTTTTATTCCTCAGGCTGAAGTGAAAAGTGATAGAAGATAATTCCGTATAGTATATAACATATTTTTAAAGTAAGTTTTCATTCTGTGGAGAAGGAATATAGTGTGATACCATGCCTTGGTCCCTAAGAAAAACCAATATTTAAATTGTAGCAAGCTCTTGCTCAGAATGCCAGTGACAGATATATCACCTTTGTATCCCCAGTGCCTGGCAGATGTTTGCGTGATGGCTCACATATAAATGTAGTGGAAAAGGGCTCCAAAGTGGTAACCTCAGCTGTTTGAGGATCACATAGGAGTTTCAGTGCCCAAGAAGAAGCCATGCCAAGCCAAGGCTTTGTCAGTTGTGCAATTCCGGTATTTGGTTTGTACCAGGGTATTTTATAACCCTAGGCTTGTATATTTCCAACACTAAAAGAAATCCAACTGACAACAGCTGCCTGTGTTCATACATTCATTACCTTGCCAATAAATTGCAATGCTGGCTTTAGCATACTCACTGTCTGAGATTCCACTTTTAATTGAACTATGATTATCCTGATATGTTATGCTCAGTTGTCCAGTAATTGGCTACCATTGTAACAAGGTATTGCTGAAAACACAATTTTCGTATCTATGTGACTTTGAAAATTCTAAAATAAATAAGAAAATTATCGAACTTGAGCAGATTAGAGTACTTAAATGAATTTGCTTATTTTTGTAACTCCTATGTCCTATATATTAAACTGCTTTAACTTCTCATTCCTTATTTAAAAATGTTTTTAATGTTTATTTGTTTTTGAGAGAGAGAGACAGAGTGTGAACAGGGGAGGGGCAAAGAGAGAGGGAGACATAGAATCCGAAGCAGGCTCCAGGCTCCGAGCTGTCAGCACAGAGCCCAGTGTGGGCCTCAAACCCACAAACCGTGAGATTATAACCCAAACCAAAGTTGGACGCTCAACCAACTCAGCCACCCAGGCACCCCTCTCATTCTTTATTTTAAACTAGGAGATGATTCTGATAGGCATTGATGGGTTTACTTTCATACTTTCTATAAAGAAAGAGTTGAATAAGGAAATTAATGGTAAAAGGAGGTAATTAAGTTGTATGCCTAAATACTGTATGTCAGCAAGCTTCCCTAAGAGGATATAATTACTAACAAACAAACTATACCAAAAGGAATTTTATCTATTCATTAAAGTTGCTTTAAGAATGTACATGAAACCTTTTAATGGCTAAGTTCCAAGTTATTGCCTCTACATTTTTGAGTAAATACAGATTTTTAAAAATATGCTATAAATAAAATTTTCATTAATATGCATATTCCTCCATTGACTGTGAATTCATGTGAACATGTATAACATCCAGGTTTCAGCATTTTTTCTTATAGTAAAAAGAAATACCTGCAACCTTCTAAATTTTTATATGCTACACTGGGAAATTTATTTTTGTTCCATATTATAGTATTCTCTGATGGATTTGTTATCTAAAATGATGGTGGGCCAACCTCATTTTGTCCGGTGCATCAAACCAAATAATGACCGTCAGGCAAGAAAATACGACAGAGAGAAAGTTCTCCTACAGCTTCGCTACACCGGAATTCTGGAAACAGCAAGAATTCGAAGGCTGGGGTACTCACATCGGATACTTTTTGCTAACTTTATAAAGCGGTATGTGGAATTCTTTTCAAGTTTCCATGTACAGTTTATAGAGAAATTCATCAGAAGAATTATAGGAAGCAAAATAGGGAAGAGAATGACTTAGGTGTTCTAGGAGGGAGGCATTTTGTTTTTGCAAAAGATGCTGTACTGAAAGAAAAGGTAACTGGGGCTGGGAGTTTTCTGTTGTCACCTGGGAGATCCTGTGTGGTCACATGGGATAAATGTCATGGGCAGTATGATTGAAAGGCCTAAGCTTCTGTACTGAGCAGTTAGAGGTTCTGGGTTGGGTGACCATTGGGCTGTACCAGTGATTCTCAACGGGGAGAAATTTTGCTCTTCAAAGAACATTTGTCAATGTCTGGAGACATTTTGTTTGTCACAACTGGTGGGATTGAGTGTTGTTGTTGGCATCTAGTGCATAAAATCCAAAGATGCTGTTAAGCATCCTACCATCCACAGGAGATCCCCCCACAGCAAATAATTATCCATCCTAAAATGTTAACAGTGCCTAGATCAGAAAACCTGGCCTATTCAGAACCATTTTCCTCATTTAATAAATCTGCCATGACTGCCTAGTGGAATTGTTATAAGGATCAAATGAGACATTATCTCTAACAGTGATTTAGAAGACATAAAGACTCAATTAAGTATGAGGTCCTTTTTAATATTTGAGATTAATGTAAAATGAATTAAGCTATACATTAAATATATTTTATTAAGTAATATATTTATAGTGATATAGAGGTTCAATATATTCCTTATATATTTAATATTTTAAATGCTCATGTTTCTGATATTTATCAATTCTGTGATTACTATTACCTATTAAATTTGAAGTTTCAATTTTCAACAGTATTACCATTTTCAGGTAAAACCTAGCATTTGAGGTAAAACCTAGCAATTTTCAGGTAAAACCTAACATTCTCTGGCCTTTTTCAGAGTGTATAAATTAGGATTAAGAACAAAACAAAATTTCTAACTCCCTCCCCCCAAAACAAAACAAAACAAAACAAAACAAAACAAAACAACATTTCTTACCTTGTGTCAAGCATTCTTTCACTTGGGGTAACCAAAAGACCCTTACTAAATAAAACGAGAATCCTAATTATTTTTGCAAATTTTCATTTTTTCAGCAATCTGTAGTAGTTTTTGCCTCCCCTCACCCTTTTGACCCACTGGCAAAGAAACGAAAGGTATTTTTTTTTAAATGTTTAAAAGAATTCAGGTATCATTTCTCAGTCTTTTGGCTAAGGTCAAGTGAAAGAATTCAGGAATTCAGTAAGTAATTACTGCCTAGCTTGTTTTTTAAGAAATACATTTTGGGGCACCTGAGTGGCTCAGTCAGTTAAACATCCGACCTCAGCTCAGGTCATGATCTCACAGTTCGAGCCCTGCGTCAGGCTCTGTGCTGACAGCTCAGAGCCTGGAGCCTGCTTCGGATTCTGTTTCTCCCTCTCTCTCTCTCTCTGCCCCTCCCCTGTTCATGCTCTGTCTCTCTGTCTCTCAAAAATAATAAATAAACATTAAAAATTTTTTAATTAAATAAACAATATTAATATAATATTACTATAACTACCATGGAATTTCAGTGACCTTTTTTTTATGTGCAAAGTACTGTGCTAAGCATTGCAGAGGGCACCACATTTTAAAACTGTCTTAAACCTCAAGAATTGACACTCCCAGCTAAAATTTTCAAAGTCACAGGCATGGGAAGTTAATAAGCAATGCAGGGTAATAAGTACCAAGATCCAACTGAATGGTATACACAGTGCAAGAGGTCAGAAGAGATAAATTTATGTCCAGGAGGGCTGATAAGAGAGAATATTAGGAAAGAAGGTTCAAACTGGAATCTGATGGTAGGTACAGTTTGTGGAAAAGACAGGAAAGGTCTTTCTCACTGTACTGTTTGGCATGTCGAAAGCTAGAGGGACTTGGTTGGATTTGCCGGGATTAGCACAGTAGGTGTTAGTGAAGTGACAGAAATTGACAGAAGATAAGATGGGAAAACTGATCAGGTTAAAAATTATGTACAGAGAGCCTTGAATGACATAGTGAACTTACCGTTTCAGTTCTCCATGGTTTTACAATGTGGACAGTAAGGAGGACTAAACCTACTTTTTGACAATATTACAGTTGAAAGTCGCTTATTTGGCAGGTCAGAAGTGAGATTAAATTTATAAATGTAGGGGCGCCTGGGTGGCGCAGTCGGTTAAGCGTCCGACTTCAGCCAGGTCACGATCTCGCGGTCGGTGAGTTCGAGCCCCGCGTCGGGCTCTGGGCTGATGGCTCGGAGCCTGGAGCCTGTTTCTGATTCTGTGTCTCCTCTCTCTCTGCCCCTCCCCCGTTCATGCTCTGTCTCTCTCTGTCCCCCAAAAAAATAAATGAACGTTGAAAAAAAAAATTAAAAAAAAAATTTATAAATGTATTTCAAAGTCCCATGCTATATAAAATAGCAAATTACTGCATGATAAATGAGGAAGGAAAAAAAACTCAGTATACAGAGACTATGTGAATAGCTGTTCTAAATACAGGAAGTCCCAGAAATAAAAGACTAAACCTTTTCTCTGTCACTAATTTGAAAGCTTTCATCTAAATTGGCGGAGATTCTTAGGAGGCAGAACAATTTGCAAAGGCCCTGTGGAGGTGTAAATAGGACTACATAATTCTCCTCTGTCCTGTCTTAGCCTTTGACCAACCCTTCTTGTATGATGCAAAATTCATCAGATTCTTTGTTCCGTTGTAGATAAACTCTTCTGTTTTGTGACAAAGAAATAATCTTACAAGAAGAGACACAATACGGAATTACTTTGCACAGGGTTTTTGCTGTAGCTATTTCAAATGAACTCTTATACTAAGAAGCTACCATAGTGAGCTCCATTTTTCCACTAGGCACCTATACACAATGGTTTGGCGACCAGAACTCTAATTCACCCAGAACTTATTGAAGACAGTAGTATAGTGAAGTAGGTAAGTACACACGCTTTGAAATCAGAAAGCCCAAGTTCAAACCCCAATTCTGTCACATCTAAATGTGTGACTTTGTTCAAAGTTACTTCGAGTAACTTCTATAAGCTTTAAGCCTCAGTCTTTCTTATCTGCAAATAGGGATGACAATTGTATCTACTCTGTATATGGTTATGAGCATTAAATTAAATAATATATATGAAGTTTATTGATAGACCCAAGTGTCATCAATACGTATTAGCTATATTATTTTCATTATTCTTGCCTCAGCCCCAAGCTCCCAAAATTGCTTATTACCTACAATGCCGTGGTCTTGAATCCCACAGCATAAGTCATGAAGCTAGTCCATAAAAAACAAAGCAGCAGCCAGTATGTTGCCTTTAAAGCAAGTCTTTAAAACAAGGGATGCAGCAAAGCAAGAGTCTGGGGGCTTTCCCAGTGCAACTGGTCTACCTACATGTTTATTTCCACAGCAAGTCCCAGAGGCAGGTCATTAGACCTTCAGCAGACATTTAATTAAGCACCCACTATGTTCTAGTCCTTGAAAAAAAGATTAACCCAAATCTTATTCCAAAGATTAAAGATCCAAAGAACAGTGAAAGAGCTTCTGATGTTAACAAACTCACAGACTAGCTGTGGAAACAAGGACCTAATTACGTTATCATACAATGTAATGTAAACTCCAGGGACAAGGGTACTGTGTTCACCGCTCCATCCCCAGCACTTACAAAGGTGCCTGGTACATAGTAGGCACTCCGTAAATATTTATGAAGCGAATGAAAGAGTAGTGGATATTTTTAATAAAAGTATACACAGGGCACTCTGAAAGCATGACATAGAGAAGGTAGAAGTGAGGAGGAAAGGGGAAGACTTCTTAGATTATAGTAGAAATTCAGATAAAGCAGAGAATCATAAAAGTCATATATAAATATATACTATAAATATCATATTTTAACTTGGAACATGAACATCTATTCGTTTTTCAGCCTTTTGATACAGGCTCAGTTTTTTTCTTTGAATAAAAGTTCCATGAATTGGAGTTTATTGACTCTTTTTTTTTTAAGTGTATTTATTTATTTTGAGAGAGAGAGAACACAAGCAGAGGAGGGGCAGAGAAAGAGAGAATCCCAAGCAGGCTCCGTGCTGTCAGCACCGAGCCCCATGTGGAGCTCCATCTCCTAACCCTGCGATCATGATCAGAGCCAAAATCGAGAGCCAGACACTTAACCGACCGAGCTACCCAAGCACCCCGTAGTGACTCTTCCTTACATGAGTTACCAATAATCCCTTACTTGCGATTTCTAGTTAATGTTTCTTGAGGTGAAGCAGGAAGTTGAAGGTAACTTGTGAAACAATCACAGGGCTATTTCTTGATTCTTAAGATTCTCCTCAACCCTTTGTAATACCTTTAGACCACTTCTTTCTGAAGTCTTACCAAAGCATTTGATGCAGTTGTGTAGAAACAACTCTCTGGCTTTCCTCACTCATATTTCATCAGTTTGCGTCATATGGTTTTGAATCCTGTCACCTCAAGCGCAGCTGGCAGACACAGGTCTGGCAGCAGACACAGCTCCCCCGGCAGGAGCAGAAGCCCATGGGGACACCCCTGAGAACTAGCATCCACGAGCTCCGGGTGTGTGTGGACAGCCGTCAGTGCAGCTAACACAGAGGAGGAGAATGTCAGTTAGCCCAGTTAGTCTCTTCATTGAAGATGCATGAGAAAGAGTTTCTAGAATATTGGAAGAGTCGATCTTCCTTAAAGGAATGAGCAGGGAGGATCAAGGACATACAGGCGGAGAGAATAACACATACAAATAACACAACACTTGATAAGATGAAAATCTGATCATGTCCTTTCCCGACTTGGAAGTCTCATACAAAGGCATAGAGGCATGAGCAAACCTGGCCTTCTGGCATAATTTTAAATAATTTTTATTACCAGAGCTCAGGCTGTCCACGGAAAATAGCAGAAGGTAAGACTGGGAAGGCAGGCAGGGATACAGAGGAGGGAGGGAGCTCTCATGCTGGTCTTCATACATGTCACCTAATTTTAAATGACTGCTTTTTGGCAGGTGTGACCTTTGCATTTCCTACATTTCCACTGCTCTCCAACTTACCTATGTTATGTGCCTGGCCTTTGAAAGCACCTGTTTTTGCCATCACAGCTTAGAGCTTGGGTTTTCTCAGAGCCTTCCAAGTCGGGAAAGGACCTGATCAGATTTTCATCTTATTAAGACAATTCAGACAGATCTGGGGGAGGGGGAGTGAGAACAGACATAACCAGTTGGAAGGCAATTATGGAAGTCAAGTTGAGAAGTGATGATAAGTAAGTTCAAGGCAATGCCTGTAGGAATAGAGAGAAAGAAATGGATTTCAGAGAGATTCTTAAGCTTGTTGGATACACTGAGTGGAGAATAGGGAAGAATCTAGGATGACACACAGATTTTTATCACCTTTGAAAAAAATAGTGACATCATTCTCAGAGGTAGGAACTAGCAGAGGAAAGGCAAGGTGATGAATTGGAGTGTCTGTGAGATAATCAGGTGGGGGAGCGAAGCAGAAGTGATGTGTTCAGAGTTTGTGTAAAGAGGGCCACAGATGAAGATTTAGGAATCATCCATTCCGCATGTAGATGAGACCCCTGTGGAGAGAGCTCAGAAAGAAATGGGACATTGGAGAACACTTGCATTTGAGCAGAACGTCTAATGAGGCATGTCAGGGAGACTGATGGGGGGATGGGGAGAAGCAGGGAGGCAAGGTGGGATGCAAACGTGGGGATACTCAAGACAGAGAAAAGGGTCAACAATAGCAAATGCAGAAAAGAACACTTAGGATTATGATGGAAGACATCCCTTTAGAGTTCATCACTAAAAGATCTTTATGTGATTAAATAAGAGTTACTTATTACTATGTGATTTTATTATCTTATTATTATTACTATGTGATTAAATCAGATTCCAGGAGCTGCTCATTAATGGGAAGTAGAGAAATGGAGACAGTTATTTTAAGCAATCTTTCAACTTCTCTGTGAAGCTAGTGGGCTACAGAGAATCGTTTCAGGTGAGACATACTTAGAGGGTTTGTCTTGAACTAAATGGAAGGCACCAAAAGAGAGAAAAGGGCTTGAAAAAGGAGAGGAGGAAGAGATGACCTCTAGAACACAGGCAGTTGGAGAGTGGATATCTCCTCTGAAGGAGAAGGGAAGAATCGATAATGGACAAACAGATCTGTAGCTGGGGAGGAAGCCAGTAGAGCTTGCATCTGGTGGCCTCTGGTAAAATAGAAGACACATTTATCTGCTGAGAGCAGCGCGGAGGGCAGGGGCAGGTGGGAGATTTGAACAGGACAGGAGAGATGAAACAGTTGTGAGGATTGAGTGAGGAAAGTAGTTGTGGACACCAATCAGGATTCTTGGTGTCCTCGTGGACTCGGCTGACTCAGTAAGCCACAAGGTCATAGGGGAGCGTGCTGTGAATGATTTTTCTCTGGCAGATCTCCAAGGCCTGACAGGAGGGCAGAGAACAATGATTGGCTGGTCCAGGTTTGGATGTTTGCAGACCATGTGTGACAAAAGACCAAGAGAGGGAGCATGAGAAGAAGGGTTGCTCATATGATGAGCCACGAGATCCTGGCTGGATCTGGAAAGAAGTAAAACCAGGAGATAGTTGGTAGGCTGGAAGGGTAGAGTAGCTCCTCAGTCACAACGTGTCCACAAGCAAGTTTAGTCCTCAAGTTGGCAGGCCTAAAGGATGAGGGGACGTTAACGGGCACTCCCTGAGGTTATTTGCACAGATGACAAAAGCTATGACCATCACTTCTTTCTAGACCATTCTAGGCCAGGATTCTCCAAAGAGCCTAACAGAAAAGAGTTCATCTGCATGTTTATCAAGGATGAAACTTGGTGGAGCTGGAATGTGTTCTTTTTAGAGGTTTTATCTACAGGCTCATTTTTAGATGAAGAAATTGACATTTACAGAGGTTCCGTGATGTGTCCATGTTTACACGGGTAATTAGTCTCTAGGATCAGAACTCAGCTCTCCTGACCATGCCACCTCACTCTTCCACACACATGGCCTCTGTCTTGAAATTCAAAACCTACCAAAACTTGATGCTTTTTTTCCTCTGGATCAGCAGGTTAATCCTGCACCAAGAAATTAAATAAGGGCATGTTGGAAACCCTAGAAAATCGCACAAGATTGTTGACCATGGTCAACTGGTTTTTCTTTCTGTAATTCACCTGGTGGCCTGTTTCAGTTCTCTCCTGCATTAACCCCTTAACCCACTTCTTCCCCTCAATTACTGATGTATCAAACCAATAGAGAAAACCTCCAGTGAGGTGCAAAGTGTACCTCAAAGGACAGTGCTCGATGGTGTGTACACAGTAGTAGGAAATTTGCAGAGAATTAAACTCCTTCATCCAATTTTTTTTAATTTTTTTTAGTTTATTTATTTTGAGAGAGTGAGAATGAGTGGGGGAGGGGCTGAGAGAGAGGTGGGGAGAGAGACAGAATCCCAAGCAGGCTCTGCACTGTCAGTGCAGAGCCCGACGCGGGACTCAATCACACAAACCGCGAGATCATGACCTGAGTCGAAATCAAGAGTCAGACGCTCAACCGACTGAGCCACCCAGGTGCCCCTCCTTCATCCAATTTTAAGATCAGCTTCCAATGTTTTTGTGAAGGTGAAAAAATGAAATATTTCCCTCTGTTTCTTGCCACTTCTGCTTTTAGCACCCAGAAAAATGCTGCTCCTCTTAAAATACCCCACTAACTTTTTTTTCTTTTTTAGTGATGGAGTTTTTGTGGGAGATTTCAGTGATCAGTGTTGAAAAGTAATCACTAAACTGAGAAAACAATGCTCAAATCTATACAAACGAATTGGTCTGGATTTGTGTCAGTCTACTTTAGGGTTCTGAGAAGGGTCCTGTGCATTGAGTCTGGGAATCTCTTTCTTCCCTGCACAGAACTGTCAAGTATCCACCAGGCTACTGAGGCATGGAAACTTTATGAAATACTAACCAGCACTTTCTCCCACTCGAAGGTACCATGTTCTCTGCTACAAGTGGAATGAAGAACCCCCAGTGAGCCCTGACACCTGTGCCACCATTTTGGAAAAAGCTGGTCTGGATAACTGGGCTCTTGGAAAAACGAAAGTAATGTTTGCATGTAATTTTCAAGGACAAATAATAATTGTAAATGTGTTGGATTTACTGAGAATTATAACATTTTCCCGTGCTTGAAAATATTATGGCTTTTTTATGTTACAGAAGCTCTAGCTTAAACTAGGGAATTAAGTTGACAAATTCATAAAGGTTTTCTTCTTCAGCAGAATTAAACACTTTGTTGTCATAAAGGTTTCTTTTAAGAAATTCAAGAAAAGTTTCTCTTGAAGATTTATCCAAAAAAAAAGATGAAATTTAGAGTGAGTACATTTCATTTGTAGTAGTATTAAAAACATACTGAGATATATTCTCTTTTTTATCACCACAAATATAGTCTATAAATATTCAGAATGTGTTAATATATATTAATGTCATATAATATATACAGAATATATTCTGTAGAAAATCATAATGATCTGAACAGGATCCTAATATTTTTTTCCTAATTCTCAAATCTGCTTCTGTTGTAAACTTCAAATTTATCTGGAGCAAAATATTTACCGTTGTTAGTAGACTTGCTGTAAGTGTTTGGCTATCACTGTGTTTATGTATTAGACTTGAGACCAGAGAGATTTTAGCTTATTTAATCACTTAGAGAATGAAGAAAAAAAATCATAACAGATTTTGCGTATGGAAGTAAGATAGGCGGCTGCTTAGAGAAAGGATGCATTAGGCTCCTCAGATAGCCTCAGATATCCCCATTACAAAATGGAGATAAGGAAATAAAGAGGGTTCCAGGCCTTAGGGGTACACTGAATATATCATTGGGGGGAGGATTGAGAAAAGAGTCAATCTAAAGAAAAGTCCTCAGAGACTGACCCTTCAAGAATAACCACTGTCAGCCATATTGACTGAAACAAACGTCCACATTAGTCGTGTCTAGGGGTGGAAGATATGGGAGAGAATTTTCATGTTTACAAAAGAAGCTGCTCCTTAACAATTTAAGGGATTTTTTAAAATATTTATCTTAGACCGAGTGTCTTACATATTCAGTAATCCATATTTACTTCAGTAGTGAGCAAGGTGAAATTCTGAGCACTAAAAAAGATGTGTATCTTATTTATACCATTTTCTTTTAGATGATCACAAAGATGAATTTTGTCAGGCTGAAATCTCACGATTTATGGTCTGAAACACATGCCTAACTTCAAATGGAGTTTTAACTCGTAAAAAGGGCCTTTTGCAGTTCCAGTCCTACATGGTATTTAAGTAGCATTTTAAAGCTGTTCGTATTTTTCCACTTCACCTTTTCCAACTCATTAAGATGAATAAAAGTATTCAATACAGAAACATTTCTAATGCTGCACAAAAAAAAAAGTAATAAAAAAGATGACCTTTTTGAACAGACTGAATTTTAAATGAATTGTCAACAGTAGAATGGATTAAATAAATTAGCGTCCAGAGTCCCATAGAAATTAAAACTAAATTCCGTCAAACCCTGTAATGCTAACCTGCCTGTGGTGCCAAGCTTTCAAGCCATGGAGCTTCGAAGAGGGTTCTACTTTCAGTGTTACCAGTTCTTATGACTCAGCTGTTAAATTTGAATTTAAGTGACTTTCTTGGTGGATTCAATAAACTTTCTTTTAGGTGACTTTTATTAGTAAATGTATCCATGAAAAGAAAAAAAACATCTTCCTGTTTCCTGGCAGAGGTTGAAAACTCTTAAATGAGAATAACTCCAGGCCTGCAGGCCCCTCCGTTTCTTCAATCCATTTCGATTTTAGAATGATCGAAAGTCAGTCCTCCTTTCTCCGTGGGGGCCACTGAGTCTAGCAGGAATGTTGTTCTGTCTGGGGCCATCTCTCTGCCTCAGTCCCTCCACTGACAACATGAGAGGCCCTGAAGGATGGGCCCTGCCTTATTTACCTTTGTATCCTCAGCAGATGAGTACATACAGCAGGTGTCAATAAACATTTGATGAGTGAATTGCTATAGCTGTAAGTGTCCTCTATCTTACAGCTAGATTTGTAAGACTTTTTAATTTGAAAAATACAGTTGTCTTTTTGAAAACATAAAAATCTAGCTTTGTTCACAGTATATGATGCTAAAACTTTGATACAAGAGCTGACCATCCTCCATTCTTATTGGCCCAGTCAACAAAACCTAGTTAACTGGCTGCAAATAACAGTATGATTGCTAAACAATATTTGTTCTCAAAGAGAGGTTTTCTTCAAGAATACAAATGTAAAATGTAGCAAAATCCAGGCCAAACAAGCAGAAGATAGTGATTTCCAAAATCTGAAAAAGATTTAGAATATAATCTGTTCTTCATAGCATATGACTATTTCCCATTGGCGTGCCCTAGTTTTATCTGTATTTTATTTTCACTCTTTTAAGGTGTTCCTTAAATATTATCATGTGGAACAGTTAAATTTAATGCGAAAGGAAGCCATTGACAAGCTTATTTTGATTCAAGCCTGTGTCAGAGGATTCTTGGATTCAAGGAGGTACCAAAAAATACAGGAGAAAAGAAAAGAGAGTGCTATAATAATACAGTCAGGTAATCACTCAGATGGTCTCACCATGTAGCAAAACTTAATGTTATGTTCAGATATGGACATCTAATCTTATATTCAAACCCCCATTCTTATGTAGCTTTTGTATTTAATTCCAGACTCGGTTACGTTGATGCTTTCTCTATACTAAATCTAAATCTGATTGCTTTAGTGATTGACACTTTTAATATTTGAATGTTTTGTTTTAAATAAAATAATTTTTAAATTTTCTGTCAAGCATCAATGAAATACGATTGACCTCTTGTGCAAGATACAAGTGATTAAATTAGTTACAGATCTCAGGAATCATATTATTATAATCCATTGGACAATAACACTTTTCCTACTTTATTCCAAAGGTTACACTTGCCACAATGTTTGACCACTTGATTAAATCTCATTATGTTAAAGGGCATCCGTTTCTTTCTATTAACTGTAGGTAAATAATATTTATAATAATACTTTACACATTTTTATTAAAATGTATCAGTAGACTTTAGATTTCACTTTCCATTTTTCAATAAGAAACTAAATTTAGAACCTGGTATGGTTCAGTAAAGCATCTTCCACAACGTGTTGAGTGGACTTCCATAGTTAAAACTATATTCTCCCATGTAACCTGATATGCACACATACTACATGCAATGCACTCTGATATTTTCTGTTCTGGCTTATTCCACTTCATTTTTAGATGCTAGATTTGGCCCACTAATCCATTTTATGATCCACTATGATCTGCAGCCTGCCTTCTGAGGAGCACTGACATGGTGGACAGCATAGCTGACTAACATTTGAGAGATTCCTGTTCCAGTCTCGGGTCTGTCAAATCGTAAGGGCTCATCTCTTTGGGGATTTTAAAGCCCTTTACTTCTCCCTGCAGCATCAAAATGCAAATCCCTAAAATTTGGGATCAGATTCTTTATCCACAGTTTCACAATTTATAAAACACTGAAGAAACGGTTTTTCACAACTCATCTGGCAGTGAAACATGACCTAATATTTATAGTCCTTCATCACTCCTAGTAAAAATATTGGTTTTCTGGAGAAATATTTGTATTTTTGATTATGGAATGCTTCCCTGACATGGGGAATGTTATAGGATATGTGTTATTTGCTCTGAATTACCTTTATAAAATAAAAAAGTTTAAAGATGAATTCTGAAATCTATCTGGTTCCAAGGATAATTGGCCAAAAAGTCCAAAACATATTCTTAAATAATAGGGGCTTTCTCCTGTAAATAGCTGACGTAATTATTAGCAGATTTAAGCAAATGAATACAGTTTGTCTTTTTCAACAACTTAGCTAATCTCTTTCATTTTAGTGTCATCCCAGTACTGTCCTTAATGCAAAAGGCACTTTAATTATTTTCTTGCTATAGAAGAATCTTGTTAATGAACAATATTTTTTATGAACCTGTCCTATTTGGGCTCTTTAATTTCATTTTCCTGACATTGACTGTCAAAAAAAAATTTGTTTCTATTCACTTAAGTAATGGCTTTTTCTTTATTCTGATTAATGCTACTCTGGACCTTGTATGTTTCAGCTGCAAGAGGACATCTAGTCAGGAAACAAAGGAAAGAAATTGTTAACACAAAAAACACAGCAGTAACAACTATTCAGACTCATGATCAGCAATTTGACTACAAGAAAAACTTTGAAAATAAAAGGTATATTGATGTTCATTTTTATACCATTTTGACATTATACATTTTTCAAATCTGTAAAGTCAAAATAAAGTTCACAGTCTTTCTTGTACCTAATCAGGCTCCTAATACCAGTGCATTAAATGTCAGTGAACACCCTGTGGCCACTCTTGTGTTCTTTATCCTATTTGGGAGTTCACTGGCATTTCACACTGATGACCACACTTTCCTTCCATAGTTTTTTTTCTTCCTAGGCTTCTGCTGGATTGCACTCTGCATTTCTGCTCCTAATTCTGAGTATCCTTTGCTAACTCCTCCTCCTGTCCCCATATTTAAATCCTCCTCCACATCTGAATATCATCTCTGGGCTTTCTCATTCATTCCCATGGTGTTAATAATCAGTATACTGTAACTCCTAAGCCAGAATCCAGTCTTCAAATCATGACACTTTGCCCTTTCTTCTCTTGAGTCTCCATATCTATATTTCTAAGTGCTTATTAGCAGATCCACCTGAATGCATTTATACATAAAGCTGTACGGTAAGCTGTGAAGACATGTAGATAGATGAGACAAAATCCTGATCCTCAAATTGCCCATAGAAACATGGGAAGGAAATATAACCAATAAATATGTGATTCTAATAACACAAGTTAACTCTACTATAAAAATATGCAAATTGTGCAGTAGGGCATGGAAGATCTTGGTAGGGATTAGGGGAAGAGAAAGTATATAGATTTTGCCTCAGTGGTAAAGCTTGAATTGATCGAAAGAAGAAAAAGTGGTCTCCAGGGAAATGAAGATCATTCCAGCCCCAATCCCAGGACCCTTGTCTTTTTTTTAAAATCTATTGGGATTCAGTTGACCTATAACACTCTGTCACTTTCAGGTGTACAACATGAGGATTTGGTACACATATATATTGTGAAATAATTACCACAGTGGAGTTAGTTAACACATTTATCACCTCAATAATTACAACTCTGTGTGTGTATGTGTGTGGTGACAACATTTAAGAACACCTGTCTTAGCAACTCTTGAGTCTATAATACAGTACTGTTAACAATCACCATGCTGTATATTAGATCCCAAGAACTTATTCATCTTTTTAAAAATTTAAGTTTTAATTGATGTGTAATTAACATACAAAATTATAAGATATTTGAAGTGTGCATCATGATGATCTGGTATGCATCTGCATTGTGGGAAGATTCCCCCATCTAATGCATTACCATGCCCATCACCTTACATAGTTCCTTTTTGTGCTTTTTTGGTGAGAACATTGAAATTCTACTCCTTTAGCAAAATTCAGTTATACAAAACCATGTGTAGTCCCATGTTTTATATGAGATCCTCAGACCTACCTATTCCTCTAATGGCTGGAAGGCTGTATCCTTTTTCCAGCCTCTCCCTCCTATTTCTTCTACCTCCCCCTCAAAACTACAACTGTCCATTTGTGTGGGTTTGACTTTTTCTTTTCTTTTTCAGATTCCACACATAAGTGATACTATGCAGTATTTGTCTTCCTCGGTCTGATTTTTTGCGTCCATGTTGTCACAAATGGCAGGATTTCTTCTCTCTTGTGGCTGAATGATACTCCATTGAATATGTATACCATATCTTCTTTATCCATTCATCCTTTAATGGTCACTTAGGTTATTTCTGTGTCTTGACTGTTGCGAATGATACTGCAATGAACATTGAAGTGCAGATAGCTCTTTGAGATCATCGCTTTGTTTTTTGATTGGGGGGGCAGGGGGAGGGGGATGTACAACCAGAAGTAGGATTGCTGGATCATATGGTAGTGCTATTTTTAGTTTTTGAGGAACCTCCATATCATTTTCCAAACTGGCAGCAATTTACATTCCCACCAACACAGCATTCTCAGTACATAAGGATTCTCTTTTCTTCACATCTTCACCAATGCTTGTTTTCTCTTGTCTTTTGTGATGATAGCCATTCTAACAGGTGTGAAGTGATACCTCATCATGGTTTGGATTTGCATTTCCAAATGTTGAGGCCCTTTTCATGTACCTGTTAGTCATTTTTTCATCTCCTTTAAAAATGCTTGTTCACATCCTCTGCCCATTTTTAAGTCAGGTTGTTCATTGTTTTGCTATTAAGTAGTATGAGTTCTTCATATATTTTTGGATATTAACCCTTTGTCACATCTGTGAGTTGCAAATATTTTCTCCCATTGCGTACGTTGCCTTTTCATTTTATTGATGGTTTCCTTTGCTGTACAGAAGCTTTTTCATTTTACGTAGTCGCACTAGTTTATTTTTGCTTTTGTTGCTTTTGCTTTCAGTATCAAATCCAAAAAAAAAAAAAAACAAAAAAACAAAAATATTGCCAAACCAAAGTCAAGGAGCTGGCCACCTATATTTTCTCCTCAGAGTTTTATGATTTCAGGTCTTATGTCCAAGTCTTTAAATTCATTTTGAGTTGATTTTTGTATATAGTGTAAGATAGGAATCCGGTTTAATTATTTTGCATGTGTCTGTCTAATTTTCCCAAAACCATTTATTGAAGAGACTATTCCACCCCCATTGTATATTCTTGGTTCTCCTGTCCTGAATTAATTGGCCATAAATGTGTGTGTTTATTTTGGGCTCTCTATTCTGTTCCATTGATCTGTGAGTTTGTTTTTATGCAGATTCCACTCTGTTTTGATTACTATAGCTCTGTGGTAGTTTGCTTATCTTTTTCTCATTAATTATACTTTGATTAGTATAGACATTCTCTGGGGGTGTTATGAAGGTATTCAAAATACTAGCATAGCCATTCGTTAAAATTATGGGTTCTTGGTATCCTGCCTCCTTCTCTGGTCCCTGGCAAAATAACAGAGATTCTATTATGCCTCCTGTATAAACCTGAAGATGCTGTTATAGGCCTAGGAAGTGGCCAGTGGAATTAGATAAATTGAATTCCAGTAACTTTTTCCAAGTTTGACTCCAAGACAAATCCTTCTGTATGAACAGACTGCAAAGGACCAAAAATTTCCCATGGATTTCCTAAGCCAAAATGGAAAGTTTTGAAAACTCCCCAAGTAGCATGTCAGGGTATCAGGTCATGACTTTTTCACTGTACTGTAACACACTTTTCATGGCCATATTGCTCTTGTGAGGGTTTTGTCCTCACCAAAAGAAAAAAAAAAGTGAAAAAGAAGCTTATGTGGCTTAAAAAAAAAAACTAGAGAAAATGTTATCTTTAAGGAAAATCATTTTGGGAGGATATTGGTAAAGTAACAACTGTGAAATTTTGGTCAACATATTATATGATCATGAGCCGTAGCAAGGACACTGCTTCCCTTTAATTTTGTAACATATTTACTGTGATCACCAGAGCTCGAGGGAGCTTATTAAATACAGCACATTAGCCTAGTGAACATACCCTGCTTACTAGTCTCAAATTTTGATATATTTTCCACAACCTCTCCTCACCGTAGGTACTTTCTTTAGAAAAAGACATGTTTTGAAGTGATTAAATTCCTAGGGTTTTGATGCCTCATTAAGTGAAAATATGCTAGGATAGTTCTCATTCTAAATTGAAACTGGTTTCGTCATTATTAGAGCAGCTACCACAGTTGTTGCTAGAGAGAACATGTGGGAAACATTTGATTAATGTGACTTGAGAAGTTTTTATTTGGAGGTTTTTTTGGTTTTTGTTTTTTGGGTTTTTTTGTTTGTTTTTGGTTTTTTTTTTGCCCCTGTTACTGTTCTCCCAACACTATACAGGTAAATAAGGTCCAGTTTAATATCATATATTCAGATGCAGTATGTTTTACACAGGGAATCTTTTGTGAAGAAACAGACAGAAAATGTGGTCCCTACTAACGAAACAGTCATTCCAGCTCCAAATAATAAAGGAAGTACATCTGCAGTGAAGACTTCTACTTTCAGAGTTGAAGGGGAAGCCATGATTGCTGTTGAAAGTAACAACAGAGGACATCAGACTCAGAAAAAAATGAATAACATGTATGGAGAAGAGGCTAAGCAGGAAGTGTATCTGGTGGGGGACTCTTGGACAGAAGGACAGCCTAAGAAGAAATACGCGAAAGACCTGGAAGAGAATAGTAAGGTAAGGAGAGTGGAGGAGAACACTGTGCTCCAGAATTACTACCAGAGGTATGCAGAGGAAAGGAATTTTGAAGAATCAAAAATAGCATATCTAGAAAGGAAGGCCATCTCGGAAAGGCCAAGCTACCCAGGACTTTGGGTGGTGGAGAATGAGACAAAGCAACCTTCTTTAACAAAAAGTTTGGAACCCAGTCTTAGCCAAAGGTCGGTTCATCAAAATGGAGATAGCAAGGAAAAAGAAAAGAAGACATCTGTAGTTCCCCAGAATGCACCAGTGTGCAGCCATCAGAGAAGCCATTTGACGCCTGGGTCGGTCAGAGAGAGGCCAGCCCAAGCCAGCATGCACGCCCAGGAGGAAGATAGAGCAGCAGTGTTCATTCAGAGCAAATACCGGGGCTACAAGAGAAAGCAGCAATTACAGAAGGACAGGATGTCTTCCTTTCAAAGTCAAAAGGTTGTTTCAAAACCAACAGAAGTAGCAACAAATACCCATGATTTGTACTCCTATCCCACAAAACATGAGGAATCCTGTAATATCAGGACAAAGAATGATAGAGACTCAAAGGCAGTTTTAGAGAACGAAGCATGTGATTTGGCAATCTTTTCAAAACAGGTATGTAAACAAACAGATTTATTTACTAGTAGAAATCTCTGGGAACTACACAGTAACTGAAGTAAATGTACCATTAATTAATAATTATTAATAATTGTTTCATCTCTTTTTATGAGGCTGCAACCCTCTTTAATGAATGTCTCAAAGGTTTTGCTATTCAAATAGCCATAAATTTTTAAGACGATGTGCTGTTAGAAGTAGTATAAAATACGATGGAAACCTTCTGTAGTCAAGAGACTAGTCATTGGTTTATGCAGCTTACTAAAATGTTGACATTGGACAATGCAGATTTCCTTCTCTGAGATCTTCCACTAGAGTTTAAAAGAAAAAGAAACAGAAAAAAAGTGTTATAAATCCTCTAAAATCTATGCTTTTTCTGCCCCAGATTTTAAGAAGACATAATGAGGTGTCAAAATTAGGCATGTAGCCATACTCAGGCATACATGCAATGAAGGTAGAAATCTACGTGTTACATCGTGACAATAAGAAACCGCAAAGAACAATTCCCTCTTGGAGTATATCGTGTGCCAAGAGTAGGCATGTTTTGGCTGTTTCTAGAAGGGGGCAGTTGGCTTTAGCGCTTCTCATGGGTGTGCATGGAACACTGATTACTTAGTATTATGGAGGGAGAGACCACAGGGAGCTGCTGCTGGAAATGCCAATCCCAGGTCTTGCCTTCTCTGTAGGTGTTTGATCTTAAGAGAATCACTTTATGTGTGACCTTAAGAAAATCACCTTTATTTTTCTCTTATGTAAAGTGAAGGATTTTAACTAGATGACCTCTCTCAAATGCATATTGTAAGTTAATATGCATCACCAGGGTAATCAATAGTATATACAATCATTGAAGAAATATCATTATGGGTTAGTTCAAAGAGGGATTGCCTAATACTTTTGGGTCCCCAAATTCTGCTCTTTGTCTCTGACAGTGACTGAGTCCATGCAAAAGCACAGTAGCCACTCTTGGGCACCACTTTCATGTTATAGGTGTGGCCTAAACATCTCCAACTTGTAGCTTTTAGTAGAGATCTGCCAGCCCTTTCCTGTTCTTTTTTTTTTTTTTTCTTTTTAAGCACATGGACATAGAGAGTTTAATATGCATGTAGTCCTTCCTTTCCTTGGTGCATACATTTGCTTACTCTAAAGACCAAACTGGGGATTGGAAACCTGACCTGCTACGCATGAGGGACATTGAGGAGATGCAGAATTACTAAATCATCTCCATAGAGCTGGATAATAATGCCGTGGAAGTAGATTCAGCACTCCAGGGGGACAAAGCTAGAGGTGGAAAAGCAGGAGCTCCACATACAGCCCAGCAGTACAGCGATGTCCACAGGGTCAGGATGCAGACCAGAGAGAGGCAGAGGAGCTGGATGGAAAGAGAGGAGCCAGAGGAGAGGAGCCCTGACTTGAGGCTAAGAACACCAGAAAGGAAAGGAGGGGGTTAACACAACCAAAGGCAACCAAAGGCTTCTGTGCGCTAAAAGCAGAAAGGCAATTGCTACAGAATGGTACAGACAGAAGCCAGATCTCAGAGACCCCAGGGAGGAGTGATCAGGACAGAATGCCTCATGTAGCATGACACGTTTGGCAGTTTGTAAATGGAAAGTGTGAGATGCGCAAGTTGCACCAAGGGGGAGGCTTGGTCAAGTGAGGACTTTTTCGGACCTTGGGTTTTCAGACATGGTTCAAGGTAGGTTCTGAAGAAGTGCGTGAGAGTCCCGGGGACAGTCAATCAGGAATTTACCAGATCCTGGTGTACATGTGCAGCCCTCTGAATTCTTTTCCTTGATTTAATCTGACACATGACCTTCTTTTTAGATATCAAAGTTATCTGAAGAATATTTCATTCTGCAGAAAAAACTGAATGAAATGATTTTGTCACAGCAACTGAAGCCTCTTTATCTGGGTGTCTATCCTCATAAGCCAATTAATAGACGAGTTTCTTCTCAGCAGTGCCTCTCAGGTAAAAATCAGTAGTTAGAACTTCCTGAAGGGAAACATAGTGCCAGATACTCTATTTGTTTATTAGTTTCTGACCTTTATTCTATGTCAGGTTTGAGGTAACTATGTTCTAACTGTTTGGGGGAGAACCTTCTCTTCATTCCATTTCTCATGTGTAGATAAAAACTTTTCCAGAATGTTCCACACACATTCTACTTTCTCTGACTTCATTCTCCCCTCTTTTCTTTTTTCTTTTTTTTCCCCCCTTCATATACACTTTAACTAGAACTTTTCAAATGACACCAGAAGGAAATAGAGATGGAGTTTGGAGGAGTGGGCAGAATGCAGGTTTGATGAGAGGGAGCAAAAAAGTAAATATCTATTCCTTTGTCAACATCTGCAACCTTAAGTAGACTATGGGAGGTTCAAATCTCCATTCATACGACAAACCCAAATGCATTATTATATTTTTCTTCTGATCAACTGTGTCACAGACTCCCCCCATTTCGCTAAACTGGTAGGGGATTCAAACTCAGTATTTATCAGGCCTTCCCCTCTCCAGGGCTGTGCAAAGACCCTGCGGTCTTATACATCCACCAAAGGACCAGGTAGAGCCTGAGCCTGTGGTCACTAGTTATTTGCCTACACGGTTACTGTTGGGACACCCATCTCCTCGCTGGCATCATGACCCCTTCAAGTCAGGAGCTGTGCTGTTCCCATACCCTCAGCAGGTACCTGGAAGCTGTCAAGTCGGGAGTCTCACCTGGCCCATACATGCTTCAGGTAGCCATCCATTCTGCAGCCTTATAACCTCCCCCAGAAGCAGCCACTGATGGCCCTGCTGACATCTGTCTGAGAGAATATTTATTTTCCCTGACTTTTCTTGGAGGCCTCCTGCTCTCTCGCCATCCCTACCAAGACACCTGGCATCACCTCTGCAATGACTTTGGTGTTGCCAAAGACCAGAAATCCTGCTAACCTCATGCAGCTTCTGCAAAAACCCCTTAGGCAGGAAATTACTAAGATGAGCCTGACTGTTTGATATGGGAGGAAGAGAAAATATGTTCATGTTCCAGTCAGTTGTCCTGCCACATTATTTTCAAGTCTATAGTTGTAGTGAAGCTTTGAAAACAAAAATGGCTCTCTGTATTTAAGAGTCTCTTATGGTTTACCTCCCTCTCTGTAATGTATTTTTTCTTCCCTTCCCCTATGGTCTTCTGTTAAGTTTCTCGAATTCCACATATGAGTAAAAACATGATATCTGTCTTTTTTCGACTGGCTTATTTCACTTAGCATAATACCCTCTGGTTCCATCCATGTTGTTGCAAATGGCAAGATTTAATTCTTTTTCATTGCCAAATAATATTCCATTATATGTATATATGTATGTGTCTCTGTATATAGAGAGACACATACATACACACACACACACACACACACACACACACACCCCACATCTTCTTTATCCATTCATCAGTTGATAGACATTTGGGCTCTTTCCTTAACTTGGCTATTGTTGATAGCACTGCTATAAATATTGGGGTGCATGTGTCCCTACAAATCAGCACTCCTGTATCCCTTGGATAAATTCCTAGTAGTGCTATTGCTGGGTCATAGGATAATTCTAGTTTTAACTTTTTGAGGAACCTCCACACTGTTTTCCAGAGTGGCTGCACCAGTTTGTATTCCCACCAACAGTGCAAGAGGATTCCACTTTCTCTACATTGTCTCCGACATCTGTTGTTTCCTGAGTTGTTAATTTTAGCCACTCTGACCAGTGTGAGGTGGTATCTCATTGTGGTTTTGACTTGTATTTCCCTGATGATGAGTCATGTTGTACCTTTTTTCATGTGTTGGTTGGCCATCTGGATATCTTCTTTGGAGAAGTGTCTGTTCATGTCTTCTACCCGTTTCTTCACTGGATTATTTGTTTTTCAGGTGTTAAGTTTGGTAAGTTCTTTATAGATTTTTGATACCATAATAGACTCTTAGATACAGAGAACAAACTGAGGGTTGATGGAGGTGAGGGGTTGGGGGGTGGGAGAAATGGGTGATGGGCATTGAGGAGGGCACTTGTTGGGATGAGCACTGGGTTTTGTTATGTAAGTGATGAATCATAGAAATCTACTCCTGAAGCCAAGACTACACTGTGTACACTATATGTTAGTTAATGTGACAATAAATTATCCACACACAAAAAAAGTGGCTCTCTTGCCCTTTCTACCACCACTGCTCTCAGGCCCTGGCCCAGAACCTCTTGATGTTAAGAAGCAGCTTCACAAGTCAGAGCCCAGATGCCCATCAGTTTGACAGCCTCCTGTGACCCAGGCCCACATGGCCTGCTGACACTTGGAAGCAGAGGGGAAAGGTGGGGACTTCAGCTTCCCTCTTGGTTATATGTGCCGCAGCCCTGGTAAATGTGGGGCAGTGAGATATTGGTGGTGCAGGGAAGCCAGGGAAACCAGGCAGTGTCCCTGAGTAAGCAGCTCAGCCCTGTCCTTAAAGGGAAAGGAGGAGTGGGGGAGGGGTTGCAGCTTCCTACGAAGCTCTGTGTGTGTGTGTGTGTGTGTGTGTGTGTGTGTGTGTGTGACATCTTTATTCATCTGTTGATGGACATTTAGGTTGTTTTCATATCTTGGCTATTGTGAACAATGCTGCAGTGAACATGGGAACACAGATACCTATTTGAGGTATTTATTTCACTTCCTTTGGATATGTATCCAAAGGGGGATTGCTGGATCATATGGTAGTTCTACTTTTCATTTTTTGAGGTACCTCCATATTGTTTTCTGTAGTGGCTGTACCAATTTACATTTTCACCAACAATGTACAAAAGTTCCCTTTCTCCACATCCTAGCCATGTGTGTTTCTCTTGCCTTTTTAATAATACCCATCCTAACAGATGTTGAAGTAAAATCTCATTGTGATTTTGATTTGCGTTTTCTGGATGCTTAGTGATATTGAACACCTTTTCAACTACTATTGGCCATTTGTATGTCTCCTTTGGAAAGATGTCACTTCAGGTCATTTGTCAGTTTTTAAATTGGGGTGGCTTGGTGTTTTGCTTGAGTTGTGTGAGTTCCCTGCATATATTTGTGGATATTAACTCTTTATCTGATATTAACTCTTTATCTGATGCATGGTTTTCAAATACTTTCTCCTATTCCATACATTGCCTTTTAATTTTGTTAATGGTTTCCTTTGCTGTAGTGAAGCTTTTTTGATATACTTTCCTGTGCTTTTGTTATCATGTCCAAAAATTTACTGCCAAAGCCAATGTCAAAGAGCTTTTCCCTATGTTGTATTCTAGGATTTTTATGGATTCAGGTTTTATGCTTAAGTCTTTAATCCATTTTGAGCTGAATTTTTGTGTGATGCAAGATAGGTCCAGTTTCATCTTTTTGTATGTGGATATCCAGCTTCTCCAGCACCATTTGTTGAAGATATTGCCTTTTCCCTTTTGTGTATTCAGGTGCCCATATCAAAACATATATGCTTGGGTTCATTTCTGGTTTCTCTGTTCTGTTCCATTGGTCTAGGTGCCTGTTTTTATGCCAATATCATACTCTTTTTGATTACTATAACTTTATAATACAGCTTGAAATTAGGAAGTATAATGCTTCCAATTCTGTTTTTCTTCCTCAAAATTGCTTTGTCAGGGACTTTGAAGAGACCTAAATGATTAGAATATGATTAGAAAGTCGAATTAGTTCACTTTATTCTTCAATCTGACATTTTTTATTTTTTTATTTTTTTTAATATGAAATTTATTGTCAAACTGGTTTCCATACAACACCCAGTGCTCATCCCAAAAGGTGCTCTCCTCAATGCCCATCACCCATCCCCCATCTACCCTCAGTTAATTCTCAGTTTTTAAGAGTCTCTATGCCTTGGCTCTCTCCCTCTCTAACCTCTTTTTTTTTTCTTCCCCTCCCCCATGGATTTCTGTTAAGTTTCTCAGGATCCACATAAGAGTGAAAACATATGGTATCTGTCTTTCTCTGTATAGCTTATTTCACTTAGCATAACACTCTCCAGTTCCATCCACATTGCTACAAAAGGCCATATTTCATTCTTTCTCATTGCCATGTAGTATTCTATTGTGTATATAAACCACAATTTCTTTATCCATTCATCAATTAATGGACATTTAGGCTCTTTCCATAATTTGGCTATTGTTGAGAGTGTTGCTATAAACATTGGGGTACAAGTGCCCCTATGCATCAGCACTCCTGTATCCCTTGGGTAAATTCCTAGCCGTGCTATTGCTGGGTCATAGGGTAGGTCTATTTTTAATTTTTTGAGGAACCTCCACACTGTTTTCCAGAGTGGCCGCACCAGTTTGCATTCCCACCAACAGTGCAAGAAGGTTCCCGTTTCTCCACATCCTCTCCAGCATCTATAGTCTCCTGATTTGTTCATTTTGGCCACTCTGACTGGCGTGAGATGATATCTGAGTGTGGTTTTGATTTGTATTTCCCTGATGAGGAGCAATGTTGAGCATCTTTTCATGTGCCTGTTTGCCATCTGGATGTCTTCTTTAGAGAACTGTCTATTTATGTTTTCTGCCCATTTCTTCACTGGATTATTTGTTTTTAAATGGGCCTAACAAAAATATCAGAGATAAATTTTTAGCTTCTAGGGGGAGAATTGTTATTCAGTGACATTTCTTTGACCCAAGGTTTAGAGGGAGTGCTTTTTGTTCTGAACACATGTAGAGAGGTTACATATTATACTCCACTGCTTTAAGGCTAACTTGGCAAACATCTGAGTTGTCCTGTGTCCCTGAGAGTAGCAGAGGAAGAGACTGCAAGAGAGCATGAAGTGGCCTGAGGACCGAGAGGATCTGGGTGGACCTGACAACCCAGAACCAAGGAGAAAGGGAGGACATTGGCAGAAGTAGTAGATGCCAGTGACCAGAGACTAGATAGCAGTCACTCTCAGCAGATGCTGATGAAAATCTGGGAATAACTACAGAGCAGATGGACTATTTTCATTGACACCGTGAAGCTGTATAAGTCTGCCAACCCCAACCTAGATGTGACCCGGGGAGAAAAGAGGAGTGTCAGAAACCTAAAATTACTAAGTTTACTCATAAGACATTAAGAAAATTGAAAGAGACTGAGTTTAACTAGGACTCGTTAAAAATAACGTTAACAGTAGAAGGGCACCTGGGTGACTCAGTCAGTTAAGCGTCTGACACTTGGTTTCAGCTCACAATCTCACAGTTCGTGGAATTGAGCCCCACATCAGACTCCATACTATCAGCTTCAGAGTCCCTCTCTCCCTCTTTCTATACCCCAACCCTGCTTGCACACTCACACATACTCTTTCTAAAAATAAATAAACTTATGAAAAAATAATGTAACAGTAGAAAATGGAAACGAACACCAAGAGGTAAAAATTAAGTCTGGTTTTAAGAAACTCAGGTTACATTTTTGTACATCTGAATTGTTGTACAGTGGATACTCAACCCTGCTATAGACAACTGCATTTTTGAAAGATCCTTTGGATTGCAGTGTAGGGATAGAATTTGATGGCACAAAGGATAAACGTGGAAGACCAGCAAGAGATGATGGTGGTTCAGATGCAGTGCGGCTGAGGAGGTAAACAGAAGCAGAGGTTAGTCAACAGACAGGTGGATAAGTGCGTAGCACCTGAAGCCGTGAGGTCATTCAGGAAGTCCACCAATCGCAAGAGAAGAAAGTCTAGAGCAAGAGTTCAGACACATACAGATCAGGGAGAGAGGAACCAGCAAAGAGGAGCAACCAGAGAGCTGGGAAGAACACCACGGAGCCTAGCACCTTAGAAGCCCCAGTAAGAAGGTTTTTAGGGTGTTGTGTAGCATGATACTGACCGAACAAGAAGAGAATTATAAAGTCTCCACTGAATTTCCTATGCATTAGGAATTACTTACTAAACTCCCCAGAGTTTTTTTAATATTAGAATAGATACAAATGGAAAAGGGGATGCAAATGTTCATTGTGCTGCATTTTGGGAGATTACACTCACAACATCTGCTAGGCTTTATCATTGGGTATAGTCTGTGTTCATATATTTTAGTGATCTCTGCAAGTTTAAAAAATTTCTTGACTAGTCTATGAAAGTTTATGGCAAATATAAAGAATTCCAACTGAGGTCACACACTGAGCCAGATATTGCTTGGTCAGTATTTAATCCCTGCAATGGTTCTAGATCCATTTCATTGTACCTTTGGATGGGCTTGTCTCACCTCAGGATAGGAAAACTCCAACCTAAGTTTCGGACTCTTGTTTTCTTTATAAAACAGCACAAGTTTGCCAATCTCCTAACTACATTTATTTTTTTAATGTTTGTTTACTTTTGAGAGAGAGGGAGACAGAGCACAAGCAGAAGAGGGGCAGAGAGAGAGGGAGACACAGAATCCGCAGCAGGCTCCAGGCTCTGAGCTGTCCACACAGAGCCCGACATGGGGCTCGAACCCACAGGCCCCGAGATCTGACCTGAACTGAAGTTGGACGCTTAGCTGACTGAGCCACCCAAACGTCCCCCTCCTAACCACATTTAAACCAGGAATTCCTACCACCCGTTCCCTATTCCTCCAGCTCTAGGGATTTTTCTCAGTTATCTTCATACACCTTCAGGCATCACAGAGTTCACACAGGTAGGCAGGTGCACACTTGGAGGAAGTAGATTATCAGTTAAATAAGTCAGCATGTACTTATTTAACTTCAGAGTTATTTGGTGTCGATTAGTGTTTTCCTCCTCAAAGAGATGTTCAACCCTATGCCATGTCATATGCTACTGTGCACTCATTTTTCTGTTACCCTAGCATACCTTCATCACACAGTAGACGTTCAGTAACTGCTTATTAATTGGCCAGAAAGCTGTTTAATTTCCTCCTTGAATTACAGTGGAACAAACTATAGTGAGCAGAGGAGTGAAAATTTGAAAGTATGGTTTTTATAAAAACAAAAAAATGTAACATTACATTCTTTATTTTTTTTTTAAGTTTATTTATTTTGAGAGAGAGAGAGCACAAGGCAGGGAGGAAACAGAGAAAGAGGGAGAGAGAGAGAATCCCAAGCAGGCTCCACACTGTCAGCGCAGAGCCCAGCGTGGGGCTTGAACTCACGAACCATGAGATCGTGACCTGAGCCAAAATCAAGAGTCAACAGTTTAACCGACTGAGCCACCCAGGCGCCCCACATTACATTCTTTAAATGTTCACGGATTTGTGTATATTATCTGATTTTAAACTCCTCCAGTCAGAAAGAAAAAAAGTTCTTATAATATATAGACGACCTGTCTCCTTAGACCAACAGGATATAACCAACCCCCGAATTTGGCACCTTGCAGTCCAAGCAGCTGCCCTCACCTGTGGTGGCAGATTTAGCTGATGCGCTCTTAGTTTAGGTTCAGCAGGCCACCCCTACAGTACTGACCTTCATGGCAAACCATGCCCCGCCCCATGAAAAATTTCACTTGGGAAAACAAAATCAAGCTCATTTACAAATAACTCCGTCATTAAAATAAGGCTAAGAGTCATCTGAAATTTTAATTCTCTCACGATTCTCACAAATCCATAGGCACCTTCAACTATTTGCTACACCGAACTCTGTTGTAAGAACTCAGTAAGCCGTAGGTGGATTATATAAAATAGCTGGGGAAACTTCTTACCTATTCTAAAGAAAGCCCTAGAAAACATGGATAGTCCAGGAAGATAATTAAGTTTTTCAAATTAATTCTAACAAGCTCTAACCTTACTCTGCAAGGTTTCTTTTTCTGGGAGACGTATCTTTTTTTTTTTAAAAAAAATTTTTTTTTCAACGTTTATTTATTTTTGGGACAGAGAGAGACAGAGCATGAACGGGGGAGGGGCAGAGAGAGAGGGAGACACAGAATCGGAAACAGGCTCCAGGCTCTGAGCCATCAGCCCAGAGCCCGACGCGGGGCTCGAACTCACGGACCGCGAGATCGTGACCTGGCTGAAGTCGGACGCTTAACCGACTGTGCCACCCAGGCGCCCCAAAAAAACATTTTTTTAAAAAAAAGGAAAAATTACAAGAATCCCACCTCTATGAGCCTACATTTATTTTTTTTTCAACGTTTATTTATTTTTGGGACAGAGAGAGACAGAGCATGAACGGGGGAGGGGCAGAGAGAGAGGGAGACACAGAATCGGAAACAGGCTCCAGGCTCTGAGCCATCAGCCCAGAGCCCGACGCGGGGCTCGAACTCACGGACCGTGAGATCGTGACCTGAGCTGAAGCGGGACGCTTAACCGACTGAGCCACCCAGGCGCCCCGGGGAGACATATCTTTTTAATGTGCACAAGTGTCGAGGTAAAATAATGTCCAAATGAAAACTGAGCATCTAGTTATGAAGTTTAAAAATAAAATAAGGTAAGCACATGAACTACTTATTTTATATCTTTGTTTTGGTAACAGTTGTAGTAAATTGAAACTGATATGAGCTAATTGTACCTGCATTTTTGTTGAGAGAAATGTAGTGTAGGATATGTGTAACTGGAGCATGGCCGTTGGGTCATAGATCCTAATAAATGCTGTTGTATTCATAAGTATACAATGACATTGCATTATTACTCCCTGAATAGTGTGGTGGGGGGGGGGGATGTTTTTCTTCTTAATTATGGTACACCTGGCGATTTGTTTTGACCACTGTGAAGAGAAGAAAAAAGATTAATTCTAGGACAAATAAATTCGGGTAACACAAAAGCATATTCTCTTTCTCTCCTTTTACAAAGAAGCTATGACTATCCAACAGGCTGTAATTTTTTAATGGGTTGCAAGGTTAACAAATAAGAATGCTATTGTAATTCCTATGCTTCATCTACGTAATATCAACAGAAAATTCAACACTAGATCAAAGCTGCCCCTTGCCGTGCACACAAAACAGTGGATATAATACAAATGCTTTTATGTTGCTTTCAGAGTAGATGTCAGGGGGGACAAAACTTACAATTTTCCATTTATTTCTAAATTTTTATGGCATTTAGATCCATGCAATAATGCTTTATATTTTCAGTTACTATGATGTAGGTTTGATCTGCTTTATTTTTAAGGACTGCCTGTCATCTTGCCATTTAATGCTGGCACCTAGAAATGCATTTTGCAAACTATCCAAGAATAGATGTCCTCCTGCATCTATAAACATGCTTACATTCATGTGAAAGCCAGGTAGTTCAAATAATGCTGGGTTATATATTTTATAGTATTATTTTTTTGTTAAGAGTAGAAGGTAAAGAGATTTCAAAAGTTGTATTGCTTCCCACCTAACACTTACCTACCTGAATTCATTTGCTATTCCTCGTTCTTCATAAGAAGTAATACCAACTCTCCAGGTCTCTTAAGAAAAAGACTCAGTATATAAAATTAAATGATTTTATTTACAATCTTACAATTCAGCGAGAATCATTTATTTTCAGTATTTAACTACATATTAAACACTGATCATATTAAACAGTTTATCTTACATAAGTTTACGCTCTGAAGTGTGGATTTTTGATGAGTTAACTGAATTAGTTCAGACAAAATTCTTGACCTAGAAGCCTTCAGTGGAAACAGCTACACTTTTCTACACTCAAATTATTTCTCCTCATTCCATATTTTGTACCTATTCTAAACTAGGAAGAACATGGAGCTAACATGGAAGCAGGAGAGTAATGAACAATGTAATCCCCCCCTCAACGTCCCATTAAAGCTTTGATTAAAATGCACACAAAAAGACCAATAATAGCAGCACTAGAAACTGAGTTTTTTCTTTACATATTTTGACACCATATTACTTAGCTACTTGAGATCAATTCAAAGAGAAATTATATAGCATAGTTTATACAGTAGTATAATCAACAAGGTAAGTTCATGTATAATATATTTATAATTTCATATCCTATAGAGAAAATAACTTTTTTCAAGTATCTAATATATTTTAAATTTTTTAAATTTTTTTAAAAATGTTTTTAATGTTTATTTACTTTTGAGAGAGAGAGAGCACACAAGTGAGCAGGGGAGGGGCAGAGAGAGAGGGAGACTCAGAATCTGAAGCAGGCTCCAGGTTCCAAGCTGTCAGCACAGAACCGGATGCAGGGCTTGAACTCACAAACTGTGAGATCATGACCTGAGCCAAAGGAAGATGCTTAACCGACTGAGCCACCCAGACACCCCTAAAATTTTTTTCTTATAACTAGACATGCTGGCCAGGCCACAAACTCCCCCAAATCATAATTGAACCAGATTACACTTTCTGACCATAATGCAATTGAGATAGAATTGAAAACCACAGATCAGCAAATTAAAAATCAATAAGATAATCTGAAGTAAAGAAATTATAATTAGAACTATAAATTATTTTGAATTAATAAAAATGAGAATAGTCACATATAAAAATGATGAATGGGAGGCAGCCAAGCCTATACTCATAGGAAAATTCAAATAATTACATGTTTTCATTATTAATTAAGAGAAAATAATGACAAAAGAATGTACGTTGAGAAATGTAAGTTGAGATTTAGAGGTAACACTCCTAAATGCAGTACTAACTAACTTAGTGCAATATTACATTAAAAGACTCTCCAAATAGAACATATTAATGTAACACAGTATCAAAAGGTCAAAAGAAAAAAGTCATCTAGATAAATGCTGAAACACTTTTCAAAAAAATACCACCTGGTCCTGATGAAAAGCAGAGCTCTTACTAAATTAAAAATAGAAGGAAATTCTTTAATAATATAAAGATATATTTCCTAAGCCAATTGTCAACATCATTGTTAGCTGTAAAACACTGGAAGCAGTTCCATTACAAAATGAGATTAAGATAAGTATTCTAGCGACACTTTTTTTTTTTAATTTTTTTTTCAACGTTTATTTATTTTTGGGACAGAGAGAGACAGAGCATGAACGAGGGAGGGGCAGAGAGAGAGGGAGACACAGAATCGGAAACAGGCTCCAGGCTCTGAGCCATCAGCCCAGAGCCTGACGCGGGGCTCGAACTCACGGACCGCGAGATCGTGACCTGGCTGAAGTCGGACGCTTAACCGACTGCGCCACCCAGGCGCCCCCTCTAGTGACACTTTTTTACATTATTTGGGAATTTCTACCTGATGCAACAGGACAGCAAACAGAAGTTTCTACAAAAGCATAACTATTGAAAACAAGAAGATAAGGTGTAAAGGCATTAGTAGACAACATGAATTTTGATCTTAAAAATGCAAAGAATGAACCAAAATGATTGGTACTAACAATAGAATTCAGCAAGGATATATAGATATGTGGGCATTCTTTCCCATAAAAAGTGTATAATGGAAAAAAGAGCTCTCTGGGAAATAATGTAAACATGACTTCTAAAATTAATTTCAAGGTTTAAAAAGAAAACCTCATGCAATCTGTATGAGATTTTCTTTAGAACATAAGAAAATGTCCCTAAGGATCATTTGTAAATTTCAGGAAAAAAGAATAATTAGAAATGAGGACTTTCTCTATTAGATAGAAAAATGAATACTATAGAGCTACAATAATTAAAATTATATGCTTCTGTTATAAAAATCAACTACATATTAATAAGACAGACAGGATACCCTACAATTGACCCTAGTATCTATAAAACCCTGCCACAAAAACCAAAACAATAAGAAATAGATGAATAATGCTTAATTGTTTTCTAATTTGGAGAGAAGAAATAAGATAATCTTACATTAAGCTGAACACCCAAATATTTCCCACATATATTAATGATTTCATTGTAAGAAATAAACCAAAAGCAACCAGATGATGGTTTCACAATCTCTTCTTAGGAAAGGATAAAACCTAAGAAGTAATAAAAGGAATTACAGAGAAAAGATGTGATAGCTTTGGACTGCATAAACATTTAAACCTTCCAGAGATTAGAAAGCATTAGAAGTTAACTAAATACAAACTGGATAAAAACCTTAGAACAAATGGAAAAGTGTTAGCATGTGTAATGCACGAAAGGCTCTTACAAATAATTAGGAAAAACGTTAACACCCCCCAATGGAAAATTGGGCACAAGACATTGATTTATTTATAGAAGAACAAATGCAAATGCCACCTAAACCTATAGATGACTACCCTAGAAATAAAAATACAAATTACAACAAAATTACTATTTTTTACTCCTCAAAATGTCAAGGACGAAAAAACATTTAACAGTGATGAGATGTGCCAATGTAACTATTCTCAAAACATTAATGGTAAGACCGCAGAGTCCAGGTTTCATGTAAAGTGATTTGGCAACACAAAAAAATGGAAATAGTTTGTATCATGGACCCAGTAAACCCCCTTATTAGGACTTACAGCCTAAGGAAATAATCAGAACTGAAAAAGAAAAATTTATGTACATGGCAAAAAATAAAATGAGGCCATAAGAAAATGTTATGACACATTCATAAGTAATGACACATTCATAGATGGAATATTAACAGTCCCCAAAATTCACTTCTCAAAGAACAACCTTGGAAAACTGCTAGCTAATCCAACTACAGGATGAAATATTACAGAACTGGAATTTGAACACTGTAAATAATCAGCCTAATCTTCCACCGTGTGAGGTGGTTCATTGACAAGAGCACCTACGTGAAAAGCTCTAGAAAAGCTGAGTGGACTGGCTGAGTAAGCAACCGCGGGTAGCGTGGGCCCTCTCCATCTTTCATTGACTTGGACCTTCAGAGTCCACTTCTGTATAAAATTAGGAATCTGAATAATGTGACCGCAGCCTGGTACAGAGCTTCCACAGCCACGTGCCGTAAGACGAGAGCGTCACCTCCAGGTATGTCATCTTTGTTCCCAGGCTGTCTTGAGTCACTGAAAGCTTGCTTGACATTTCCTCCAGCCATGCTCCTTGCTTCCTTGACATGCTCCAGTAAGGAATAATGACATTAAAAATAGCGTATTTCCCCTCACCTTCATAGGAACCACCTAATGTGTGTTATAAAGTAGGAGCAGAAGGCAACTAAAGGTTGCCTGTTTAAAATCAGATAATGTCCTTCTATTCTGTTTTCAAAAGGCCAGTCTGAGAAAGTGACTACGAACAATGAATAATTTTCTCAAATGTGGCTCTCTTGCGGAAAATTAACATAGGTTTCACCTCAGGCTATATACTTAAGTATTTTTCAGATGGATTAAGATCAATATGATCTTGAAAAATAACCAAGATGTCATTAGGGGGCCTCCAATGCCCTTCTCCAGGCAAGGAAGTGTATATTTTGGTGTCTGACCATCTCCATAGACCTGTGGCCAAACACAGGACACATGCTGCCAGTTCAGCCTGACAGTTCAGCATCCCTAACAAAGAAGGCACTCTCAAGACTCCCTCAGCACCACTGTGTGTACTCTCATTTGCCTCTGTCAGGGCACTCTGGTTTGATGATGGCGCATGAGTATGCAAGATGGCTGGGAGTAAGAACATAACCAACCCAGTAACTAGAACAAACTGGTCTTTGAGGACTAGTCCAAGACCTCAGCCTAACAAACATGCCAGCACTACACAGCAGATATGTAGTGATTGTGTCCGGGAGACAAATGGTAATCTAGAGGGCATGTACCTCGGTCCACCTACAAACAGAGCTACTTAATTCTCCTCTGTTTCTCCTGTAGCATAACTAAAAGAGACACGAGGGACAGGCTGGGGGCAGCACCTTACCTAAAACTAGAAGTATAATTTAGAAGTAAAGCCTCAACTGATGAATGGATAAAGAAATTGTGGTTTATATACACAATGGAGTACTACGTGGCAATGAGAAAGAATGAAATCCGGCCCTTTGTAGCAACATGGATGGAACTGGAGAGTGTGATGTTAAGTGAAATAAGCCATACAGAGAAAGATACCATATGTTTTCACTCTTATGTGGATCCTGAGAAACTTGACAGAAACCCATGGTGGGGGGGGGGGGGGGGAAGGAAAAAAAAAAGAGAGGTTAGAGTGGGAGAGAGCCAAAGCATAAGAGACTCTTAAAAACTGAGAACAAACTGAGGGTTGATGGGGGGTGGGAGGGAGGGGAGGGGAGGTGATGGGCATTGAAGAGGGCATCTTTTGGGATGAGCACTGGGTGTTGTATGGAAACCAATTTGACAATGAATTTCATATATTAAAAAAATAAAAATTAAAAAAAATAAAAAGTAAAGGCTCAGTTTTAAAGGTTCTGGATATTTGTGCAATATGCCCAAATCAGAGAGTGGCAAAAAGCTTAAAAGCCCATGAGCTACAGAACAAGTACAGGTGTAAGTTGCCTCTAGGGCATCAGTGTTTGGTTGGTAGAGAAGAAGGAGCTAAAGGAATGGCTTGAACAGTCCCATATGGGGACAGGGGCCCATAGCTGCCTATCGAGAAGGTCAGAGGAAGCCTGTGAGTCAGATCCAGTGAACGGTAAGGCATCCCCAAAGTGTTAAGGACAACTCAGAGTAGGAGAAGCACCTATCTTACAACCCTTCACCTCAGGTAGACTCCAGAGAACACAGATAGACCATAGAGCAAAGCAAGTAGCCAAATGCAGGGTAACCATGAGACATGAAAGTGGCTCCAGGAGCTCAGAGCACGAGCAGTGCAAGGCAGAGAGGAGCAGTATGGAACTGAACTGGCATACAAGTTCAAAACCTGTATCCAGTCTCTTCCAGACTGGCTAGACTGGCCAAAGGTCAAATGAGAGGAAAGGCAGAAACAGAAGCTTCTGGAAGGCAAGTCGCAACCCTGACTGTGTGACTCCTGCCCTTAACATTCAGCAATGAATATTCCTCCCTTTTAAGATTTCCTGTAGGTCAACTATATAAATATAAATATAAATATAAATATAAATATAAATTGCTTAAAGTTCACAGACTGTCAGCAGTATGTGGAAATTTACAAAAAAAAACCTAAAAACTTGACTTCTTAAAGCAGAAACTACAATACCATATAAGGGCATTCCTGTTCTGCTAATATCTGATTTAGACATGACACACAAATTATACTCTGAATGCATACTTAAGTAAAATAGTTAATTATCATTAAAATAAGAATAATACTGAGATACAGTTTTCTAAAGCAAATATTACCAATGAGTTTTATGCTTTCTTCCAAATGAAAAATGTTGAGCTGTTTGTCCTTTCCTTATTCAAAGAAATGTGCATTCCCCGTGAACTAAAACACCTAAATTAGTAACAGAACTATAATACAAATAAATACTTTACCTTCTGGCTATTTAATATAGCAATAACCTTTACAAGCTAATATTTATCAGGCACATCACACAAAAGAGTCACAAACCTAATTTTGCTACTGCCAACATTGATATGCTGCTGCTAATTTGGGATTACAAATGTTTATGTCACTTTTGTAATTAAGGGGTTAGAATGACGTTAGCAGACAGTGTTTGTACTCCCCCTAAAAGAACAAAAATTTAGAGGGCAAAATCAGCTTGCCTTTCTGGAATATTTGTATGCTGATAAGCTCATGGGAAGTTTGCTCTTCAAAAATACAAAACATTCTGGAGAAATTTAATTTGAATTCAATCAGACCCTGTTGAACACACTCATCAATAATTTTCACTTACTGGCTGCCCACTTTGCATGGCAATATCTTAAGTGAGACACCTTTTTAAGAACATTCAGCCCTCTCCTTCAGATTATCCTGGTGAAGGAAAAAAAGTCAATGAACTAACATTAGAGCAGATACTGCAAGGTATAAGAATTAAACAAAAATTCTGAAAATTCAACTCATTTTGACATTTTTTATCTCGATAATACACACACACCCATGTGCATAGTTATAATTTTACATAAACGAAGTGTAAAAAAACTAAAAGGTTTTTTTTTCTGTTTCCTTCCCCCTTTTCTCTCTCCCTAGCCCACATTACTTCCCCCTCAAGGGAACCTTTATTAATAAAGCATGTATTCTTTCATAGCTTTTGCAGATCTATATACATGTATTTACACACACATACACATGCATTGTTTTTATATAAATAGGATCATAATAGAAATACTTATACATCTTGCTTTTCTCCAATTCCTTAGCAGGAATCCCTGCACATCAGCCGGAAGAGCTATAATTCATTACTGGCAATATAATATTGCATGTGTTGGATAACATGCTTTATATAAGCTTTGCTCTATTGTTAGAGATTCACTTTGTTTCAGCTTTTTGCCACTGTGAGAAATGTTACATCTCTGAAAATGTCCTTGTATGCCAGGATTTTAGTTTTGTGAGTAAGTTCCTGGGTAGGATTCTTGAGTTGAAAGGTATGTTTGGTTCTGATAAACTGCTTTCCCAAAAGGCCCTAACAGTTGACATTTCTTCCAACACTTTGTGAGAACATACTTTTTCTGACATCCGGTTCAGTACTGTTCTCATTCTTTTTAATCTTTGCTAATGTACCTGAAGTAAAATGATATGCTGTCATTATTTTAATTTCTATTTCCTTGTCTACTAGTACTTACTGTCTTTTTGGATTTGTTCATCCTGTATTTCCTGCTTAACTCGTTTGCCCTTTTTTCTGTTGGTCTGTATTTTTGTAGTCATTTTGTAGCACTTTCATGTATTAGAAACACCATCCCTTGATTTCTCATCTGTGTTGTAAATATAGTTTTCCAAATCTATCATGTGTCTTCTGACTTTGTTGCCATATGAACGCTTTTATCTATTTTTCATAGCCAAATATGTCTACTTTGTAATGACTTCTGAATTTTAGTTAAGACATTTGTACCCCTGGATTGTTCCTGAAGCCCTCTGGGTTCTCTTTCCAGAGTTTTCTTCACTCCCCTATTTGCACTTGTCTTTAAAGCATCAGGAATTATTTTTCTGAACAGTGTCAATGGTGACCCAGTTAACAAAATTCAATTTCCACTGTGTCTCTAATAAGGTAGAATGGAATCCATCTAACCTCTTAGCATCTCCAAATACCTACCACTTGCAGAACAACCATGAAAGGCAGGAAGACATCAAAACCTAAGTCATGATCTCCACCACCCAAAAACCTATGGCCACACTATAAAAAAAAAAAAAAAAAAAAAGAAAAAAAGAAAAAAAAAAAAAACCACAGGTAAAAATAGTGATATTTTATGTTTTGCTTCGGGCTGCATAACAGCATTCCACAGGCTGGGTGGCTTAAACAACAAATTTATTTCCTCATAGTTCTGGAGACAAGAAATCCAAGATCAATGTGTTGGCAAGGTTGGTTTCTTCTGAGGCCACTCTCATTGGTTTCTGGATGGCTGTCTTCTCCATATCTTACATGGTCTTCCTTCTGTTGTGAGTCTGTGTCGTAACGTCCTCTTACAAGGACGCGGTCATATTGGATTAGGGCCCACCCTTGTCACATCCCTTCAGAGACCTTTTCTCTAAATACAGCCATACTCTGAAGTACTGGGGGTTACGTCTTCAACATATGAATTTTGAGGGGGCATCTCAAATGATCTATATGGCCTGTAAGTACTATTGGTATTCCCTGAGAGGGGGAATCACTGGACGGTAAGTGAGAGCTTCTTGGAAGAGCTAGCACTGGAGACAGGCACTGGAAGCATACTTCAGATTTCAGTGAGGCTGTGGAAAGCTTTTCTATGAGAAGATTAAAATAAGCAGAGTGATAGCTATAAACATGGTGTGTCAGGTTCCAGTGAGGTAAGTCGGCCAGAGGAGATAGTTCGTGCTGGGGAGAAGCGGGTGATAAAATCGGAACTGCTGAGATTGTAAGTAATCTGGATTTAGGAGAAGTTTAGCCTTAATCAAAGAAGCAAAAAAAGCATCATAAATTTCTGGGTAATGAAACTTCGTAATTAACATGATATTTAAGGAAGAGAAGTCTGGTCTTCATTTGTGAGATGAAGCATGGAGAACAGATTAAGACTCTGCCACAATTATTAAATGAGAAGCTTAGCCCAGAGTGGTAGCAATGGTAGACAAGAAGAAATTGTGGGTGAATATTAGACATGTCAAAAAATGTATCAAAAAAATGACAAGTTGATTGATGATGGTCTGTTTATAGGAAAGGAACAAGAGGGATAAGGCAAAGGTGGTATCAGTATTTGCTGGGGTTGGGGGGAGAGCTGCAGAAACAATGGTGCCAGGCCATTAAGCTTGTGGTATACAGAATCCTAGATGGAGAAGAAAAGTGACCACCGGTTCATTTGAGCCTGAGAGTTTGAGATGGAAGTACTGAATAGGAAATGAGAAATTGGGGCAGGAGCTCTGACAGGGTGAGAACACCCAACATGAGCTGGGTATCAGACCGTCATCAGTATTGAGTACCCTGTGGGAAATTCAAGAAACAAAGAGGGGAGTGATTCAGTCTAGGAGGCAAAGCAATTATTTACTCATCCAGCAAAATTTTCTTAAGGACCTATCTGCCGAGCACTTCCTCATGTGCCAGGAATACAGTGGTAAATAAGAGAAGGGGTGTCCTCTTCAGAAACCTCATCCTCAGCCATGAAGGCCAGGGATGGTCAATAATGTTAAATGATGAAGAAGTCAGCCATAGAGGGACAGATAAAGGGCCTTTGTATTTGTCAATAGAGTGGTCACCCTTGACTTTCTAGAAGGCAGTTTCAATAGTTTTGGTAGTAGAAATCAGATTGAATGGGGAACATTTGGTGAGACAATGGAGCTAAGAGCAAGACTGTTTATTCCCAGAATCTGTTTTGTTTTCCACTCCCCTGGCACTTATTCAGATTCTTTGCCACCTTCAGTTTGATTAATTTCTGTTACAATAGTAATCCTCTGATATTTCAATTCGGACTCTAAATAACATTAAAGTCAAGTTAAAATGTAGTCACAGATCAGTTTCATGCTTCTAAAAACATAATAACTCCATACTATATTTTTATGTTTTTTGCTATTCAGACTCAAATGAATAATATAAGTGGATATCACCAATACATTTTAAAATGGTAAGACTTTGCAAGAGCCATGGAAGCTTTTTAATAATCAGCACTGAGAAAGATGATTAGCAAAGAGAAAGAAAAAAATAAAAAGACCATCACTTGAAGTGGTGGCAAGAATCCAGCTTTTACTGTCTTTCCTTGTGCCTGGGACAGTCTAGGACAGGATCAGACAGGGCTCAGATATTTGGATTCCCTCCACCTCCTCTGTCTATTCCTGTGAAGAAGAAGGGAAAGAGAGAACAGAAGGTGATGCAGAAATAATGTGCAGAGTTTGGTTGGAGAATGGTTTCACTCTTCTAGTCTATTACTAATCTCTATTAGCATGGTCTCATTAACAAAGATTTCGTGTTGTTTTGTCTTACTTGAAAGAGAACAGGAACGTCTGGTTGTCATATGTAACATTTCATGTTTCTCTGATTGCTCCATGCATTACACCTCTCTGAAATACTCACAACTAGCTGATCTGTGTCATCCAGCAATTTCCCATAGATCTTGAAATGAATGAGCTGGATTATGTGAGAATATGAATGCTATAGGTTCACCTAGTACATTGGGCATGAGACTAGGAAGGTAGACATCTGTGTGAGTCTCTATCCCGGTTAAAACTGATCGGCACTACCAGTCACGGTTGTTAACACATAGTATAGATATTCATTGATTTGATTCTGTTTGACTTGATTTGGTTAGCATAGTTTGGAGAAATTCAGTTTCTCTGTGTTTCTACATCTAGATTAGGAATCATTCCTGCCCCTGTATTATACGACATAATGATCTATAACTGCCTTTAAGTCCAGCTAAGAAATGTATGCTCAGGTGTATGTTGAATATAAGTCATTCTCCAATAAGCACCCATACTCTACTCCCACCCTGATTCTGACATATCCATTGAACGGACATTTCTGCACAAGTCCAATCAGGGGATGCAGTGGTCAAAACAGACAGAAATACTTCAGGAGAGGCTCATTAGCTCTATAAATGTGAAGCCAAGTATACAGATCGTCAGAAGCTCTGATGATGTTGCTACGGCTTTGAGAATTTGGCTATACTGACAGAGTAGAAAAAGACAACAAACTTTATTCTTTCTTGGTAAAGGTTTTTAAAGTTAGGGCTGAAGATTCGAATAGTTTGGGGTTCTACATTTATAAGGGAGTCAAGCCTGAAAATGAGCTGTGTTCTTGTTTGGACGTAACATAGGAGATGGTCCTTGAAGTGGAGAATGTGCAGTGCTTAGACGGATGGGTCACTGTGTAAGGCTGGTGGTTGGGGGAATGACAGCAAGATTCTATTGGTATAATGCCCTTTTTTTAAAGTTTTTATTTAAATTCCTGTTAGTTACCATACAGCGTACTATTAATTTCAGGGGTACAATATAGTGATTTAACACTTCCATACAGCACCTGGTGCTCATCACAAGTGCACTTCTTAATCCCCATCACCTATTTCACCCCTCCCACCCTCCCCTCTGGTAACCATCAGTTTGTTCTGTAGAGTTAAGAATCCATTTCTTGGTTTGCCTTTCTCTCTCTCTCTCTTTTTTCCTTTTATCATTTGTTTCTTAAACTCCAATGTAAGTGAAATAATATGGTATTTGTCTTCTCTGAACGACTTATTTTGCTTAGCATAATACTCTCTAGTTCCACTCATATTATTGCAAATGGCAAGATTTCATTCCTTTTCATGGCTGAGTAGTAGTCAATTAAATCTACATCTATCATATAGATATAGATATAGATATAGATATAGATATAGATATAGATATAGATATAGATATAGATATAGATATAGAAAGATATCTTTATCCATTTATCTATCAATGTACACTTGGTTGTTTCCATAATTTGGTTATTGTAAATAATGCTGCTATAAGCATCAGGGGGTGCATGTGTCCCTTTGAATTTGTATTTTTGCATTCTTTCAGTAAATACCCAGTAGTGCAATTGCTGGATGGTAGGGTAGTTCTACTTGTAACTTCCTGAGGGAATGCTATACTGTTTTCCAGAGCAGCTACACCAGTTTGCATTGTCACCAACGGGGCAAGAAAGTTCTCCTTTCTCTTTTCTCCTTTCTCCACATGCTCATTAACACCTGCTGTTTCTTGTGTTGTTGATTTTAGCCATTCTGATAGGTATGAGGTGATATCTCATTGTAGTTTTGATTTGCATTTCCCTGATGGTAAGTGATGTTGAGCATCTTTTCGTGGGTCTGTTGGCCGTCTGTATGTCTTCTTAGGGAAAATGTCTATTCATGTCTTCTGCCCATTTTTAATTGGATTATTCATTTGTGGGGTATTGAGTTTTAGATATATTTTGGATACTAACTCTTTATCAGATATGTCACTTGCAAATACCTTCTCCCATCTTTTTCCCATTGAGTACTCTTTCCTGCTTTGTCAAAGATTAAATGACCCTATAATTCTGGGTTCCATTGATCTATGTGTCTGGTTTTGTGCCAGTACCATACTGTTTTGATTACTACAGCTTTGTAAGATAACTTGAAGTCTATAATTGTGATGCCTCTGACTTTGCTTTTCTTTTTCAAGGTTGCTTTGACTATTCAGGGTCTTTTGTAGTTCCATACAAGTTTTAGGATTATTTGTTCTAGGTCTGTGAAAAATTCTATTGGTATTTTGATAGAGATTGAATTAAATGTGTAGATTGCTTTCGATAGTAGACATTTTAACAATATTTTTTCTTCTAATCCATGAGCATGGAATGTCTTTCCATTTTTTGTGTGTTCTCCTCAGTTTCTTTCATCACTGCTTTATAATTTTCAGAGTACAAGTCTTTTACCTCTTTGTTTAGGTTTATCCCTAGGTATCTTATTAGTTTTAGTGCAATGGTAAATGGGATTGATTTCTACTAATTTCTCTTTCTGCTGCTTCATCATTGGTGTACAGAAATGCAACAGATTTCTGTACATTGATTTGTATCCTGAAACTTTACTGAATTCGTTTATCAGTTCTAGCATTTTTTTGGTGAGTCTTTCAGGTTTTGTACAGAGAGTATCCTGTCATCTGGAAGTAGTGAAAGTTTTACTTCTCTTTTGCCAGTTTGGATGCCTTTTATTTCTTTTTGTTGTCTGGTTGCTGTGGCTAGGACTTGGCAGTACTATGTTGAACAGCAGTGATGAGAATGGACATCCTTGTCTTGTTCCTGATCTTTCTTAGAGGAAAAGCTCACTTTTTCCCCATTGAGGATGATATTAGCTGTGGATTTTTTATATATGACCATTGTTACATTAAGAATATGCTCCCTCTAAACCTACTTAGTTGAGAGTTTTTATCATGAATCAATGCTGTACTTGGTCAAATGCTCTTTCTGCATCTATTGAAATGATTATATGGTTCTTATACTTGTTTTTATTGATGTGACGTATCGCACCGATTGATTTGTGAATATTGAACCACCCTTACAGCCCAGGAATAAATCCCAGTTGATCGTGGTGAATTATTTTTTTTAATGTATTGTTGGATTCAGTCTGATAGTATTTTGTTGAAGATTTTTACATCTGTGTTCATCAGAGATAATTGGCCTGTAGTTCTTTTCATTTGTGATGTCTTTATCTAGTTTGGGTATCAGGGTAGTGCTGGCCCCATAGAATGAATTTGGAGGTTTTCCTTCCTTTTCTATTTCTTGGAATAGTTTAAGAAAAATAGGTATTAACTCTTCTTTAAATAATTGGCATAATACTCCTTTTTTTAATTTTTTTTAACGTTTATTTATTTTTGAGACAGAGAGAGACAGAGCATGAACAGGGGAGGGGCAGAGAAAGAGGGAGACACAGAATCTGAAATGGGCTCCAGGCTCTGAGCTGTCAGCACAGAGCCCCAACACGGGGCTCGAACTCACGGACCGTGAGATCATGACCTGAGCCGAAGTCGGACACTTAACCAACTGAGCCACCCAGGCGCCCCGGCATAATACTCCTTTTTAAAGATTTTTCTGGCAGCTCTGACTCCTCTCCCCTTCATTCTCTGAACTGCTGCACACTATTCCATACTACCAAGGCATGCATTTCTTTTCTTCCCCTTTTTTCCTTTCCCTTACCTCTCAAAGCCCCAGACCACCAGACAATCAGAAGGAACACAGGGTAAGAAATATGATAAGGGTTGGTTGGGGGCGCAAAGGTATTTCCTCTTTCTCCCAGCTTGAGCCCCAGTTGTGTGTAAGTAATTTCTTATTTACCCCAAAAGGAAAACTTGCTTGATAAGTCTTTGTAATTGAATACTTGTTTATGATCACCTTTCTTGTAGGTATCTCTAAAGAAGAAGAGCCAAAAATATTGAGGCCCCCAAGACGGCCCCGGAAACCCAAAACATTAAATAACCCTGAGGACTCCACATACTATTATCTACTACATGTAAGTGGCTCACTCTTACCATCAGATGGGAGCCATTGCAGCCACGAAAGCCCCTCTTGCACATGGTCCAGGCCTCTCCTACAGTCCTGTAAACCCCCTGTCCTCCAGTAGTCTTCTCTGCTGGCCTGCTAATTGAGCTGAGATGCAAATACCAACCCAGAAAGAGAAGTGCATCAGAACAGGAGCTCTGTAGAGAGGGACTTTGGGTCAAAAGGCAAGTTTTAGGGAAAGAAGAAGAAAGGAAAAGAGGAAGAAAGAGACGTTTACTTGAGCACCTTTTAAATTCTAGCACTAGAGGTGTTCATATACACTGTGACATCTAATCCTATGAATAGCCCTTAAGGTGGTGTCCCCATCTCACTGGCGGGACTACCCAGGTAAGCACTCCATAGCTATTGGGGTCTTTAGCTACACCGAGGTCTTCTGACTGTACAGCTCCTGCTTACTCCCTGTAACATGAGGCCTCACTGGTCCCACCCCTGCCAGTCTGCCCTTCCTCTCCTGTTCCTGCTCTCTGCAAATGCCCCATCATCCATTGGTGATCCAGACCAAGAACATGGGAGTCATCCTGGATCTTTCACTCTCTCTCATTCCTGACATCCAATCTGTTGCTCTAAAGTATGGCTTCTACTGACCAAGGCTCACTCCTATTCATGCCCTGCCTCTGACCTGACAGGCAGCACTCTACGTTAGACCATCATTATCCCCCACCTAGAATATTTCAGGCTTCCAAGCTCAGCTTCTTCAGCCGCTATCAAAATGTTTCTCTAAACCTTCTTGTGATTGCGCTCCTCCCTTGATGATCCCTCTAATAGCTTGGCAGTTCCTTCAGCGCAAAGTCCAGATGCTGTGGAGGACCTCCTCCTTGGACCCAGGACTACTCTTCAGCCCCCTCTCCAGGCTCCCCATGTCCACTTAGCCAAAGTTAACTGCTAAAACCCTGCCAGCGAGTGCCTTTCTCTCATGCCCCTCAGTCCTTTGCACCTGCTGGTCCTTCCTTCTGCAATACTTATTCACTCTTCCACTCCCACTGCCGCAGAGAGAGAACACCGGTTCTCCGTGCCCCCACTGCACCCAGAGAATGTTTCCCACCAATTGGAATTAAGTTTCCCAGCTCCTGGGCAGAAGATGGAGCTCCCACTTGCTTTCTAAGTCAAACGGTCTCCTCCTCTTCCCTTCTCTCTGGTGGTTTCTCCCTATTGTCTTTGGAAGGCTCCTCTCCACCTTGGTGTTGCCTAGAGTTCAATCTTGGGCTCTCTTCCCCTCTCTTTACCTTTGGACAATCTCATGACCTCAGTTCTACTGATTCCTGAGTCTATCTCTGGCTATATCTCTCTCTCTAGCTCCATACTCAAATGTCAAACTGGCTAATGTTTGTTTTACATCCTCTACATGGGTGCACATAGGCATCTGTCCGTCTGCATGTGCATGCGTGCATGCACACACACAGGCACACACAGCTTTATTGAGATATGTCACATGCTATACAATTCACTTATCTAAAATAGACAACTAAATGGTTGTCGTTATATTCAGGGATGTACAGCCATCACCACAATCAAGTTTAGAACATTGTCATCACCCCAAAAAGAAACCCCATGCCCATTAGCAGTCATTCCCCACCCACACCCTCCAGCCACAAGTAACCACTAATCTACCTTATGTCTCTGTTAGATTTGCCTATTCTGAACGTTTCATATAAATATAAATGTGCCGCACATGGTCTCTGTGAATGAATGACTGACTTTTTATGAACTAGTAATCGGAATATTATCCTGACTCCTCCCCTTTCTCATCTAGCATATCCAAGAATCTACTCTCATATCTCTTGAACTTCTGTTCTTCTCCACATCCTCAGCCCACAGCCTCCTCAGGCCAGCATTTCTAGTTGATATTTCTGCATCCCTCCTCTTACTGTTCTCTTGTTTTGCTCCCCTTCTCACTCATGCATCTTTCACATGGTAGCTAGAGTTGTGTTCTTGAAATTAACGTCTGATCATGCCACCCCTCTGATGGAAAACCTTGTAATCACTTCCTAGTGTCCTGTGATAGAGGGGCTGGGCAATATCAGGGCCTTGCTTACCTTTCCTTTACCTTCCTGTACCTCCTGATACTCATTCACCCCTCCTTACTCTCCACTACAGCCATTCCCTCCTGTTAGCCTGTACCTGTTCTTCACGTTGTCCATAGGCATTTGTCCCTGAACATGCTCTGTCCTCAGACTAAAACCCACTTCTTTTTCTATTCTCACTTTCTGGGGACAAAACGTCCCCAACCTACATGTCTTTTTCTTCAGGAAGCCTTCCTAATACTCCCAAATCCCAAAGGAGCTTTTCCTGTGTCCTTCCTAAGTGGCCCATACTTCCCTGTCACCATGCTGTATCCCACCAAAGAGTGACTGATGTGGTTTCCAGGAGGTCAAGGAGTTTGCCCTTACATTTAGCCTGCCACATAGTATGCATGCAATAAGTATTCGTGGCACAAATGAATGCAATGAAATTTGAGTAAAATACAATTAGAAGTAAATTAAGGAAGTGAAAATTCCAGATAGCTGCATTGGGCTGTTACTTGATAAAAATCTTGATTACAGATTTTTTTCTACACTGCCCTCCCCCAGAAGGAAGTAGATAGCCTGACATTTGTTTATGTAGTTAAATAGAGAGAAGAGCAGAGAACAAGATTAGAAATTACTAGACATTCCCTATTAACCCTGAATATAAGTGGTAAATGATGCTCAGTGACCTTTATTAACTACATCTCAAATGACAATTGACCATGAGGGCTTCACCAACAGACGCCATCCTTGATATGAGAATTTATAAGACCTTGAGATAAGGTGAAATGTCCATTGCTAACAACCACCGTTTCAGTGAGAATCATGCAACAGATTGAGCCTCACAAATGAGTCCCTGCCCTCAAGAAGTTTACTTCACTTTTGTACTATTCTTTTTTTAAGTGAATATAAAGGGTTTGATAGATCTCAAATTACTAGTGACTGAAATTCTGTTTATAGCCACGAGTCTTGAAATCTGTGGCTGCAGTGAAAAATAAACCACGGAAAACCAGGAGATTAGTATAAATAACAGCACACCATGCGTTCCTATTTATCTGGCCCTTATCCAAATTTGGGTCATTACACATAGTGGGATCTGTAGCTGTGATAGGGCCCATGCCCTTGAACCATCAAAACACTGTCTATAATTTTAGCTGGGCTGTAGTTGCATGGAAATGGGCACCAGTGGGCAGAGTGGGCTATGGCCAGGCAAGAACACAGAAAGGGTGGCGGCGGGCAAGGGGAACATGGATGGGGTAGTGCCCACTCCTCCTGCTGCTGCAGCCTCCTGCCAGTACAGGAGCACTGAATGCAACCAAGAGGTCAAGGAGTAGTGCCGAGACCATAACCACGGAGTGCTGAAGGTAGCTATCTGCGAATCCTACCAGACACCTGTAGGCAAATACATTGAGTATGATCCTGTTATCATCTTGACTAATGCCATTTTATGCAAAGCCCAGACCTACAGATGAATTCTTTTCAGGACTAAAATAAACACACCTGGGAAACTCTGCATATTTTGTTTGCTTTGTGAAGTGTACCTGAGGCGGTGGCCGCTTCAGGATTCAGACCAGAACACTGATCCTGACGACTCCATCGTGGAGCGGGATTTCCATAGAATGTTTGCAATTGTTTCACTAGAACAAATTGCCTTTTTTATTGGCATTTTTACTTTCCTGTGGGTACAACGACCAAGTGATGACAGTGAAAAAACAAATAAACCCAACTTCATTTTCGTGTTGCTGCTGAAAGCACGATTATCATCTAGCAATGGAAAACTCTTGCTGATTGCAGCCGTCATTTGGGAACATGACCACACACTCCTGTGCCTCAGACTCATTAAAATATTTGTCCTAATATTAAATTTTCAGGCAGTTAGACTGACCCTGAATATCAAATGAAAGCTCCCCTTGGCCATCCTGAGCCGCTTACTGGTGGAAAGCACCATGGATGTGTAGGAAGTGATTGTGCCATCTATAAATCTCCAGACTTGAAGACATGTATTCTTTATTATCTGTCGCATGACCAACTGCATCCAAAATAGAGAAGACCTAAAATCCAAACCAGGCTCCTCATTTCTGTTGAACAAAATGAAGCAAAGATTTGGGTACACTTCCTGAAAAAGAAAGCAATGGTTATGGCATTGAAAACCCCTAAAATTGCTACACCTCACCCAACCCCCCCCCCCAACCATGTAAGAAACAGCCAAACCACATACAGATACACAAGGACACAGGGAATGTTGCTGTAGGGAATGAGGTATGCAACAAGTGAAGATTTATATTTATACACAACTTCAGGTAAGCATTTGAATTGAAGAAGGAACATGAATTCATAACGTGCACATGCAAAGATCTATGTTTCAAAAAAAACCCACTTTCTGTAATTTCAAATGGCATTCATGAAACTCTTTCTAAAATTATTTCTATTTCAGAAATCTAGAAATTCAGAAATAGAAATAAATTTCTATTATACTACACATGTTAAACCTTTTCTTGATGACCCAAGGCCAATGTACGGAGCAAAAACGTTTGGATTTATTTAGATTCATGAGGTAGCACCCCATCTCTCTGCATTCTCCTGGCCCTGCTTCATTTTCTGCCTTAAATCAACACCAGCACTCTTCTGACAGTTGATGCTCTTAATCTCTTACATCTAGCAGATGTTGCTATCCTGTGTCCAAAATCAGGATGAGCTGAGCCTAGCGTGCCCAGAGGACCTGGGCGGAGCACACACACGCCCTGTTGTTTCCGCCCTCCCTCGGTGCCTGCTCCAGCGCAGAGCTGTGCAGCCATCACAAAAAGTGACTCGGGGCCAACAGTTCCCTCACAAAATGAGTAACTAAACACAGTCCCATCAAAGGTCCTTCTGGTTTTACTCTTTTCTCCAGGACCTTTCCGAAACCGATAGGTAGGTAGTAGGGGTAGGTAATTGGGCCGCTCCAGTGTGGGGTTTTTTTCTTTCTGTGTTTTGGCTTTCTTCATCCTTGTGAGTCCCCCTAAGTAAATAAAGTGTTAGTGTTTTTCCAAAAGGAATGTAAGATTGTACCCACCAGAATGTAGCAAATATGAATTTTATTTTACTCTATTTCTTCCTTTTTTTATTTTTTATTTTTTTAATTTTATTTAAGTCCAAGTTAGTTAACATACAGCGTAATAATGATTTCAGGAGTAGAATTCAATGATTCATCACTTACACACAATACCCAGCGCTCATCCCAGCAAGTGCCCTCCTTAATGCCCATCACTCATTTAGTCCAGCCCGTACCCACCTCCCCTCCACCAACCCTCAATTTGTTCTCTACATTTAAAAGTCTCTTATGATTTGCTTCCTTCTCTCTTTTTATCTTATTTTCCTTCATTTCCCCTTTGTTCCTCTGTTTTCTCAAATTCCACATATGAGTGAAATCATATGATATTTATTTTTCTCTGACTTGTTTCGCTTAGCATAAATCACTCTAGTTCCATCCACGTTGCAAATGGCAAGATTTCATTCTTTTTGATCACCGAGTGATATACGGACGTGAATTTTAAAGTTCTGTCATAAATGTATTTCTTTGCATCAAGTGGGGGGGAGGGGCTGTCGTGTAGCTAACTGAGAAACAGGTTCTTCAGAGTCCATCGGGCGAAGACCTCTGACTTCCAAAGTCCTCCTCAAGAAATACCCTCCCCAGAATATCTTCTCCTTGTACCCCCTCTCTCTCTCTCTCTTCTTCAGTTCTATAAGAAACTGACAGGATATTTACTTCTCTATTTTCATTTCAAATTTCAAGTCAGTGATTTATAATTTCAAAACTACAATCGAGGGGTGCCTGGGTGGTTCAGTCGTTAAGCGTCTGACTCTTGGTTTCAGCTCATGGTTTCATGGGCTCGAGCCCTACATCGGGCTCTACACTGACAGTATGGAGCCTGCTTGGGATTCTCTCTCTCTCCCTGTCTCTCGGCCCCTCCCCTGCTCACGCTGTCTCTGTCTCTCTCGAAATAAATAAATAAAAATAAATTTTAAAAAAACTATAATTGAAAACATTGTTTGTCTTAGCAATAAACGCCACTAATATAAAGTCCCAGGTGGTAAAATTAGTATTCAGTCCTCTCCCTTGAGGGTACAGTTTCGTGCTTCCCTTTTGGCACCAGCTGCCAGGACACTAAGACAAATGTAAGGCCCCATCCTAACACACTCTTGACCTCTTTGTTCCTCATTTACAACTTCTACTTTATCACCTTAGTTGTGTAATTGCTTCCATGATAAACCACCTTAAATAATTTTGGGGAAAATATATTAATGAATTATATTTCATTGGAATATTCTAGCACAGGCAAGAGTGAAATAAAGCAGAAGACCGGACTGTATTTCCTCTTCTAAGAATTCCTGTAACTGGGAACCAAATTATATACACCATTTCCCAGAGGGAAATGCTGGTCCAGAATAAAAAATGGTCCTTACCAGCTTGCAAATTCAAGGGCAGAACGTTATTTGATTTGTGGTGGTATAAAGGGGACCTCTGTCACTCAACATAGTGCCAATCATTTAAGCATAACTTTGGATTATAGAAAATTGTTACTGAGAACAAGAGACATTTTTTTTTTCAGATAACAGATCAAGGAGGAAGGACCTCTGTCATATTAAAACAACAACCACAACAAATACTACCTGGGTTCCAGGGATCATTGACTAGACTGCTGGGGTCCATTGTATCTATGGTGGTAATATAATTATTTGTATGCACCTCCCAGCCCAAGGCATTGGATCAGGAATGTAATAGGAAATGGGAAGGAGGGCATGAATGTAATTGATGTCCTGCCCCTTAACATGGTTACTTCTTGAATGGTCCACTCTCAGACTTGATGCATTTAAGCATTCCTTCTACCTCGTCCACCCACTAAAATACCAACCAATAAGAATAAGTGAAACATGAACTGTTTGATTTATCCAACATTTTAGTGTATTACAAATGCTAAATCGTGAGAAAAAATGAATGTGCCTAAAAAATACTAGATAAAACCCTCAATATTTACAAACAATTATCAGCTGCCATTTTTATTATCTTGCCATTTTTATATGGTGCCAGCCAACTTGATATCTGCATTAGGGTTTCCACACTTACAGTATCTTCAGCTTGTTCAAGGTGAGTGTCCTGTTTGTTCTTTCAGCCTAAAAGACATATATGCTCTTGCAACATATAATAGGTGAGCTCAAATATCTTGAGGCAGCTGACAGTGAAACGCATTACTAATGTTACAATATAAAAGGTGATATTGCTTTGTATGTAAGATACCATTTTGTTAGTGTTCAGATTGAAGTATTGATTAAAAGGTATCTAATTAAATCTAGACCTACATATTCTAATTTCTGCCTTGATACATAAATTCTCAACCGTGAAAACATTTTACAAATGAACATACGTATCCTCTAGTCTGTTACTTTTATACCGTAAATGGGCTCTTAGTAAGTCACACTTCCATTCTTTCGTGGACTATTGCACCTGCCTTCACTGTCCACCCACCTGCTTTACCAGCAGACAAAGATGACGTATAAGCAAGATGTCAAAGCCACCTAATCAGCTTGCCTAAATCACAGCGCATTTGTGATGGAGAGATGGGTTTTCCAGGAATTCTGACATAATTTTTCCCATTTATAGGTAGATAGACCTTAGGTAATCTTGTGTATACTGGTCACTGTGTGGTAAGCTCTTTTCGGCATGGAACGCAAAGATTATTTGCAATCCGGTAAAAACATAATCACAAATACATAATTAATAAAATTTGAGTGAATTATATTTCATTAGATTTTTAAAACATTGTGTCCATTTGCTTATTTCCAAATTGGCTTTATAAGAACAAATGTATTTATATATTAATATAGTAATTATATCGGTTACATTACATTAATCATAATATACTGATTTTTAACTTTTTTCTATTGCTTTTAGAAGTCAATCCAAGAAGAAAAACGAAGACCAAGGAAAGATAGGTAATTATTACTTCTAGATTTCAGTGTCATCTTATCAAACCAAAATATAAATCCATGTGTTCAAATTATGACTGAAAATCATCTATTTTTTTAAAAAAATCACCTATTTCATATGTGTAGATTTGGAAAGTAGCATGCTCTCATACATTAATATGATGAATATGTGGTTTATATATAATTTAGAAGATCTCACCTATTGGAAATATGTTGAGCTAGCACAGTATGAGGCATACATTAAGAACTCAAATAGTTTGTGAATGAATTGTACTGTCCCAATTCAGAATTTGCTTTTCTTGGTCCATTTCTTGGTTTTGATCAGGAAATTGGAACACACCCATGTCCATGAACTTTCTTTCCCCAAACCCCTTTGCTTTCTGTTCTTTAACACATGCTAAATCTCATTCCTTGTAATGTTTATGGATTTGTCAGGAAATAAGGTTTGTGTCACCTGCAGGTGTGACAACTTAGATTCACACTAGTCCCCATTTCCTATAACATTTCAGCCCACCAATACTTTACTAATTTAACATTATAACACTATTTCAATTAACTGACTTCCAGAGTGTGCTAATAACAACTGAGGGTTCTTCTACTAAGATGAGTGGACACTGAACTCCTGACTTATGTATCGGTGGCATTCTGAAAGCTCATTTGTAAATTGGTACCTGTAACTTGAAAAACACTCTTCCCCAGAAACACTGTAACGCTTGGTAGTTTTCTAGTCCTATATCTGTTTACCTCATATGAAGTCCCATCAGACCACAGGTACTGAGCATCACAGAACTAATGTGAGTAAATCCAGGAATTAAAATGGTCACGGACACACCTCTGTGTGTATGTCATGTGTAGGAATTAAAATTTAGCCCAGAAATTAACCCACTAAAGGCCAATGGTAAGGAAAGGACAGAAGGTTACCTGTGAAGGAAGTAAGGTAAGGTCATGAAACATTGTGTACATCCATGTACTTAACTGATGCCTGAGAAAATTGGAAAATGCTATGTGTTGGTACATAAAGGTAAGGTTTTCTCAGAGTGGCCCAAGGACCAGTTATGAACCCTCTCCTAGACTGGCCAAACTGGAACTTTGTAATCACTCCTGTCTAGTAACTACTAATTTTGTACCAAGTTGAATGAGATTAAACCAGGAAAATGCTCTCTTAAAGGTGAGAGATGAGGGTTTTTTTTTCTTTTTTAATTTATGGTATATACTGTCTTTGTGCATTTCAAGACCTCTCCTGTTTCTATTGACATGAATTGTTACTCCTAAATTGTACTAAATAAAAGAAGAGAACAATATCCTATAAGTTTGAGTAGAAAAGTAGACTGAAGCTATGATGTGTTTATGTGTTCATTTACAGTCAGGGGAAATTATTAGATTTGGAAGATTTCTACTATAAGGAATTTTTGCCTAGTCGTTCTGGACCAAAGGAACATAACCCTAGCTTAAGAGAACGAAGACAAGAGAGAGAACACCAGCATCGATGTTTTAATGCTGATGAAAGGTAATACGCTACCTACTAAGGTACAGCATGTTCCCTGTTTTACTCACAGTTCCATTTATAAAGCACTGCCATTGTGTCTTTGGACTATAACAAAATATTCTCACTGAATGTTGCCTCTTAAGATTGATATGTTTAAAAAAAGATTGATATGTTATCTTAAAGTAAACTCGTAAGGATTATGGTCAGGTATTCAGATAATCCAGTTTTATACCTGTTTTCTTGGTGTCACTGCTAGTAGCACTCCCTTTTACTTTATTTTATTTTATTAATTTTTGAGAGAGAGGGAGAGAGAGAACATAAGCAGGGGAGGGGCAGAGGGAGAGGGAGAGAGAGAATCTTAAGCAGGCGCCACACCCAACATGGAGCCCAACATGGGGCTCAATCTCATCATGACCTGAACCAAAATCAAGAGTCAGACGCTCAACCGGCTGAGCCACCCAGGTGCCCCAATGGCAGCCCCCTTTTAAAAGTACCTCACTTTGGGAGCCCCTGGGTGGCTCAGTCGGTTGAGCACCTGGCTATTGATTTCAGCTTAGGTCAATGATCTCACGGTTCATGGGATCAAGCCCCATAATAGGCTCTGTGCTAACAACAGGGAGTCTGCTTGGGATTCTCTCTCTCCCTCTCTCTCTCTGCCTCTCCTCGTTGTCTCTTACTCTCTCTCTCTCTCAAAATAAATAAACATTTAAAAAAGCAAATAAAAAATAAAAGTGCCTCACTTCAGATGATAAATTACATGGCCATACTAATTACAAGCAACAAGCAACAAGTCAAAATCTGTGTTTAAGTTCTAACCAATGGAATTTTAAACACTTACTGGTTTCTCAGTTATGCTGTATATGTTCTCAGAATCCGCAATGTCAGACCAAAAAGTATCTGGAAGAAAGATTCATGTAGAAGTATATATTTTGGATTTGATTTCTCAGTTTGCCATTAACTTTGCTTGACATTAAGTATCTCAAACCATTTTTGCTCACTTACTACTTTGCAAATGTTTTGCCCGAAAAAATTCTTTGTGAAGTTTTGAAAGTGAAGGCACATAGTAAAATGCAAACATTGTATGTGAGGGAGAAACCAGAATAAGGACAGGCAACGAAAAGCTGTTTTGCCAAAATCCTGAGCGAACGTCCTGTCACCCCAGGGCACTCAGACCCCTCACCGTCTCTTTTGCAGTGCGACCTGGTGCTTTAGAGTCAGAGAGTCTTAGATTTGGATCCTGTTTCTGCCACTTGGTAGACGAGTGACCTTGCTCGCATTACCAGACCTCTCTAAGCTTGTTTCCACATATGGGAAAGGATACACTACAAACTGCCTCACCACGTTGTCATAGAGGTTAAGTGAAATTATGTATGTGAAGCACTCAACATCAGATGTGCCACAGGGGAGAGGCTCCGGAGATGGTGGCCTTTTTCATCTTTATTTGCTTTTCCAGAATCTACTTGATTTCTGACCCTTGTCTCCAAAGAAAATGTCTTTCTTCCATCTTGAGATCAAGAACTGTAACATATTGCCAGAACTTAGAGATGCTCTAGTCTAATCACGGGGTCCTACATAGGAGACTACCGAGTGCCCAGCAAGATTAAATGACTTGCCCCAGGTTCCACATTGAGTCAGTGAACTAAAACCCAAGGTTTGTCACTGACTTACCTGCTTCCCATTTTAACAACCCAGCCTGTCTCCTCTCTAGTATATTCCCCCCTTCCCCCAACCACAGACACACATCTGCTGGAAAAATATCATATCCCTGAGCTTCTGCTGGTGTTCCAGCGGTGCCTGTGGATGTGAAGTTAGAATTCACCAGAATGAGGATGCTACAAGCCAGTGTTGGCTGAATGCTTCTTTCGGGCTGGACATTGTGCCGGGCACTGACTTCATCCTTATGGCAACCTTGTGAGGCAGTCACTCTCATTGCCCCGTTATATAGATGACAAGGCTAAGTCTCAAAAGTTTAATGACTGCAAAGTCACCTAGATAAAAAGTGAGGGGGCCAGAATTTGAACACAGGCCTTTTTGAGTTGAAAGTCCATGATTTTCACCACTACCCTGTATTGCCTCCCCGTGCAAAGCCCTGTGCCGGGTGCTCGAGGAAGAGGTGGACACAGTGTGCATGTGATATAATCTCTGTCACCAAGGAGCTTGACTCTAGAGAGAAAGTAAAGATCTAACAAAGATAAACAAGGTAACCTTGTGTATACACACACACACACACACGCATGCACGTATGTACACACATACACACACACCATCAGTTTTTCCTCATTAGCCTGCCTTGTCTACATAGCACCTGCCACCACCTGGCATATTAAGGTTGTCTATAGCCCTCTCCCACACTAGATTAAACTCCATGGGAATGAGGGTTTTTGTTCACCTTTACCCTACACTAATGGCTAATACTTAGTAGGTGCCACATAAGTAAATGAATGCACCTATGTGGCTGCATAGGGAGCACCCTTCTTCTCCAGGCAAGTTATAGAATCTAGAGGTAAAGTGGGTGGGGTTTCCCAACTCTACCTTCGGGAAAGGTGGCCCAACAGCCTCACTGCGAGAGCTGACAGGACCCACAGCTAACTGGTTGATCAGATTTGGAAGGAGTGTTGGAGAGAAACATTTGAGTGGTTTTAAGATGAGAAATGATGGTTGTCTATTTAGGCACTTTGAATTTTCCTGTTTGAATAAAATGGGTTAAAAATTAAGGTACTAAAATATTGATTTATTGGTTGTGAGTTACTTCAAACCAAAGGAAGCTCGCCTGTCTCAACTGCACCTTCTGACACCTTACTTAGCTGTCATCCAAACACAGTCACCCTCCCCCTCCACCCCCCCACCCCACCCCCCCACCCCCCACCCCCCACCCCCCCCCACCCCCACCCCCCCGCCTGCTTGGGGAAAATTGAAAATCTGCTGAGAAAATTATGCAGCTGCGTTTGGCCTTTCTCCTGATGTTTTGAATGTGCCCTTCTTAAATGCCTGTAGTTGGGGGGAGTGGGAGGAATAGAACCGCCTAACGGGATGGGCGGGGCTGCGCTGCTCTCTGGCGCCGCTGACTTTCGGGCCCTGGGTCTCACTGCAGGTGCTGGGCGGAGGAGAACCAGGGGCTGGAGGAAAATGGGCCCGCAACCAATCCCTACGACTACAGGAGGCTCCTGCGCAAGACCTCCCAGCGGCAGCGCCTCGTGCAGCAGGTGTAGCTCGGCTGGTGGAGGCCACCGCGGTGGGAATGTGCGCGAGACTGCGGGGTTGCAGGAGCCAAAGCCCGGGCGCTGGCACGACCAGGCGCTGATGCCCCGGCCCTGACCATGGCAGGGGCTGCCCGCTGCGCTCGCCTCTCGAGTGTCAGGGCCAGCCTCACCGAAGGAGGAGGAGAAGTGAGAGCCTTGGATGCCGCGTCTCGGCACTCCGGCACCCTGCACTCCCACCAGCCCGCCAGCTGGGGCATCCCTATCCCTGGCCCCCAATGTATCTCTTTGTTCACTCATTTGAGACTCCTGTGGACCCGACTGCGCCTGAGCTCTCGCCGATCCCTCCTCTCATTTTGGAAGACTTCAAAGATTTCTTTTTCCTTGGAAACCGCTCTCTCAGGCCTGCGGGACACTGGAGGGGCGAGTAAAACAAAGCCCGGTGGGAGAAGAGGCGAGGGTGGGGGAAGCTTTGAAGATGAACTCCTTCTCAAACTCGCGCTTTCCCTTCCCTTGGTTATTGAGGTTATTAAATAAAGGAAGTGCCTTGGAAAGTCCGTGGCTTTCGGGGCTGGTACGACATATTCCCCTTTAGGGCTAGACTCCTGCTGTCCACCTGTGCGGGTGCAGGTGCCCAGGCAAGGAAGTGACGGTGCCGTCTGTCTCCTCCAGCGAACAATCATCGCCTCCAGACATCCCAAACAAACATACTAAGTTAAAAACCTGAGTCTTGCGGCGCAAACGTGACCTGCAGACAAATCCCCAAACCCCCCACACACACTGCGCGCGCGCGCACACACACACACACCTTTGGTCCCACCACTGAGCTAACTGTTGGGCTTTTTAGGTTCTTCTAGTCTGAAGATTTGGGGCAATCTCGGCGCCAAATTTTGGCGTATGTAAGAGGGATGGGCAATGGGTAGGCAGAGAGGTTTTTCTCAGTTGATGGCATCTTAGTTTAGAACCTGGGTTGAGCCCTTCTATGGAACTGACACCCTCCGTTGTCCACGGGGTCTGAAGAGCGCGCGGAAGGATGACGAGGTGATTTCACGGATGACTGAACTGGGAGGAGGGTTCTGGCTGGGATAGGGCTTGTTCCTCTTGCTGGTGTCCCTCGCGTGCGGGGCCCGAAGCCAGAAGACTGGATTGAGTGAGGACGGGTGGACGTTCGTTAGCCGCTTGCTCATCAGAAGTCAAGTACTCTCCAACCCAAAATGTTGACGCCGAAAGGTCTCCCAGAGATGCTCCTACAACCTCTTCATTTTACAGAGGAGACCCCCGAGAGGCGAAACCTCCCACAGTGGCCGGATCGAGCTCAGAGTTCAAGGGCGCTGTAGGCCCTGCACCTTCCCCGGGTTCTCCTTGCGGCCTCCGCTGGGGCTCAGCCCTGCAGACCGACGGCTGGGTTGTGACTTGCTGCAGGCTGGGCCTAGCTCAGGCACCGGTGAAACCAGCGCCGCGGGGCACTGTATACGGCCGAGGGGGAGAGAGGGATTCTGGTCCCCGAGGTGAATCGAGTCCCTCCGCCGCAACCTACCCATCCACCTACCACCTATCACCTTGCGGGGCAAAGCTGAGCTTCGCGTCGCTACCAGGCAAGCCCCTTCTTAGAGCTTTTGAAGTGGCCTGTGTAGACCAGAGCCCTGGCAGTCCGGCCCTTAGGTTCTGGATTGGGAGGCAGTAGGCTCCCTCCCTAAACTCCCCACCCACTTTTTAAGTGAGATTAAAGGAATGGGAAACGCTTAGTGAAAGGTTTCAGTGTTTTTATTTCTCCTTTCCTTTTGTGTTTCTTTGTTTTCTCTTTTTCTTTCTCCCTTTTTTTACATCTCCTTTTCTTTCTTTCTTTCTTTTTTTTTCCTTTTTTTCTTTTTTTCTTTCTGTCCTTCGACATTTAGGCACTGGGAAGACACAAGGGAAAAATTGTACCAGACATTCTTCACTGGTAGGCCTGCAATGCGATCTCTGGGTAAACCACGGACAAGAAATAGGTCAACCGAGGAAACCTGCCCGGGAGGGTATCCTCTGGAGCCTGGGTTCATCCCCCCACCCCCACCCCCACCCAGCCCCTATTTGAGGGAGAGGCTGCGAAAGCTTTTCCCCTGAACGCTGGCTGCCTCCCCTTCCCATTCGGTGGCTGCCTCCTTTGTGAACTAATGACTGTAATTATTACCTCCCCGAGCTCTTTTGTTGTCTCCAACGCCAAACCCAAGAGTGGGGGGAGTGGGCTCCTTTGCGAAATGAAAGTCTTTATGAAGCAAATTGCCGTCTAGGGAGGGACCACGTTAAGGAAAGACAAATCAGATCCCTGAGTGCATTTGAAGTAGGGTGTGTTAAATAAAAAAATGTAAATACCACCATTAGATTCAAAGTACTCCAGAGCTGCGGGATTTAATTGAGTTTAAACAGCAGGATTTTAAGTCTCGTAAAAAAAAAAAAAAAAAGTTAAATCCAGGTGTTGTGGTTTCTACCCGCCTTGTATTTTAATCGGTTTCTTCCTTGAAGATTTGTGTTTTGAACGCTTGTTTTAAAGAATCTTTATGTTTTCGACCACTTATCCATAGCAGAATAGTTCTGCAACCCCAGCCTGGTGGGTTGAAGCAAAACATTAGCAGGATTTGGTGTGGATTTAAACAAAGAACTAGTCTCTCCGACTCGCATCTGCGCTGCTGGAGCAAGAGCTGCGGAGCTTCCCTGCCCGTGCGCATACGGCCGAACCAGGAAGGCTTTACACCCTGGCGTTGTTACCTGGGTCCACTGAAGCCAAGGGTGCCGAACGGAGGGGCCAGACTGAGGCCTGGGTTCACGCCCACCAAGCACTGGCAGCCCGATTCAGGCTTCTCAACACCTAGGGCTTTGCGCCAAGCCTACCGCAGGACCTGGCCAGCGCCCTTCCCAGACACCGCTCTGAGGCCGCGGTGTAGATCCTACTACTCCTCCCGGCTCAGGCACGTGAGAAGAAGACAACGCTTCATGGAAATAATTTACCAGGCCCCCGGGTGTCCGGGGACACAGGATTTGGGCTTGTATGCGGCCACCTTGGGCCCCACGACGCCCTTAAGTGAGGGTCGAGGGGAGGGAGCCAAGACTGAGGATGAGTCTCTGCTTCGGCAGCAGCTTTAAAAACTTGACTCAGGAAGTCAGAGAAATAAGGGCTTATGAACAGAGTGGAAATGAATAACGCTCGCCCAAGGGAATGCATGCGGCAGAAGGCGGGATGCAACCCTTCCCCACCACGGTCTTCCTCGCACTCTCTCTGAGAGCCCAGGAGCCCGCAAGGTGTACTTGACTCTGACCCCCGCTATCAAGGGGAAGCAACGCGAACTCAACGCGGCCCAAAATCTCAGGACGCCTTCCCTTTGTTTAACAGCTTTTAGAGAAAGGATATGGTAAGAGAGGAGAGATTCTGACTTTCTAGGGAAAGAAGAAAGCCCTTCTCACCAGGCCTCAGAAAGAGTGAATCTCGCCCCCCACCCCCCGCCCCACCTCCAGTTCCCCGGTATCATTTAGATTTTCGGAGGGTGGGATGGACAGATCATTGATTTGAGACCCGCTGACTCGAGGGCCCAGCAGGCGATGCCTTCTTTCCGCCTCGGATTTGGAAAGCTCAGATTACCTAGTTGGAAACTCTATGCAGGTCTCCCACGCACATATCGATTCTGGTCACACGAAAGCAGCAAAACCTTCCACGCCTCCGCAGGCCAAGGTCACCAAACGACCCGATCCCATCCCCCATCAGCCGTCAATCCTGACGACTCTAGTTGCCCTCCCTCGATCCCCTCCAAGAAGTTTCCATTCCTTTTATTATTTTTTCCCCAACCCGAGGTCCTCGGTGATAGGCTCCTGCATGGATTTTAATTGCCTCAATCAGCAGTCTTTCTCCCATCAGTCAGTCAGATCCTGGACGGTGGGCCCGGCGACTGCGCTCCCCGAAGCACAGGAATGACGCGCTCCGGACCGCCGCGCGGCTCAGTAGGAAGGCGTCAGTCTAGCCTAAGGAGCCGAAATGGGCCCTTCAGTACGTAGGCGCCCTTCCCCCACCGTCCCCTCCCCAAGCTCACGAACCGCTCGTGATTCCAGCCCAGCCGCCGAGGCTCTCGAGGTCACAGCGACCTCAGCACCGTCTTGCAGGAAGGCGGCGCGGAAATCGTGCCTCCTTCCCGGCAGCAGGAGCCAGACCTCAAACAATACGCCAATCGATGCTTATATGAGACTAATCGGGCCACCCTCTCCGCCTCGCTGAAGCCAGCGCGCAGGCAGCAGCGTTAGCACTCTGGACAGCGCTCCCGGGCCCGCGGGGACTGCCCGCCTGCCCCCCCGCCTCGCTCTCCCCAGGGGCTCGCCCGCACGCCTCCCACCCACACGCTCTGACTCCAGTGAGTTCGCGCTGTCTGCCTCGCATCCTCCCTCTCCCATTTTTTTCTCTCCGCCGCCCCCTCATCCATCCGGGTTGGACTCCTTCTCCTTCAAATGCAGTCGGGTGCTCCGCGCTTTCCCATACCCTGGCTGCGCGGACCCTTTGGTCTCCTTCCCTATTCAACCTCAGCTTTCAGAGAGTTGCCACGTCTCTAAACCCTAATCCCCCCGCCCCCCCCCCACACACACGCACGTTTCCTGTCCCAGTGTGACACCCACCCTCTGCCGCACGGCTGCGCGGGTCCCCGCGCGGTGCCCTCCTCCCGCCACACTCACGCACGCACGCGCGCTCAGGGCCGAGCCGAGGGCAGCTTGCTGACAGTTCGCACTCGGAGGCGACTTGCTCCAGTCTCACGGCGCTGATGGCAACTCCAGGCTCAGGCTTTTGGTCCTTCGGGTCTGAAGATGGCTCCGGGGATCCCGAGAACCCCGGCACAGGTAGGGGAACCGGGGCCTGCAGCAGGCGAGCTTTGCGGGTGGACTGGGGTTGGCGGGGCTAGGGAAGACGGGAGCGGTTTTTCCACCTGCAACAGGAAACTTGGGACACTTCACCCTGCTCTCGGTGTAGATCCCTGATGGCCCAAGAGACCAAAACCCCACGGGCCCTTATCCCTTGGAAAGACACCCAA